>NC_048895.1:46497032-46730038 GCF_011077185.1 Oxyura jamaicensis | reverse complement strand
AAAAAAAAAAATTATAAAAGATGTTTTTAAACCTAAGTTACTGTTAAATAACCATGTGAAACAAAACTGTTTCCGCAGTATCAAGAAGACTTTTCCCATCTTTCGCTGAAAATACAGTTGATACTATTCACAGAACTGAGTTTATCTACTGTTTATTTGATTGTTTTATACAGAATGTAGCAGTGCTCATACTCTGCATGTTTTATTTTTTTAGGAAGAACAAAACCGAGGCAAGCCCAACTGGGAACACCTTAACGAAGATTTACATGTACTTATCACTGTGGAGGATGCTCAAAACAGAGCAGAAATAAAACTGAAGAGGGCTGTTGAAGAAGTTAAAAAGTTACTGATACCCGCAGTAAGTATTTGTATGCAAGTCTTTGATGTACATTTTCAGGAGTTGCTTCTGAAAAATAATTAATACTACTGCAGAGCAGCATCCTAAAGGGAAATTCAGGAATTAGTTGTTAATACTTTAAATGTTTCATCCCTGATTGAATTATTCCTCAGAACAGAGTAATTCTTTTTGGTTAATTTTATTCCTGTTTCAGATACAGGAATATCATACAGGAAGTTCTCATCACCTTTAAAAAGCAGTGCTGAACTGCTGCAGACGTTAGCTTTCTTACCTTTCAGTACAAGGATGTTTTGCTTTAAAGCTTGGGAAATTGGACATGGTTTTATGTTCGTTTAAGGTGATTCTGATACTTTCAGAAAAGAAGGCATGTTTTCTCAGGTCATTGTATTAAACACCTTCCAGAAAGAACAAAACCCTTCAGAAATACAGTATCAAAAAATTTTGCCATCACTTATATTGGGGAAAAATAAATATAGTAGAACTAGAAAATGAGTTGTATTCCTTATTCCCTGATAATATAAACTGCCTTGTGCCCAGCTAGATGACTTTAAAAAAAAAAAAAAAGAAAGAAAAAAAAAAGTTCAAAGCCTTAAAAGGCTTTAATTTTTGCAGGGACCAGAATTACCCAGCGTGAGCCCTTCTCTTAAATCTGTTCTGTATTCTCACTCAAAGCAAAGTGACTCAGCATGGCAGTGTAGTATGTTCCATGCAAGTAAATTCCACCTTGTACTGTTTTTTTCCACCACTTTTGTGTCATTTTATCATCATAGAAATAAATTGCATCTTTTTCACTGGAGGAAATCTTGTCCTTATGAGAAAAAAAATGAGTTTACCTAGTGAAAGAAAGTAGTAGTTAGTATTAAAATGACCTAGTGATTTTGGGTGTTTGGTGAATATTAATAAAGGCTGGCTGTGAGGAAGCTAGTGGTGACACAAGTTACGTAAGAAAAATTATTCAGAACACATTTGTAGAAGTTACCGAAGATCAGGAGAAAGTCTTCATTTTTTGATTTAACAAAATATAGTAGAATATTAAATAGGAAGTATGAAAAAGATACAATGTAGATCTCTTCACTTTGCACCTTTTCAATTTCTGAAAGCAGAAGACAACTAGAGAACGACATTCCGATTTTAGCCATTTACTAACGAAAAGATCTAGAGCATGTTAGGACTGACTTTATAATCAGTTTAGAAATAGTAACAAGAAAAAGACTTTTATTGGCAAAACTGAAACTCTTGTGTTCATTCTTTAACTGTTACGTAGCACATAAAGTTTTTAAAAAATCTTCCCTTTGATACAGAATTAATTCTGTTGAGTCTTTTACTGCATACTTCTTATTGCTGAATATATGTCTGAAGGGTTATGTTAAAAATGATCTATCTGGTAGCTCATTAAAAAAAAAAACAACCTGCATGTACGAAGTACTAATGTGTAAACTCCAAGTGTTTTTGTTGCACTTGGTTTCTGGAACTGGTTTATGTTGTGGTAGAGTCAGCCAGCTCTTTGTCTTGAAAATGCTCTGCCTTATTTAGTATCTATATACTACAGAACACTGTAGGACTTGCAGAATTTTAAAATTATTTTTCTAAAGGGATTTTTTTTTTCTTTTAGGAAACAAACAAATCGGTGCTAACTGTTGTCCAAATGTACTATCTGTTGGAAAATGCTTTGACAGGAATGCATTCATTAATTTCTTTATATATTTAGTTCGGGCATAAGATATTTGAGTGGTTCTTATCCCAAGTAGAGAGATTGAAGGTCTGACTCATTTCTGAAAAGTATGTTTCATTGAAACAGGTATATGTAGTATGTCCAAATGGAGTGATACATGGGCAAACTTGTTTTTTTGCTACTACATATTGAGTCTGTTCAGTAAATGCCATAAGCAGCTGCATGATCAAATTCCAGGCTCAGGCAGTTTGAGGGTTGAAAAATTCTGTTTCAGTTTGAAATTCACATCTTCCAATCTTTCTGTGAAAGAAACAAGAAACCTTTAAGTAATCAGGGCAGACACAGGTGTTTTTTCATTTTTTTTAAGAGGAATTCCAGTTAACTGTAAGGTGGGAAAATTTGGCTGTTGGAAGATTCCAAAGGTACTCTAAAAAGTATAAATGGAAAATTGGAAAGTCACTTTCACATAATAGAATATCTGCAGCTATTCTGTTTTCCAAAAATACATGAGAGGATTTAAAGTGATAAAAAGATAGGCATCTATTTGCTTATTTCCATCCAATCAGTAAAATTTGAGATTATACAAGAGAAAATTCTATCTCATCCTTGCCACATAGTGACAACTCTTTCATTTTTCAAGATATGCTTCAAAAAAGAGAGTTAATGGTAAAGATGGGAATGAGATAAGAATTTCTTGGCACAATTGGTTGTTTTCATACTCAAGTTACTAAAAAGCCTAATGATGTTTTATACCAAATAGGCATATTTCTAAAAACAGATATTCATTCGAAGGTACTCTCTTGAGAGAACAGGGGCTATTTCAGTAGTAAAGGAGTATTTCTTCTTATCTTACAAATCCAGATCACTAGTGGTATTTTTCCTTGTGGATGTGGATTTATTAATTTCCCTTTTCACTTGGCTCGAATCTTTTACCAAGATACAGTCAAACAGTTTATCTTTAAGAATTAAAAGGATGTTTTGAAGCAGACAAGCTAAGCAGGCCATTTTTCTCCCTAAAGAGAATGTCCAAAATGGTATTTGTTTTATTTTTGTTTGCTTTTCTTAAATTATTATTCATTTTACATTTCTTTGGTAAGAAAACTTGTTTTGGCTGTACTTCAAATTCTGTAAAGCTAATTCTTTTCCTCTTTTCATAGTTCAGTGAGATATTGGTCATTATCTACACCTGCAAGATCTTATGTTGCTGCTGCTTTCATGTTTTTCTCCAAAGAAAAACAGGGAGAATAAAGCATTCAGTAGGCTTCTGGGATCACATTGAATTGTACTGTCCTTATGCTCTCTCTGACGTGATTCCTACAGGTTATTGATCTCTCCTCTCCTCCTTGTGAGATCTTTGAGAGTTTATTTGTTATTTGCAAGAGTTCAGTAAAGATGGGCAGCTCTTTCAAGGGAAAGACAAAAGATATTCTGGTTTGTACATTGCAGAAAATACAAAAAAGTGCAGTGTGTGTGGAAGGGGACTTAATATATGGTACAGTTCATCAGAGTAACTTGGGTAATTATTAAAAGTTTGGAATTACTATTTTGGGTACTGGGCGGCGGTAGGGCTAAGGACCTATACTTTAGAAATATGTGTTCTAAGAAGTGTTGAAAAAACTCTTCTAGCTGAATGTGTTTTCTGGATAATCCTTTTATTATACAGATGTCCAGGTCTCTCTCGTTAATAATAAGCCTTTTGTACTAACTATTTCTTCTGTAGATGCATCTATAACAGGCATAAAATCTCATGCAAGTGCTTTTTAACCCTTTTCCTGTTGACTCCACATTCTTCCTCTTTGAGGGAGAGATCATACATCCAGCTTCTGCTCGTCTATTCTAATTTGATCTGAGATCAGTGTGTTTTGAAGCCTTTGTATTGCTCTTCCCTGATGGGGGCAGCTGTTGTTTTACTTAGTTGCTGTCTCCAACTTGTCTGAAGCCAACTGCAAAATAGTTTGTGAATGCTCCCTGTCAGACAGAATATATCATTTGCCACTCTGGTAACGGTATTTTAAGATTGTAATGGGAAAGAATGTTTCAGTAGAAGACTGTATTCTTTTGTTAGTGCATATGGTTCTTGCCTGTAATAGTGATTTTAGATTTTTTCAGTCTTGAGTGTCTTTTATATTTAGCTGTATGGTATGGGGAAAGGTATCATTATTTGTATTCAGAATTTCATCTGGTGCAATACTAAATGTTTCTGCTGTAGCTGAGGAATTTAAAAATGGAGTAGGGAAATAATGCAAAATAAAGCAGTTACCAGAACACCGTTGTCACACAAATGTTGACTACGTAAATTCATGAAGAGTTCCAAATTAATTAATTAATAAGAGGGAAGCTTGGATAATTCTTAACCTACAGAGGAGCTGAAGTTAGAAATTAATTTTGTCAGTCTTGGGGTCAACTTTCAAGAAAAAGTTTGCAGAGCTGCAAAGCTTCAAATGCTGAAGCAGAAGTACCAAACTGGACTGAAGAGGATGAGATTTAATTGCTGTTCCTGTCCTTTAACCATGTTATAGTTGCTGACATGACTGTAGTTTATTTTCAGCAAGTTGTTCTGAAAGGTAAATAAATACGAATTAGTGAAACTGGGAAACAAGGGAATTAAAGCATACTCTGTCCTCTAAATGTTTTCATAAACAGCAGAAAAAATAGCTATGCTTAACAAATAATAGAGTAGTAAAAAATCAGAATGAGAGCAGCTATGGAAGTACCTGAAAATTGCCCAAGAGGCTGAAGCAGTTGCTGAAAGTGATTGATTGAATCTTCTGGAGTTAAGGTTTTACTATTGGGTGAATTTATTTTGGCCTGAGGGGCTGATAAGGTTAAATGTGAGGTACTGCCAGAACAGTGAGAATAGGAGCAGCAAACAAAGATCTTAGAAGATGTGTTAACCAGGACAGTACTATAAGAAAAAAACCAGCTGCTTTCAGAGGAAAATAAGCAACTTAACATTGTAAGAGCTTATATTTCATTTTAATTGTGCTGAAATAATGGCCTCACAAAGTTGCAACTAAATTCTATATTGTGGAGAACAGGGGAGGCTCATGCTGATGGTGCTTGTCCTCCATATAAGCTGTGACGAAGGACAGGACTGGGATATACCTTAAGAATTAATCTTAAGTCAAAAGATTAAAACAGGTAGTAATCCTTTGTTCTGTGAACACTGTTATTTTCTGTATAATAGAAGGCAAAAGAATTAAGAGTAAAGGAAATTGAGGAAGGAAGTATGGGGAAGAAGGGTTTGATTTTCACCTTGAAGATAGTGTTAGCCATCTCTTTGCTTTGATGAAAATGTAATTGAATAAAAAAAATCAAGTAATGAACTATCCCCAGTAAGCAACATGGCCTTTGGGAGCATGCTAGTCTTCCTTACATTCACTGTCTTGAAACATAGTATGCCAACAAAAATACCAGCAAAGCACTGTATGAAGTTTTAATGCAGACAGAGCTAAAATAAACATTGGTGACTCAGTGGCTAAGCAAAAATATCTGTGTTAAATGGGATAGGCTCTTCTTCGATGGCTATTGCTTTACCTTGTGAAGAAACATAAGAGAAACACACAGGACAAGCCTTTCATGGTTACACTGAATGGCTTGTTTTTGCTGAAGTGAGTCTTCTCCAGTAGTCTGGCTCCAACATAAAAGGATTTTACGTATAGACTTACTTCTTCCAAATGTTAGCTGTACTTGTTATCAAAGCAGCAGCAGAAAGTGACATTACAGTGTTTCATCTGCTTTAATGTGTTGTATACTGCACTTTTTATTTTTATTTTTACTTACTTATTTATTTTTTTAACCAAATTGGAACGTCCTTTGTAGTCATGCTTGGTATGTAACTACTGGCAGTCCTCCTTGTTTACTCCTTATTACTAGAGATGTTCCTTTGATGTTTCTATTTTTAGTCACTCCTAAATACATAAAACTCATTTTATTTATGTAACAGGAGAGGAAAAAAAAAAGGACAACAGTATTGGTAGAATGTGTTGTTGCTTTCAAATGGATAAGTTAAAAGCATTCCTTTCCCAAAGACTGTCTTCAAGTATGATAAAGTGGGGATCTTTAATAACTAATAAAGGGGAGAAAAAAGAAGATTCCTAACACCTCCCTTATAAGTATTGTTGTGAATTTTAGTTATGGTTTATTTTCAACTTCCTACAATAAACTGTAGGATGTCTTCATTTTTAACCTGATGTCCTTGTGTGCTGAATTCCACAGCAAAAGCTAATGTCGTAGTGAAAACCAGATACAACAGAAAGAGTTTTGATCATGCTTTAGCTTTAATAAAATGGAAAAAAAAAGGGGGGGGGGGAGGGGAGGAGGGGAGGAATATATTGTAGTAATGCTGTACTTTATTGTCCTGTAGCTAAAATGAGCAAAAGCTTAAATTTTGAATGATATTAGGAAGATTTTATTTGACTTAGTCATCTGGAAAAAAAAAAAAAATTCTGCATGCAAGTTTGACTTCCCTGAATAGCTCTTTCTAACCCACTCCTGCGTGGTATGCTGGTTTTATATTTTTGCTTTCGCAGGTGAGGATTTAGTGCTGCCTTCTATAGTCTCCCTGTCGAAACATTGGCTGTGCTGTGCAATTCATTGTTTTTTCTTCAATTAAAGTTATGAGATGAGTAAGTGATATAGTAGCATAAAAAGGACACTGCTGTCTTTAGAAGCATTTGGGAAATTCCTTCATTACATCCGTTTTGTCAGTTCAAAAGCGAGTCTCTTACAGTGCATGTCATGTAAATAAGCAGCTCTCTACGTAAGGTAATGAAGCAGCTGAACTTCTTGGGAGTGATGGCTAAATAACATGTGGTAGGCTTTTTGATGTGGAGGAGAGGTGATAGCGTATTATTTTTAGTACTATGAAGCAGACCTAGTTTTTCCATGACAGTTTGAACCAAGGGCTGCTGCAGTCCTGCCATTCCTTAATGATTTGCTGTTCCTGCTTCCTGTTTTACATCAGAAAGTGCTGCCCTTCATCTGACCGCTTAGTGCCTCCATTTGGTGGACAGCTTAACCTTGTATTAGCTGACTTGCTGTGGGGTCAGTTCTGTTTTAGCACTGACAGAAGTGATAGAATGGGAAAAAGGGCTTGCAGCAGACCACCCTTAAATATATGTGAACTTCCGCAGAACTGTGACCAAGTGTGTTCACCTGCAGATAAGATAATCAGAAATGTGGTATAACAGAATAAAACAGAGGAAAACAAAACAAGAAATCCTTCAGAAGAGGAAAGTCCCGTACTGGTAATTTCAGTAGCTTAACAACGTTAATAAGAGATTTAATTGAGCAGACCTTAAGTAAATTCTGGAACGCACTTTAACATTCTTACTCCACTGAAAGTTTTTACTGTTGTACAAGTCTGAGTTTAAAAGTGAGGACAAGAATCTATTAAAATATTTCACGTATGAAGTGTTCATGTATTCTACTTGATGTGTTACTGCAGTATTAAATTTTTGAGCTTTGGCTAGTATTGACTATTAAAGAAGTTGTTCAGGCCAGATACAAGCGTGAAGCAGCTGTCTCCATCATTACATACAGTGGTTGAAACTCTCTAGACCAGTAGTTTATCAACAGAAGAACATCTGTTGATGGAAATGATTTTTTTTGAGATGGTATTTACTGCAAGAAATGTAGGTCATTTGTAACTTAATTATATTAAATCTTGTTTAAACTGTTAAATTCCTCCACTCCTCTCAAGTGATCTTCATAGTACCAAGAAGAAACTAATGTTATTCATTAGGATAATATCTGAAAGGGGATATAAAACCTGGTTTTCTATATTACGATTACAAGTTTGCACTCCATTTTTAAGAAGATGGAAAATAATTAAAGGGTAAGCACAAATTTATTTATGATGATCCGTGCAGGCACATTTTATTGTATATTTTTACAGATTTGGACATTTAGTCCCTCTCAGAGAGAGATATATATACATATATATATATATATACACACACACACACATATGTATATACATAAGTATATCTAGTTTAATTAGCTCATGGGTAACAATACGTACTGATTCTTGTCTTCCCTAGGCTTTTCTTATAGTAATAGGAGAAGGAAGCTTCTCCAACAGTTCTTTCTAAGCATCTTAATCCAGCTGTTACTTTAAAACTTTTCCCAGACGCCTTTGATGGTTTATAGAACCCAGGAAAATCATTGTGCCTACCTGCATCTTATGTTGAATACCCTTTTTCATCTTTTCCTTCTCTTTCAAAGTATTCATTGGAGATGTGTGCCACCCTCCTCTGTATTCATTTTTTTTAAGCTGTTACAGCGTATAACTGTAAGAAACAATAGAGTGGTATTTCTGAAAAAGACTCTGGTAAATTTATTAAATTGCCTTCCCAAAGAGAAGTGAAGAAGTTATGTAAAACTAAGTAGACGCATGCCCTGCCAAAGCAGAATTATGCATAGATTGGGGGTGCTAATTAGCTTCTACATGGTTATTCTGTATATTCCATAAAATGTACTTACTCTATCTGGTTTTGGTACACATTGTGGACAGAAAGATGACATTGATCTATACCGGTAATTCATTTTGTGGTATCGGTAACTTTTTTCATTCTTCATCCCATTTTTTTTCTCCTTGTTTTCTTTATCTTTGAGTATTCTTCCTGTGCTTCCTCTGTGTTTTTTTTTCCCCTCTTCCATTTCTTTGTTCTTTTTTCTTTGGATGACCCTGGAAGAGAATTTGTAAGCTGGGATCTTCATATAAAAGCTTGTTAAAGCTCGGGAGATATAGGGGTGCTGCTTGACAGCAGGTTCAACATGAGCCAGCAGTGTGCCCTGCAGCCGAGAGGGCAAAATTCATTTTGGGGTGCATTAAACACAGCAGAGCCAGACAGTCAAAAGAGATTATTTTCCCGCTACATTTTTTTTAGCGTTGGTGCAGCCTCACCTTGAATATTGCATGCAGTTCTGGGCTTCACGATATAAAGAGGTTGTCAAGGTCCTTGAAAGTGTCCAGAGGAGAACAACAAAGCTGGAGGGCACATCCTATGAGGAGAGGCTGAGGATGCCTGGGTTGTCCAGTTGGAAGAAGAGATGGCTGAGGGGTGACCTTGTTGCTCTCTGCAACTTCCTGAGGAGGGGAAGGGCAGAGGAAGGCACCCATCTCTTCTCCCTGGTCACTGATGACAGGATGCATGGGAACAACACAGAGCTGTGCCAGAGATACAGACCAGTTATAAGGAAAAATTTCTTTCCCTTGAGGAAGGTGGTCAAGCACTGCAAGCAACAGGCTTCCTGGTGGGGTGGTTGATGCTCCATACTCGTCAGTGTTCTAGACAAGTTTGGACAGTGCCATTAATCACGTGCTTTAACTTTTGGTTAGCTCCAGAGTGGTTGCACAGTTGGATTAGATGGTATTTGAAGGTCCCTTCCATCTGAACTATTCTATTCTTTATCTAAAATCTTGATGAAGTATTTCTTTCCACGTGCAAGGAGTGTCCCATGAAGTAGTGATTCTGTACTGTTTGCCTGCACTGAGAAAGCTGACAAGAAAACTGCAACAAACTAACCATGCATTATTTTCCTTTCCCTTCCTTTCTAGTTATTTGGTTTTTTAGATTCCTATTTTACTTCATATTGTTGACCTTGAAACCTGTTCAAAATAACTGTACTTTTCCTTGTTAGTGAACTTTCTGTGAGGGTTGCTTGTTTTTTTTCCCCAACTTTGTATGTATGTCTTAACTGCAGTTGAATTGTATTGATCTTGGGTACCAAAAGTTCTAATTTTTGTTCAGTTGGTTTTCATTTTTGAAATTGCAGCATTGTACCTAAGTGGAAGAAATGCTACTTGTAGGATTGTTCTTGAGGAGACATAAAGAGTAAAAATTTGTCACCCTGTACTTTTAACACATTTTTAAACTAAATATTAACCAGAATGTATTGAAGAGGTCAAATAACTAACTGTATGTACAAGTCTTCCTGGCAGTGCTTTCTGGAGGAAAGATTTTTATGTGCATAACAGTAAAGTAACCAGTAAGCACTTCCATTTTCAGGCTATTTAAAACATGCTGTATTGCCAGTGTTAGTTTTGAAATCTAGATGTCTAATTATACAAAAATAAAGCTTGTCATACAGACATCTGTGGTTTAATGCTGACTGATGATTTATAGTCATCAAGCTTCTCTTCATTATGCTATTTTGACGTCAGAACACAGAAAATTCTAAGCTTTGGAAAAATGGCCAGGGTTTTCCACCTCCTATTCAATAGGAAACTTGAGTGTCTCTTTAAATGGTACTGAAATGCTTGAGCATGCAGTAGAGCACTAATGAGGTTTTCTTTAATACATTGCTTATAGGCTAAGGTTTTAATATGGGAATGTTCTGGAGCCTGTGTCAGGAGAACATAGTTGGCCATGATATACGAGATTGGAGCTATCTTAAATAGCTTAAGTCATGTTGGACTGAGTCATTAGTAGCTTACTTTAACTTAAACTTGGGACTGGTAAACTGCCTCAGAAAGTGAAAGCTTAGATGAAGCGTTCCTGGAAAGTCACGTTGCTTGGAAAACAGTGATTAATGAGAAGTATTTATGGCTTTATCAAGTTAATTTTTCTTATGTATTGTTGGAAATTGTATATTTTCTGCTTTTTTTTTTCTTATGTATTTAAATATTTTCAAAGCTTCACTTGATTTTCAAATATGTTGTATTAGTAAGGATAATAAATGGTTGATCTTGCTTTAGGGATGATATCTCCACTAAATTTCAGAACAAAATTTAGAAAAATAACACAGAATTCACAGATCTATGGTGGAATCGCTGGTGGCTATGCTACTTCTTTCTCAGGACAGATTAATGCTGAACATAAATGGAATCTTTCAGTAATACTAGCAGCTGTTGTGACTGAGACCCAGGTCTCTTGCACTTGTGTGTTTAGATGATCTCAGATGCCAGATTTGGAGTGATTGATGAAGGAAAAGACAACCTTCCAAGTTTTCACATCTGTTGCAAGTCCTGGACAATGCTTGTAAAGGGATTCTATTTGGTCAAAGGATAATTTTTGCCTTAGATAGTTGAAACTCACTCAAGATCAAATGATACAGGTCTGTAGATGGTGAGTACAGGCTGCACATCCTGGAGCTATGGATGTTCATAGGTGTCTGCAGCAATATATGCTGGGAAGCACAGCAGTGACGGTACATAGCAGGTGTAATTAGATAGTGGAAGATTCTTTTTAATATCCAGATGATCTGTCTGAACCAGTTGTTAGGACTATCCTGTTAGTTTCTCAACAGGCATTTGGAAGCTAAAAAGAGCCATTGATGGTCAGTGGTATTAGGGTTGGAGAACCTTCCAAAATATAGTTTACAATTAATGTCAGTAGATTCAGATTCTTGAGCAATGTCTCTACCAGATGTTGTTTTTACAGTGATGGTTCCATGGAGAACCTTTCCCAGAAATGACTCCTTGACCTTTACCATGAGATGTTTTCACACTTTGAATTCTGAATCTCTTAAACTTGTGGAGGGATCCTTAATTTATCTTAAAATATCAATACTGTTACATCTCTGTAACGAAACTCCTGATTTCATAAAACTTCTTACCAATCCATATACAATATTTGCATATATGGAAAGAGTTTGAGATCAAATGTATTATACTGTAAAGTATGCAAAAAGAAGTTTGTGGTAGGGAATAGACTAAGGGGTCTTTCTGTAATTGCTACTGTCACATAGTACAATTTTGCACATGATTTAATATTTTGTAATACAATGGAGATCCCCAGGTCAGTGCACTGTCCTGTGGATCACAAAATTGCTTTCAAAAAGGCTTTCTTTGTAGCAGGTATTTCTATCCTAGGAAATCAGTATTTGTAAGTAGGTAGTGAAGAAGCTGCAAGAAACCTTACATGCGAGTGTAAATAGGTTCAAACTAAAAAGGATAAAGGAAATTGTTGAATACCCCCTTTGAAGATCTTTCTTATTTACAATGCTTAATTATATTTCATGGTGATCTTGGAGGTCTCTTCCAACCTAGACTATTCTGTGATTCTGTGATTCTATCACTATACGTTTTTTGGAGTTACGCTTTTCTCTAGGTTATACATATAAGTCTTAAATTGTTGGAATAAGAGCTTTCAGGAGGGTTAAAACTGAAGGTGCAAATGATAATAAAATTGACTTGAACTTTTTTAGCAAATGAATAATCTACTCTCATCATGAAAACTAAAGAAAATTATGCATCTGCAGGTCAGATGGACCAGTAAGTACAAGGGTTATTATTCGTTTTACTGTTTGTAGAAGTTGTATACTTCTCTAATTGGGGCAGATGGGCTGCTCTTTTCACATGGTTCTGATCTAGAGCTTCTGCATTTTCTTAAGCTTCTCATAAACATGTTCCTGTTGTAATAGACCTGATCATAACAATACATTTTACTGTAATACAGCCCAGAATACGTTAGCCATATTAGGCTATCTATTGAAATTACACATTCAGAGCTAAATTGAATGCTTCTGTAACAGCATGTAAAGTTCATTTCAGCTCATCATTCCAAAATTGCAATATGTTTTTTAAGAAGAAAAATGTATACATGCATCCTGAGAATTTAAAAGTTAATACAGTAGTTGTGGTATGAAAATATTTCATTTCAGTACAACAATACTTTCTGATCTGAAAATGTCAAAACACTTTGAATTGTTAAAAAAAAAAAAAAAAAAACTACAGAAACAATGTTCTTTGCTCATAGCAAGAAATGGAGGTCTCTGAATGGAAGCTGACATAACATTTTTTTCAGCTGCAATAATTGAATGAGATGATAAATATAAAAATAGTCAGCATTGAATAGACAAAGCTTAGTAGGAGTCTTATATGCATATTACAAGTCTGAAACCTATTTCTAGTAAAGAGCATTGCAAGAGACAATCAAACCTGAGAGCAAATGCTGATGTCATGCATGACAGATTGGCCACCTCAGTGAAAAGCCTGCAGCAGCCATAAGAAGTTAAGGTGATGTTTTAATCCTAACATATTTAATTTTATAATTTTAAATTTAATTTAATAATTTTAATTGAATTTATAGAGAAAAATAAAGTATATGGACTACAACTGGAAACAAACGCTATTCAGGTCAAGATCAACTTTGTAAGTTTTAAAACTTACCAACGGTGGTTTTCAACACCTGTTTTTTAGAAATGTGAATTAAGTGTTCAGCTTAATAAACATGTAAGTGAAGCAAATGAGGAAGTCAAGTGTACGTTGAAAAAAATGACAATTACAGCATTGAAATAAATCACTTACATGTAGTAGATACTTCGTATTCAGGAAAAGGGATAAAAATCTCAGAGTGGTCACCTAACTGTACCAGTTCACTTTATAAATGAACCAACCAACTGTAATACCGTGATAACGGATTGGGTTGGGTTTGCCATACCATATGAAAGGCACAGCAGTGTGCCTCATTATGAATATTTCTGTTGTGTTCTAAATAAAGTGATGGAGTGATGTGTGATTGTTTACTTCAGAGGCTTTAGGTCAGCGTTTTACAAGTGCATCTTGTCGTCTTCCTAGCCACTATGATGTTCTTTATCTGTTACAATTTGAAGCTTTAGAGAATAATATTTTTTAAAATAGTTTCTTGTACACTTCTATTTTGCATATATTCTGTGGAAGCAATGTTGGACTTGAAATAAAAGAGTAAACAGGAAGCAGTCTATATTCTCTTCCTAGGTTATTTGTCTTCGTTCAAATATAAGTAAAAATCCAAATAAACATCCAAATGTTTATCTTATGCTGTGTGTGCATTTCCGCTGCATCGTAAGAGCAGCTTAAATCTGCAGTTTATATGTGTGATGATGAATGAGTTTCTATCCTTAGTTAATCTGTAGATCTATAGAGTATTGCTGGATTATGTGGTTGGAGCATTGGTATATGTGTCTCTGAACCTTCTAGAAATTTTCTAGCAAAATTATGGCAATTTAGCTAAATTATGGCAATATAACAAAATTATGTCTATAGCCTCAGCCGTTTTTTGGTATAGGTGAAGAAGTCACTTCCCTATGTAGCTTTACAGAAGTTTAACAAAGGCTTATCAATAAATGGGTTTCTTCTGTAGGTTACAAACATGAGAGGAAGTATAACCTATGTATAGGTTTAGAAATAGAATTTCTATCATCTTAAGGTTACACAAGTGAAAGGAAGTGAAGAAAATTAATTCAAGATAGGTCAGTCATTAAATCTAGTATTGAGAAGGAAGGAGGTCGGGTTTGTAGCCAATACGTTTCCAGCCTTAGCTGTTACATGGAACTGAGGACCTGCTGGAGCAATGTCAGTATTTAGTACCCACAGCCTTAAAATGTCTCAGCCTGGTTCTAGGGGCTTTCCTGAAACCACCACCAAGTCATTTGCAGAAAACCCATTTTCAGGTCAGTATTTACCTTCCTGAAAAGGGTTATCTGGTAATTTTGCAGCCATGGCTATATACAATTTAGTATATGATTCTTTAAAATGAGCACTTGGTTAGTCATACTCCCGTGACTTCTTTCATTGACGAACAGCCTTGTACAAATCGGACACGCATGTTCTGAAATGCAGTTCACTGGCATGGATGTTGCATTCAGAGTTAAATGCCAGAGAAGTCCTCAAATTCAGTGCCAAAATGGTCTAGCAGTACTTAAGTATCTCTCCTTATACTACCTGGCTGTTTCACTGGAGCTAAAAAAAATTACTGGAACCTGAAATGCAGGCTGATCAAAACCAAAACCAATTAAAGACTCATTAATAGAGTCTATCAGTAGCTAACTAGGGTAGATAGTTCAAACAGGTTTTTAGGAGCTAATCCCTTAACAGTGAGAATGATAGGTTACCTATAAAGGACCCAGGGAAGGCTTGAAAGTAGAAAAAAATATACTGATCTATTTTCATGCGCCTAGAACTGGCGGAAAGGTTGTTGCCTCCATTGGAAAAAATATTTAAGGGTTCTTGGGTTGGTAACCACCAATGTATTGAGCGTTCACTCTCACCTCCTAGCTTTCTTGGTAATTTCTTGTTCCCAGCATTTGTGCTAAGCTGCTGTGGTAGTTTACCGCATTTAGGAAGGAAAGTCACGTATGGGAAAGCATACACAATTTTTGCCTGAAGATTTAGTGCTTGTTTTTATGATCACTTGAAAAGATACTAACATAATAAAAGATTTTTCCAAAAGCATTTCTTCAAATGAGTTGCAAGTTGCTGGTAACCTTTCTAGGAAGGGTGTTTGTCTTTGATTCATCTCATGGATTTCTTCCTCTTGGCTGATTTTTCCAGCTACTGTAGACATTTGTAGTAGCCATGCCTTTCCATTTCTTTTCAAACCCCCAAAAGTTACCTTCTACTTCTTCATATTACTTAGCAAATGAAGAGGGAGGACAGAAGGCCCACCATCCTTGTTCTTTTTAAAAGACAGAATTAGGCCAGGGTTTAGGCTTTTCCAGTACTGGCCCAGAGACAGTAAATGTTTATTCTGTTCAACATGGAACTTGTGTTTGCATTTCCATGGAAGTGGGAACAGCTGGGGCAGAAGAGCAAGGGAGCAGTCATTAGTTTCCTTCTCACTTTCTTGATTTAAAGTGACAGCGGGGGGGGAAAAGCATTATCGCACACACAAAAAAAAGAACTCAAAAATTAATGCTGCAAAAGGACATGGGTGGCTTTTTAAAAATTGAGCCATTGCAGTGACATTGAAATAGTGGGTACTTGCACGGTCTGTATAATGATACAGCGTACAGTATTCAGTAGCACTTTACGTAGTTCCTTGATCTGTAGCTTAGACGTTTATATGCAGTATGTAATAGCAGTAACAGAAGATAAATTGATTTCATTTGAGAGGTGGCTACGTATCTTCAATAGTCAAAATGCCGACGTTGGTGGTTGGATTGTCCTCTCTGCTGTCCTGCTCTTCGGTTTTGCCTTCCTTATTTTTTGTTCTGCAAGACTTGGTTACGTAGAAGATGCTTTGTCTTTGCGATAGCGGAACCTCTGTTGTAAAAAGCCGTAATGCGAGAGTACATCCATCCCTTCGTGTACACAAAGGTGTTGCTACTCTTCTCCACGCTGCACAGCCATTTTAATCTGAATGGGAAATCTGTCTGGGGACCAGAGTACAGTAATTAGCAGTCTCTTCAGAGTGTCAGAGCAGAATTACCATTGTAATGGTTTAGCTGGAGGATAAAAGGATTGAATTTGGGTCTGCCTTCCTGCCAAACCAAATGAGTTGCCATGGGAATTTTCAAATATAAGAGGCGTTTACTTAAAGCAATTTGGCGGGTTTGAATAAACTCATAAATTACGGGTTTTAGAGGAGAGATCCCTGCTTTCTCTGGCATAGGCTGAACAGCAAAGAAGGCTGTTAGAAAGCTGCTTACGTTCTTAATGAGAATAAGTTGATCCATGCTCCTGTGCAGACTATCAGCTTATTAAGGCTAA
Source organism: Oxyura jamaicensis (assembly GCF_011077185.1). NCBI lineage: Eukaryota > Metazoa > Chordata > Aves > Anseriformes > Anatidae > Oxyura > Oxyura jamaicensis. Next base: position 46,713,589 of record NC_048895.1, on the reverse strand, counting down.
ACTGTTTCGGCTAAATACAGTACAGTAAGCACATTTTCAGAGACAGAGTTTGAAACAAATCCCTGGAGTAAAAAATAAAATCTGATTGCTCGAAACATAAATTGAATTTCCTTTGCTAGATTAGATCTATTTTCAAGTAATGCTATTAAAAATGGTTCTCTGTATTGTTTCAATAAACATTAACCTGCTATTGATTTCAACTTTCCTCTGTGCATGTAATATTTATTACAACACTTGTCAAATCTGCTTCTGGAAGGGGAGGAGGGCAGTGAAGGTTTCTTTTGAAAACAAATAAGGTGCTGTGGCCCTTCAGACTGTTTTTTTTCAGGTCATATGTAAATGTTTTCCCAGCTCAGGCTTGCATTCTCTCTGAAGGGAGTTGGGCTTTGACCTGCTGACTTCTTTGTCAGCACCAGTGCTATTGAAATGTGAGAAGATGGACTTGCTGCTTTCACAAATGCCTCAACTGATGAACATCACTTCTGCTTGCTTAACCTTCAGTTGTGCTCAAGAAGTCAGCTGTAGTAGTAAGAACTGATGACCAGGATTTTGCACTATTTGTTTCAAAGCAAGTATTAATGTTCTCCTGGCCGTGCAGAGTTGCTAACTCACAGAATGAAATAGGGAAGCTAATACACTCTTGACTTCTTGGATATTAAACTTTAAAATGTATATTCTAGGATATGACATCCTTGGGATAGCATTCAACGTTTTCCTCAAAAATAGCTTTTACATTGGGCATATAGAATTAGGCTTAAATGTTTCCTTATGATCCTTTTTAGTATGTATCTCAAATCTTAACTCATCAGTGTTAAGATATTGTGGATGAACTAATTAAAAAGACAGCAGTAGTGTTGTAATGGCAGTAATTTAGGCTTTTGTTTAAAGCAGTAAAAATATGCTTAGAACTCCTTGATATGATCTTACATCCCTAGTAGGAATCCTGTAAATTAGCAAAGGAAAATAGTAAATTTGTGCTGATGGTTCAGTAGCTGAACAGCTGCTAAGTTCTAACAGATTCCTAAACTTTTACTAATGATGCAGCTGAAATTCTGCTTGGTAGCCTCAGGGAACTGTTTCTGTGAAACTTCAGAACTATCTCCAAAGAAATTAGACAAAGACAAGAGTAGCGTTTACTATTACTGATACTCAGAATTTTAGCTGTTCATTAAAAGCCACTTTTAAAAGTACCGCTTTCTCGTAATAATTTTGTCTTCTAAACTGTATGTCCTTTAAACTTCCAGCAGATTGGTGAGATGAAACCATTCTTTCTTAGATGAGGAGCAGCAAAATCTAATGATACGACCGAAGTGATTGTGAAGTGGCTTTTGAAACAAAAACTATGAGTAGTTACACTCTCTGTGTCACGAGAGAGATACGATGAGAGGACATCAGCATATTTTTGTAGTGAAGGAAATGTGGTGCTACAGAGAACAGTTCACAGGATGCTGGGTTGAACGCAAAGCATCACTTAGGTACATAGTACAAATACTGTACAGCAGCTCTGCGAACTGGTGCTGTTAAAAAAAAAAATTCACAGGGCTCATTGGTGTTTCTCTGTACTAGAGTTTGCTAATTTCATACTCTGAGATTTTTCTTGGGTTTTTGAATTTCGTTTCCATAGACTTGGTGGGCTTTCTTGGGCCATATCTCAGTTTGAGTCTTGTGCCTTCTTTCTCTCATCCCCTCTGGCAGACTTGCACAGACAGCTATGGGTGGAACTAAGTGGCAGTGGGACCAGAGCAGCAGCTTAAACTGGTTTGCCTTTGTTTTTTTTTTTCCTTCTTCCCAATTTAGATGTTGGGATAGGGATATCTGGTGATTATTTATAACTGGAACCTGGGCTTCATAGTGCTACCTTAGTTTTGCTAAGAGCTTGTATAATCTTTACTTTTCCCTTGTTTTCTACTCAGAAGAAATGTTGCATAAGATCTTTTTTTTTTTTTTTTTTTTTTTTTTTTAATTTATGGTTTTGATAACATGAAAATTACCGATCACTTACCTCAGAAATGTCTTCATTCTGGAGAAGGATATGCAATGGTCAGGTTACCTAATAGAAGACATTTGTTAGCAGTGCAGAGAGAACCCCTTTGGTTTTAACATCTAAAAGAATAGTATTAAAAATAAAACTTAGCTGTGTAGGACTCAAATTATCTGTTATGTTGTCTTAGGCAAAACTGAGTTGGACCTGCTGATGTCTGAATTTGTGATCCCAACTGTGGGCTGTTTTCATGAGATGTGATCAGCCTGTTCAACATACAGAAGCAAAATCCTCTTTCTGCTTCACTGCTGAACCCAACTGCAGACTTCAGTTACTTATTTTGTGGGTGGATATAACAAAACACTTGTCAGGCCTTTCTATGACCTGATTTTATTTGCTAAACAGTAGAGAAGTAACCCACAATGTTTTGTGCACCAGAGCAGACAGGGCTATCCAGGAAATAGATACCAAAGGTGGGAAAAAGTGGAAAGCTGTGAAAAGCACTCATTCCTCTTGTTTAGTTTCTTACATTTCTGGGGTTCTTGGGCTCCTGCTGGTGCAGGAATCCAGGGAGTCAAAGAAATAGGCATTCTGCTACATTCCGTAGGGTAGCAGCTGTTTCTTCTCAAGGCATGCCCCACCCCCACCCCTCTTCTGATACAATTTTAAAAGTATTTTCATCCATTTTTCATTTAATTTTGGCATTGCCACATTGGCCTCAGATCTTTAGATTCCTGCAACTTGTTTCTTTGTGCAGTTCTTTTTACTTAGTCTCTACCTTATAAACTTCAGCGAGTTGAAGCTGTGTGTGTGTGCTGCTGGTATCCGAACTCCAGAGTAGCATTTACATGGTGTTGTGCCAAAATTAACGTTGTGTGCAGAAGCCTGGAAACAAAATGTTCATAATACATACAGTTCTTGGCTGATGGAAATCATCACTTCTCACTCAAGATAGTTCTACAGAAGAGTATAATGCAGAAAGATGAAAAAATAGATATCAATAAATTAGTTGACTTTCGTAGGGTCCTCAGTCCAAGACTAAGGCTAATTCTGCATGGAGCTGAGTCAATGGACAGGTGCACTCGGGAAGTCTCAGCTCCCCCCAGTTTCTCCTCCATGATGCTGACGCGCATTTGAGCCTGCAGGGAGCTTTTTCAGCATGGAAATCTGACAGAAAGCTATTCATACCCCACCTCACCTCACCTCCCCAAAAGTCTTTCCAGATTAGGCAATCGACATGGCTCAGGCATGGATAAAGCGTTGGATACAGGAGGGCAAAAGAGAGGAAAGAGAATAGGGTTGTGACCACCATGAGTTGTCTTGGCTGAAAGTACCACAGAAGTGCCAGCTGAGAAGGTTGTTGGTTTTTTTTTTTTTTTTTGCATCTTTTAAACTATTTGACTCCTTCAACAGCAATATGAAGCCTCAGCCAAAGGACCCAGAAGTTTATAGCCTAGGAAAAACATTCTTAAGATAGTATTTTAATTTTTTTGTGTTCTAGCATCATGTGTTGTATTTTATGTAATGAAACGATTCTCCATAAGTTTTCCATCTGATCGATACCCATTCCAGCCTCAGCTTTTTAAGGTCTCAGCTTACTGAACTCAATCATGTTCAGCTTAATTTTATGCATTTCAGAAACAGAAATCCATTCATTTTTATTTAAATCATTTCAGAATTCCCCTAGCTTTTCAGTTCTTTTGGACCTTTGCAATCTGTATTTTCTTTGACTCAAGGAAAAGTACTTTCCTTTCTTCCCATCAGTGATGAGAAAATGAATATTCTTCATTTACTCTTACTGTCCAAAAACATGCATCTCTTTTTAGGTTTGATACCTGATTTTGGTTTGCATCTTGTAACTGAAAGCTTTAATTGCTCTTCTTCCATTTTTCATATAATTTTCTATTTCTGTAAATCACTTTTACACACATGAAAGGAGGTTTTTAATGCAAGTTACCATGTATAAGTATATAATCCATAAAGTTAGAGAATATGTGAATTTGGGTATTATTTTGCAATATTCATGAGATTCCACAGTTCAGGAGATTAAGAAGGGCTCAGGTGATTTATCCTGTCATAGAGAATGCCTTTTAAGCTGCTTTTACTTATGGGTGTGCACCTTGTCTACAGGAATATGAAATGATAATTCTGCCGTCCCTGAAAGACAGTCTCATTGTACAATTTATTTTGGATATGTAAGTTGAAAGAGTTGCATTCTTGTAATGATTGCATTAGAACAATAAGTGTTTAGAGAATTGGAGTCGCTGAACAATATTAAAATAGAATTTTGGAGAAAGAAGTGACAATCAAGGATGAAATCTAGAAATGGGAAAATGGGAGAGTTTTGACTTAAGTGACAATGATCTCTAAGAATCTATCTGAGAAGAAACTGAAAATTCAGTTTGGAGGAGGTGATGTGCAGGCACTGGAACTGAATGTATGGGAAGAAAAGTTACCATTTGAACCGCTTGGGGTTATTAGGTTGGATTTCGTATTTTAATATTAGAATTTTGCCTGTTCTCCACAGAGTTGATAAAATATGCATTTGGCATTTAAGGTTAGTTGGAAAGCTACGGGGGCACTCCCACTTTAAAATATCATAGGGTAATTTATCACAAACAATTCCCTGAGCATGGGGTGACAGCATTGATCCAGGGTGGCTTGGTGACTGCTGAGTGTTTCAGCCACAGTTCAGGTACTCAACTGTTTTAAAATCAGAAAAGGAAAGCTGTTAAATGAAATTTTGATGTAATAAAGACTTGATTATTTCTGTTCCAGTATAAACTTTTAACTTGCACTGAAATTTTATAAAATTTTTAGTGCGAGTCCTGATAAATGGTTACTTAAATGTTGTATCTGTGTTTCTGCTGAGGAGGCAGGTTTTTAAATTAGTGGGGAAGGATGGGGAAATTAATTAAGATAGGCCTGATACATACTTCTCTCATTCTAAGACAGAAAATTGGGCTTAAAGAACTTAATTGTTTTATCGTGTAGGTTCATTAAATTGTGTTTGAGAAAACAGATAACTAGTTAGTTGATTCCTTATTTTAATGTATTTCAATATTTTACATTTTTGGAAGGTGAGACTCCCTGAACTCTTATATATGTTGTGCTTCTTGATACTTAGTGCCTACATTACAGAACACCTTCCTTCAAATTCAACTTCGGGAAGAAGAGAAGTGATATTTACATCAATTAACTTCAGCCCATAGAGGAGATTTTGCTGTGGGGAAGGGGGCATTCTTTAGAGAAGACCTTGGTGCACAGATTCCTCTGATATAACTTCACAGATGATGATACTGACAAACTAGCATAGCCTGCAAAGTGCTTGGCTAAAAGAGAAAGGCAGCCTCCAAAGGAAGGATACGCAGGTAGCGTCTACTCACTGGATAAAAATGTACTGAAGTTGAATTTAAGCAAGTCAGAGAAGGACAAAGTAGTTGTACCTGTTCTCCCATTTTTCCCTGCTCTCGGTGCCAAGGCTGATCCTGCTCTCCCAGCCACCGGGTCCAGAGTTACCCCTTTGTGTGCAGGAGGAGGGGCAGGGGACCACTTGCTGCTGGCTCAGTGAGCTGAGCAGCACAGGGAGCCAGCGGAGTGCTGCAGCAGCTGGAGCGCAGAGGGGAAGTGCAGTTGCCTCTTCAGGTGCCAGCATCCAGTCTGGCAAGGTTCCTGTGGCCAGCCAAGTTAGCTAGTGGCTGGTGCTTAACTTTGTTCTGCTTTCATCCTGTTCATTTCTTTCAGGCTGTATTCTTACATGTTTTTTCTTGCTTGCTTTTTGTATTTTTTTTCCACATGACTGTGATGATTCTGGTACTTCAGATACTCTTGTCTACTTTACTACATTAGTATTTTCCTTGGTTTTTGTTTTAATAAGACTAGAACAATATCTGTATTCTTTCCCCTTTTTTCCACAAGCATCCAATTTCTTGCCCTTCAGCTGGTCTCCAGGGAATCTCCATAAGCCTGTTGTTAAGCCGTCTCAGTCTTGAGAACACTCCCAGGATCATGCTGCGGGAGCTTCTTGCCACGTAAGAAACATTGGGATGGTTTCTTGAGGCCTGTGCTGGCCTGATATTCCTGATTGCCCCACAGGTTTGCTAGTGGCAGGGTGAGCTTTGTCTGATCTTTTATGAAAGGTAAGCAGACTGCGGTCTCCACCCATCTCTGCACCTGCTCTGCTGTATTCTGGTAACATAGTGTATTTGGAAAAAGAGGTGAAAATGTTCTGCTCAGTGATTTTTTCTGGGGACTTTCCAATAGGTTAAGCAGTCATGTGTTTTGGTGAGTCATTGATATGAGAGACATGATCCCAAGTCTCTTCTGCATAGAAGACTCTCTTTGTTATACTGTGGTCTCTTTTCTGTATGTGAAATGTGTGTCTCTCTGCTCGCAGCAGATACTGTTCTGACATGTCCCACATACAGAAATGGTAGATCCTGCTATTTGTGCAAGGCATTTGAAAGTTGGGGGGAGGAGGGCTGTTACCTCAGTCTCCAGAAAGCACTTTTTATGGTAACTTGTTTAATAAGAAAAACAGGAAAGTTTTTCTAACTGTCCTATACATAAATTGCTAAGACACTTTTTTTTTTTGGTGCAAATTAGAAAATAACGGAAAGGTATTTTTCCTGTAATTGATTAGGCTTATTTCAAAATGTAATTTTTTTTAAAGTTCTAGTAATACTTTATAAAGCAAATAATTGCTAATGTCTCCAAGTTTTAATTTAAAGGATTTATAAATTTTAGAATAAAGTTTTGTCTGTGAAGCTGAGCATTTGAGCTATTACATTATGAAAAATAGGTGGTTCTTATTTATCCAAATCTGGACGCTAAATACTAGCCTTTAAAGTAATAAACACCCAAAGCCAAAAGGTGAATGTCTTGAAGCAATAAGCTGGTTTTACTTCCGTTAACACAATCAATGCATCCTACTCCAGCTTCAAGAGTAATTAAATAATAATTAAGACAGGACTTAAGAATGTTTTAATTAATCTAAACGAAGTACACTGGAAACGTGCTTTTCTTAATAGAAGAAGTAGAATGATTATCACTTCTGTGGAATAGTTACAGGAAACTGAAATATATGATATGATTTTCCATGATTTACTAAGAATACACTAATCTTCTGTAAGTGAAGCTATTACGTGCTGATGCCCAAGATTAATGGAATTAATGAAGAACTAAAGTCCGTACATATTTTTCTCTAAGATGAATGCTTCAGAAGTCTGTTTGCCAAATGTATGGGACTTTGCCTTAGAAAGCTTTTAAAATACTGAACTTAGGTAGCAATAACATCAAAACAACGGTAGGAACTGATAGAAACTTGCAGGCCTCGCCTTGGCCCTGGCCATATGGCCGCTGAGCAGGCACTTGGGGTTACCTGGATTCCCCGCTGCCTTCGGCGCCTGCTCGCCAATGGGCGCTTTGCTGGTTGTTGCGCTGAGGTGCCACAGTGCCGGAGGACCCGGGCACGAAGGGGCGGTCAGTCAGCGCTTGTGGGATCGCCATAGATTGCTGTGCCATGGGGGAATGGGAAAGAGGGTCCTTGGTCGCACAGGCTTGCGGTCATGTTGCGTCATGTCACATCACGCGCTCGGGAGGAAGCGCTCCTCAAAGGCCCTTTGTTGATGGCCTCGGCCAGGCAGCGCTGAGCTCTCACCGCTGTCTCTGGAAAATCATCATTGGCTAGTTTCGTAAAGCTGGAAAGAAAGCTCAATAAATAGCAAAGAAAGCCTTCTCCCTAGCAACACACTGCCTCGAGCAGCTTGAGCCTTCAAACAGAAGGTCACGTGATTGACATATTTGTCCCCTAAAGAGAGCGCGCACCATTCTTTTTTTCACTTCTCTATATTTTTAAGCTGTGTGAAAGCAGGTTTTAGCCAGCCGTAAGCGAGGGGAGCCCAGCCAGCTGGAACACTCCTGTCGCCTGGTCATGGGCCTCGTCAGCTCTCAGAGCACAAGGAAAGTAGGACGGGCATCTGTGGTGCTTATGGAAGTATTAGCTTCAATTTTTAGAGTAACATCTATACTAGAATAGCAATAAAAATGTATGTAAGACATGCATGCCTTAGAGTCAGCAGATTTGTGGTTGCACCTACACTGGCAAGCAGATGGAAGTAATTGTGAACTTTTAGTACTCATTCACATTTTAGCAGCTGTTGAGAATTACTTTAAGAATATATACTGAGTGCATAGGTCCCTTCAACTTTGTTTCCTTAGGGGATCAAGAAATTTAAGATTTAAGTCAGTTGTATCTTTGTGCATCTTATGTATATGTATATATAAATGGTAGTTTTTTACAGAGTTCTAAATTGTAGTCATTTGTCATTAGACTACTCCACCCGAGAGAGAGAGAGAACAAGTGTCAACAGAACTGTGCCATTGCACATCCTGTTCCTTTGGAAACCAAAAAATGTAGACCTATTACAAAAGGGAGGGTAGGTGAAATGCAGAAGCAATTTAAGTTGGTTTCCTCATCACACTTAGTTGTCATGATTCTTATGAAAATGTGACTATAGCAGTGTGGTAGTCTAAGAAGCTACTACTGGGGATGGCTGCTACTCCCTCTGTCTTATAACTGGATAAGCCTAAGCATTCATGCTTTTACTCTGTATCCTAATAGATGAGTTTATTTTAATTGGTCGGTATTGCCTTTTCAGGACATCTCAGGCTGAAGATAAAAATGTCTTAATAGTTACTGCCACGGCTTGAATTCCCATGTGACAGCATGCAACCCTGAATACTGTGCTTAATGAAACACATAAGAGAAAGTACACTTGAAAGATGTACCCTAACTCACAGCAACAATCTTTTCGCTGTTGTCACCAGCAGTTACGTTTCTTTTGTTGCTGTAAAGGGAGAGAACTTGTCACTTTCTTCCTAGATTAGTAAATCTGATCTGAAATGAAATGTCATTTTTCTTGCTTTCTCTTTTTATTTCTGTGTGGGAACAGATTAAAACATAATGGACATGTTTAACATATAAAAACATTGGGGGTCATATTTCAGTACCGTTTCAAGAATGAAAGGCTTTGTTTATGTACTAAAACATTAGCATAGCTGGAAAGAATTAGCTGGCATTTGAGTCTACAGTTTGCAACAAAATACTAGTTTTGAAATAATGGGCTCTTTTTGAGGGTGGAGGAGATGATATCTGAATTCAGTGTCTTTGCTGTACTTATGAGAAACTTAGAGCTGTTCACAGTTTACAAATTCAAACCTTGTATAGAAAACTCCTGGGATAACAAAGGAAAAATAAATATGACAGATCAGGCTAGACTTACATAAACATATTTTAATTATTCCAATTTTATTTTTCTAGCAACTGCCTCTCAGCTATACCTATTAGAACAGCCACCTTGAGTGTAGGTAGTTGTGAAGCATAAGTTGGTGAAATTATTTTTATCATTATTTAATATACAGGGTGGGTTGAAACATTTGTCCCAGTGTCAGTGGAATGCATCAACACAATCTCCCAAGTGTTTTGGCATGGTTCAGTCTGTTTCAAAAGCTATAGCTAGAATAAAGACCTGCATGATATGGGTCGTGTTTGATTCCTGCTCTGTTCTGATTCCTACGATGTTTGAGGTACTTAAGATGTTGCTGGTAGAGTCCCGTGTGGAAAATTTATACCAGACGCTTGCCTGGTAGCATTTCATTCAGTGAGCATATAGTTTAGCTATGCTCCTTTTCAGCATTAAACTAACCATTGAGGAGGACCTTTTGGGTGTCCAAAATTAGAAATACCAAAAATAGTGTTTAGCTCTAAAAGTTTTTTAACTGGGCTTTCACATTTCTAAAAATACATCTAATGCTGTAGTTCACATTTTTGATTGCTCTTTAATTTGAATCTTAATACATATATTAACAAATAAATCTTAATGTATTTCAGTACAATTCTGTCTTTTTGGAAACATTGTAGAGTACTGTACAAATGTTCTTTTCTTCTAGGATTTTGGGCGGGTTGGTGTATATATATCATGAAAGGTGTTTCTGTTCTGGAGCTTTGTGAATTGCTGTTCTGTGTGGTGTATGTAGATTCTTGTCACTGATTTTATTAACACTTAAAGTCGGGGGTGTGAGGAAAAGACAATTCATAAAAAAGAGCTAAACAAAAAGCAAATTTTGGACTTAAATTACTCTTGGGCATTCAGTATAATTAATCCAAGGGATGTTATTTCCTTGAAACCCCCAGACTCCGTGATACGAATATCATCCTTATATGTCTGTCTTCAAGAAATGTTGCGACAGGCATAAAAATCTGTTAAGGTCAAGCAGAATGTTTCAGGTAATTTTTTCAATACATGAACAACTAGTACCTCGGAGATATTTGGTGAAAAAAGCCCCTAGGTTCCACTGATACTGGAACCTAGGCTTATAGGCTTTACAGGAACCTAGCCTTTCAGTCTGGCTTATAAAATGTGTTTCATGCTGATTTTTCAGTACCTTATCTATATTTTCTTGTTGCAGAAATGGAAAGTGGGGGAGGGGGGCATAAGGACTCTCAAAAATACAACTGGTAAGCTAAGTATCATGATTAAACATGGATATGTCAGATAAGGTGATGGGAAGTGTAAAAAGATATGCTGCCTTTTCCCCCTAGTGTATCTTTAACATTATGACCAATGAATTTGTCAAGTGAAACAGCACAGTCTTCTTTGCATATCATTTGAACTGAGAGCTTGCTTTGAAGAAGATAAGCAGGCTGTGTTGCCCAGAAGAAATAATGATGCTAATTTATCTTTGCCTGTCCTTATAGACACAGCATTGTGTATCAGTGTTGAAAAGGAAACAGAGAAATAACTGAGCTACAGCGTGCCACCTATTCAATGCCACAGCATCATTAATGGCATACAGGGTTCTAAGAAATATGGGTGGTCTTGAAGTAGTGATTTATTTTACTTTGTCTCAAAGTATGTGGAGGAGCCTCCTCTGGTAAAAGAGAAGCTGCTGCATGATGCCAGAATAATGCTCTGGCAAATTCTCCTTGGTACCAGCAAAGCGATGTTGTAGGCCTTCTGCTCCGTCACCATCGGAAGTATACAAACAAGGATGAGAAAGTCTAAATGGGAAATGTTTACCAACAGCTTCTAACTATCCACATTTATGTTCTGGGCATGGGAAACTTAAAAGCCTTTGTCAAGTTTCTAGAGGGGAAGGAATTACAGGATGTTTATTTCTTAACTCTGAGTAACAGAGTAGCTTGCCAGAAGTAAAAGTTAGCCTTTACAAAGGGGAAATCTGGTGTTTTACAGAGGTAATTGATGAGCAGTTTTGGCACTCAAATTCAGATTCTTTTAAAAAGCCCTTCTATTTTGTGTTTCATATGTGGTTACTTGTCATCTTGACTAGGATTTCATTGCAGTAGGTACATCAGTCTTTTGACGTACATACTAAAAAAAGGACAAAAACCTTACGAACAGTAGATTGTGTGTTTACCTTCAGGGTTTCCAATGCATTTCCCTGTGGTCTTTTATAACACATTTTATAATATATTGATGCCTGATATCTGTTTTTTGTTCTAATACGTGTATGTCTAGGAATTTGTAGTATATTATTTGTGAGTTTTTTTTGTTTATCAATTATGAATGGAAGGTTTTTGTCCCTGAATGGAGACATTCATGTGTAAAGGCTGTTTGACTGGCGCATGGTATGTTTGGAATACTTACTGATCTACAAGTGAATTGCAGTGGAACATTTTTCTTTGTCAGCTAGATAAAAGCATTCCACAGCACGTTGAGTCAAAGTGAGTGTCGGAGTGCTGGCGAGGAAGCCGCAGCTGCTACCCTGCTCCAGCAGCTGGGGATGTGGGAAGGCAGGATGACAGACCCCTGCGGGGCACCAGCGCCTGCGCCGTGAGAGAGGCACGATCAGTGACAGAAAATACTTAAGTGGTGCTACTGTGTTTTTACCAAAATTCATATTAAATTAATGAGTTGCAGGTCGTTTGTCTGATAAAGATACACAGGTTAATACAAGTCTTCATATTTAATGTACGTGTCTTTCCAGAGGTACAGTGGGAGAAAAGATGTTTACTGTATGTGCCAACTGTAGGTGATTTTTCTATTTGAGGAAGGGTTTTAAGTATCCTTGTTCATTAGTATACTGTCTTTTCAAACCTGCCAGGTTCCCTGCCATTCTGTTTAGTGTGTGTATAAAATTATTAAATGCCTTAACTGTGTACATAAAAATACACTGTGCTATTGGCAAAACTCTCAACCTGAAGTGATGTGGAGAGAAGCACAGGGACTTGGACAAAAGGTATTAGTTGGAAGACATAGCTACTCCCTCTCTGAGGGTGTCAGGAAAGGTACCAAAGCACCACTGAGGATTTCTGCTTAACCAGAGGTGGTATGGGGCAGGTAGGAAGGCATAGCTTGTGCAAGAAGTTCCTGAGGCACATGAAAGATGAATGCTGTTCTTTGGTGCTCTTGCCTTGCTGGAGCTGCTTGGTTATTTTCCATCAGCCTGGTGGGACAGACACCCACCACAGTTGGCTGGGGATGATCAAGACTCATGTTTTGTCTTTGCATCTGCAGTTGATTTACGCATCACTTTGTTTCACCATCACTTCCTACCTGCTGTTCTTTGATCCTGAACGGATGGCCCTGAAACAACTCATTAAGGCCTGCAGCCTTAACCAAAGCCAGTGCTGGCTACACCTTCCCTAGGGCTGAGCTCAGGTCAGTTGATAATCAAACTGAAGCGCAGGGATGTATAACAGCATGCAGAAGCATCTTCCAAAATGTGTGAAATTTGGAAGCCAGGCTGTCCACAAAAGTCACTAACATCAACTAAATAAGTGTTATTTCTGTTATTATGAATGTAGGAAAAAATATTTGTTATATTTTCCAACATAGTTACTTTAAGGGGAAAATGCACATTTTAAGGGAAAGTGCACGTGTCCTTTGTACAGAAAGGCTCAGGGCTTTCCCTGCCAGCACTAGTAATGAGAATCAGGATACGTTTTGAGACGTAGCTGGTAAGAACTGTGAGGCTCAAGCAGCTCTATGAGGAAGAGGAATTACAGCTATCACTGAGTGGATTGTTTGGTTGGTGAATTAATTCAGCTGCAGACACCTAAGGAGCTTTGTGTGGGTACTCTGCTGTGTGCCCCTTGTGGATCTCTGCTCAGCAGTGTATTGGAATATACTGCTGAAGTACAGTGCAGGGAATGCACTGCATGCTTGTCTGTCTTCCAGCCTGATCCTGGGTCTATCTATCAATGTCGGTATGTTTTGTGTATGAATAAAAAGTTAAAATGTATGGTACTCCAAAGCACACACTGTATGCATACAAGAATCTGAGGGATTTAAGTGCCTAAAATATAATGATTTCAGATGTATTAGTTAAACAAAAGAATTTCTCTGAGGATCTTGAGATATCAGAGGTTCAACAGGGTTGAACTAAAGCTTGGACATGGAAAATAAAATGAAGTCATTAAAAAAGTAAGAAGGTAATAGCGTGTTCTCTCCCAGCTCCCTGTTCAATGATGTGAAACAAGTTCTCACTGACAGCATTTTATTACATAATGGTGCTCCTCAATTTTTTTCTGAACAACCAGTGTTAGCCAATGTAGGAGAGTTGTTGCTCAAAGTGGGCATCAATATGGTGAGCATTGCATATTTTGTTTGGGATTCTTTCACTTTGGGAAGTGTTCCACAGGCTCTTGTGGGATCTCCAGTGTGGGCCTCAAACCTATTTTCAGATGTAGATGTCTGTCTGTACAGCTGTCCCTTTTTCACCACAGAGAGGTGACGCTACTCCTTTGTGTTTCTGGAAAGGGGCAAAGTCAAAATGGTTTTTAATATTTTATTGTGCATTTTTGTAGGAAGGAAAAAAGCAACAGGGTAATTGTAAATAGTGTCAATAAAAAAATCTCCATTGGTTTTAATACCAGGTAAATATTACAAGTACAGCAGAGAGGCTTGGTGTAGGTGACAGTAGTAATTACTAGCATTTTAAACTTTGTGACTATTAATCCTACTCTGATAAATATTAGGAAACAAGGTGCTCAAAATGACGGTGCTCACAGGCATTTGGTCTTTTTACTGCTGGTCCAAGTAGGGCCGAGCTGCTGTGAGGAGTGCTGGCCCTGTGTTGACAGAGCGGCAGCCACCCTTGTCTGCACGTAGTTGGCTTTGTTAGGATTTACTGCATCTCTTCACTGTGCATATTCAGAGAGCAGCTGCAAGTACTTGCATTTAAAGAATTAGGTTTCAAGATAGCATTTTTTTTTCTTAATCAGCATGTTATATTGCACATGAGAAATACAAGGAAAGCACTGAAGATTTAAGAGGATGAGAGGATTGAGTCAATCACTTGAGCTTCAACTTAGTAATGCAAATCTGGCTTTAAGTGACCTTATTGATGTTTGCTCAAAGTGGCTTCCTTTTGGTACAAATGGCTGAGCTTTGTTGTAGCTATTGTACAGGTAATGTACTGTCCCTTTAGAGATTGCCTTTGTATCCCAGCTGCAACCTCTCCTTGCTGTAACAGCGAGTGCCTGCAGAAATGCCTGCAGCTAAGATGGATTGCATCGACGGGCCTCATTTGATCATCTGCCAGCAGTGAAGAGAGGATAGGCCACAGGGAACTGTGGGCCCATTTCGCTATCCCATCTCATGGAAACTTGAGGTTTTGACTATGGGTGGATGATGATCAAGTAGAGAACTGTGTATGAGAGGTCGAAGGCCATGCCGAGGTATCTGAAGGGCTCCTAATGAGAGGTCAAAGGCCATGCTGAGGTATCTGAAGGGCTCCTAACCGCCTCTGTGGCCAGCGCCCTGAGGGGAGGTGGTGGCCTCAGGGAGCGAGGGGCTGCAGGAGGAGGAGCAGTGCAGGGTGCTGAGCACCATGGCCGGAGGTGGTGGCATCGAGCAACAAACAGTGCCATCTTCTGGGAGGAGCCGGCAAGATGCCCTGTGGTCAGCGATGAACAATTTTTAAGCAGTGGGGGGTTTCTGTGTGTGTGCGTGTGTATGTGTGTGTTGGTTTGCTTCCCCCCTGCAATATGTGCTTTGAAAAACCAAATGCCAAAAGTTGAAAGGCAGCGCTGATGTCTGGCAGTGCAAGTCCACATCTTGAATCTGTGAACCACCACTGATACCATCTTAAAAGAAATGTTTTAAACTATGCTTTGGAGTCCGTTTAAAAGAATAAAAATTTTATCAACTGCTGAGTAGTACTCTAGAGAATTAAATAGCCAAAATTAAAGTTAAGGGCTCAGTCTTTTTTGTACTCTAAGGACCGCTATTATTTTTGTAAACATAACTTTGTAAAATCTAAATAATTGCCACGTTTTCTCATAGAAAGCATAGTGACCTGTAGGAAAAATAAAGATCAAAAATATGAATTATAAGAATGATTACTTTGTCTTTTATTGCTTTTAAATTGCTGTAACTCCTTCCTTTGGGGATGCCAGAAGGGGAAAAAAAGCTATCTTAAAGTTTTTCCTATAAATAATTACATTTGGAAAACATGTACCATGGTCTAAAATCTGGAATAACAAAGTTACTAAAATTATCTTAGCAAGTGGAATGTAAGATCCAGCATTTACTGAGACTCATTAATAGTGTCTCAGATCAATCACCCGAACTCTTATTTGGAGGAAGTATGCAATTTTAGTAACACTGATGGAACTATATGGGAGGTGCAGGTGACATTGAGAGGAGGGCTTTTTTTTTTTTTTTTTTTTTTTTTGGTTACATGCTTTCTGTTAAATAAATAAACGCAAGCAAAAAGCCAGTAGCAAAGAATAACCATTATGGGTGGAGGGAAAAGGGGGAATCAATATATTAAATATCTTTATTGCTAAAATAAATTAAGAGAAATGAAGTTATATCCAGAATGACAAAAGTCTTTGAGTTCTGGATAGAAAAATAGATTTGAAATTGCTTTTATTGCATCATGGTTGACAACACAGTATAGATAACTTACCAGTGATGATGCAGTGGAATAAGAAATTCTTTAAAATGAATAAATAAATCCTCTGCATATAAATTGTAAGTCTGTTCTGAGACTGTCATATTAAGCATGCTATAATCAGTACATTTTGTATTCCAGAGAGTATACTTTTAATGATTGTGGAATCTGAGGTATCTGTATAGTACAGTATTTAACTGCACAGCTAACTTGTACTTAAAATGCTAATTGAATGTGCATTTACTTTTTCAGTATTAGTGTTGGTTTGGTCTGTCATACAGTATTTAATAGATAAAGAAAATAATGTCTAACTCTTCTAGTATATTCTGTATGTTTAAGGACAATGTCAATTGTTAGTTTGTAATCTTTTGTGTTTAGGTAAATCCTCAGTATTACAGTTAGGACTTTCATTTGTGGGATCTGGAAGTGATTTAGTCTTGACCCATCTTACTGTATTAATTTTAAGTTGTTGAAAAAATAATTTAAAAAATCAGATGATAGTTGCCATTGCAGGTGGGGGTGGGGAGAACCTTGAGCACACTTCGTGCTAGGTAGTTTATTTGTTTAAATGTAATTTTGAGACTTTCTCTTTTTTGTTTTGCAGTTAAGTAAGTTACTTCATCCATGTTTTGGCAGTTATGTATAGCAATATTTTGCTTTAAACACGTTTGAAAATGTTTCCCTTCTCTTTGGAACCCCTGCATGTGGATATTCTTACCAACTCTTAACCAGTTTGGGAGACATTTCAGTATTGCAGTGCTGTAATGGACACAAAGTTATTTAATAGGCTTTTTTTTTTGGTTATAGCTGGTGATCACTATTCTTTGTGACTCTTTAATTCAATTTTTCATAACCACTAGTCCTTTTGAAAGTCCTTTTCAAACCATCTGCTGGAGTTGTAGTTTAAGACAGGTGAACAACTCTCTCTGAAATATCCTTGTTAGGGTTTCCATGGCTGGCACAGTATCTTATGATCCAGGTTGTCATTACCTTCAAAAATCCTGTTCCACATATCCGGAAAATATTATGTGAATAGACAAGATCAATTAAAATAAAAATTAAAAAAATCAATAAACCAGTTTAAGAAATGCAGCTCACACTTCATCTGCACCCTTTTTCCTACAAGTGAGGCTTCTCAGCAATGGTAGACAACGTGAGAAGCAAGGTGATAACATTAAAGTACATACTGATGACTGTCTCTCCTGGATTCCTATGTCATTATCTTGTTTTCTGGTTGATAGGAGGTAGACTAAACAAATGGTAGAATTTCTGGAAAAACAGATCAGAAAATGTCTGGTCTTCAGAACTGTACTAATTATAATATTTTTTATTAGTAACAGATAAAGTGAGTGTTTTTTTCTGTGGTGGTGGTTTTTTGCTTTTTAGTTTTTTGTTGTTTTTTGGGGGGGAATACTGTGTATTTATGCAAATTGCAGGACACCAAAGGAATTGATAACTTCAGCCAAGTCATCTATATTGAAACAAAAATGAAGGATAATGTATACTGTATAAACAGTAGTTATATCCTCATCAGACAACATCTACATGTTCCAAAATTATGAATTCTGTGATATAGCAGTTGTTGATACTTGAAAAGCTGCTCAAAGATTTTTATTTTTTTCCTACAGTGGAAAAAGGTTTTTATTTTTTTACTTTTTTTTTTTTTTTTTTTGCAGTTTATGGTATGAGACTTTTCTAAAACCCTCTAAGATATGTATCAGTACCAGTTAATGATCGGAAATAGACAGCTTGTACTTAATTTTAAGGAAAAGTTAACAAAGCACAATGGTTGTATCTCTAAGCAGATGCTTTCCTTGGTTAAAACTTGCAGGCATTTTATTCTATGTCCCTTAGATCTTATGCATTAGTAAATTAATAAGCATGACTTTCTTTCCATCTCTTCATATACAGGCAGAAGGAGAAGACAGCCTTAAAAAGATGCAACTGATGGAGCTTGCAATTCTGAATGGCACCTACAGAGATGCCAACATCAAATCACGTAAGCATGTTATAATCTTGAGGGTCAGTGCAACAGTAGTATTTTCAGGGTTTGATTCTTAAAGCTACCTTCAAGTAAATGGACAGTGACAAATGTGTAGGAAAACCGTAGGTAGCCATTGCAGATGATCTTCTGTAGATAAGTTTTGCAAGTCTTTTGGTGTTTTGTGTTGCTGTTGTTGCTGTTTTTTGTTACTGTTCTTCTTTAAGAACAACATGTCTAGGCTGAAATATTTACAAATATATAGTTCAACAAAATTCAACTCTTAAGCCAGATTTTTCTATTTTACCATTATTTTTTTCCTTAATATAAAGGGCAGTGGACTCCTTTTCAATTATATTTTTAGACATTGAGTTTGAAAGTATTACAGATGTTCAGGATACTGTGAATACATTTTTCTGTATTATATTCCTTCCTTTCATCTTGCCTTGCATGTGTTCCCCTAGTGTTATGTTTTTTCCAACAATTCATCAACTGATTTCACTGCTGAGTTCACAGGGATCAGTGATGTAATGAGCCATTTTTACAATTTCTTCCATTAGATTTGTGTGAGATGCTTTTGCAAACGCAAGTATGTGCAGATTTACACTTGAAAACTAATTATATACACCTACGAAAGACAGCATATACGTGCTATGTGTGATACAAACTATCTTTCTAGATTAAAATCTAATTGCTGCTTCTGAAAGTGTAGTTTCTGAAACTGTTCCAAAGTAAACTTTTGCTGTAGCTACGATACAGATGTTAAATGTAAGCACAGATAAATCAGTCTTTTCACTAAGGGCCAACTGATATTTGGAAATTGGTTTCCCCACACAGGCTCCATTTCAGTGTTGAATATGTTTAAAGGTTGGAATGTGGTTAGGCCAATTTGAGAGTGCTTACACCAGTGTAATTTTCCTGTTTCGAGAAGATACGTAAGCGAGGGCTTTTACCACCACAATGGTGGTGGTAAATCTTCACCCCTAATGAACATCATAATGTCTAAACCCAGCTCAGTTTTTTAAACCTATTTAAATCCCCAATCTATTGCAAATTGATGAGTGAAATAGCTTTCAGAATAAATTGATGCAAACTGTTGCATAGAAATCTTTATATTAATTTGAGCTATTTCTTTGTCTGATCTATTCCCATTGGTCTATTTTAACAGTATAAGTGGGATGATGGATTTTTTTCATTTTCTGACTAGAGATTTCCACATTAATATTCACATTTTGGTAATAAGACATTTTCATTGTTTGTGTTCTTGACTTTACTGAAAACTGATGATGTGGAATCCATAGTGCTTTATTTCAGTTTAAAAATGGAAACAAAAATTGTGTTGTTTTTTTTTTTAATTCTGCATTGCCTGAGCATTTTTGAAATAAATACACAAAACCCACCCTCTCAAATATGAAAATCTTTCCCATGCATTTTTCTTCTCAGACCACCTGTAAGTTAATTAAATCAATGTAGATCAGCAGTAGTGCATAGAAATCTTTGTTCTAACCAATGGAATAGAACAGTTTAACATTGACTCTTGCCAGCTGATCTGTGTTGGTGTTTAAGAAGTTGTTCCTATTGTATGCCGACAGGCTTCAAATAATTACATGTGCAAGCACTGTGCAAGACAAGACCGTAGTGGACTTCTGTAACAAATAAAATGTTATATTTGGGGAAAATTGACATGAAAAACATTTTAAGTATGTTGCTGATGCTACAGTAGGAGTGGAGATGCATTTTCTTTTCCAGATCCTCTTTAACTTCACTGATCCTGGAAACTGGAATTGTATATATGTTTAAATACATCATAAGAGATACAAAACTGTAGAACTCATACAGTAGCTCTGCATAACTGAGTATCTGTGGACTCTAGTTGCACTACATTTTGTACTCTGTATTTGATTATGACAGTATTTTCCTTGTATCTCCTGCATGCATCTCAGTCTCATGCAGCCTTTATAGCATAAATGAAGAAATGTGGTCTAAATGGAGCTTTTGTGCTGTGTAACCTGTTTGAGAAATCTACCTCACTGTTTTACAATGGCTTTTTTATTTTGCATGTTCATACTTAATCACACTGGAAAATGGAAAGCTGTTTGCATTTGAATGGTGTGCTTTGGCACTGTGTGATCAGCGCATGTACTAATGATTTCCTTTTATTTTTCTTCTTTCCTACTTTTCCCCTTTTTTTCCCATTCTTTCCACGTTTTGTACTGCTATCTCCATACTTTCCTCTGAATTTCTTTGCTTACTGTAGCAGCCCTTGCCTTTTCTCTTGCAGCAACAGCCCAGGCTCCAAGGATCATTACTGGGCCTGCGCCTGTTCTCCCACCAGCTGCCCTGCGTACTCCTACGCCAGCTGGCCCTACCATAATGCCTTTGATCAGACAAATACAAACCGCTGTCATGCCAAACGGAACTCCTCATCCCACCGCTGCAATAGTGCCACCAGGACCCGAAGCTGGTTTAATTTACACCCCGTACGAGTACCCCTACACGCTGGCACCAGCTACATCAATTCTTGAGTATCCTATTGAACCTAGTGGTGTATTAGGTAAGACTCTTATCTGCACATGACTGGAGAATACATTGCATATGCTTTCATGATATTCGCATATAGAGGTCATGGGTCTCAAAGGAAAAAAAAAAAAAAAAGGAAGCTATATTCCTACCTCAGAGATATCAAAAATGCCTAGGAAAATTATTCTAATGGTGTAACTCAAACATGTTAACATGTTTTGCATTGTGAAACGTGTTCAGTATATTAGTAAGATCATAGAAAACAAAATCTTAATGTTTGTGTGACACTAGATAGTGGATAAACCAGAAAAAAAAAAAAAAAAAAAAAAAAAAAAAAAAAACAGACATTGACATCTATTGTATGTAATTTGTTCTCCAGTAAATACCTGACTTGCTTGTGGTGTCTTCAGCATAAATTAATTTCCAGTAATCTTTGGAAGAGAGAACTTTTCTGTTTTGCTGTATCTTTTTAGTAGCCAAACTGGAGAGAATTGAAAGGTGTTTTTTTCAGTTTGCTTAGGTTCTTGCTTCTACATTTAGAACACATCTGATCAATCTCTCCTCAGTGTTGGAAAGCTGTTAATCATTTTGTAAGCAGAAAATAATTTCAGTGAATGTAAAGGAAGCTTAAGTTCTGAGCAAAGGATGGTACAATCAGCAACTTTACTACTGATGGCTTATTTTATATACATTGGATTGAAATGTCCATCATTCCCAACATTTCAGGCCATTGGCTTCCTATATGAAGGAGAGAATGATAAAGCAGCCGTGACAATTCAGTTAACTGGTCAATATGGAACAAGCAGTTCCAATAGTTTCTTCTTTCCCCACGCTCTGCAGAATATAAATAATCTTTTCTCTTTAGTTTGTTCTGAACTGCATATGACCTTGGTGCTGCATGATGTTGATTTTATAGTACTTTGATCTTAGTTTGTTCAGTGGCAGTTATTGATTTACGCAGATTCTAAACATCTCTAATGAACACTGGACAATAAGGTTCAAAGTCAATATTTTGTTGAAAGTATCACAAAAAATCAGTGTTTCACTTAAACAATGAACAGTTGTGTTCTCTGTATGTGTGCATTATACAGTAAAAAAGAAAATGTGTTTCAGACTTCTACCTTTCAGAATTAGTGAGCCACTAACAAAATTTTAGTAGGGCAGAAGTATGTAGTAGGTCTGTGTTTGAGCAACTTAAAGTTGTTTTTCATTATCCCATAGCCAACATCCAGGGACCATATGATAATGTCATCATTCTTTTATTTCCCACAAGCATGTACATGCTCTCCCCAGCTCCCCCACCTCCAATCTGTGACTCCTTACTGGCACTTGCAATATCTCCTGGAGTAACATTGCAGTTACAGGCATCATCATCACAGTAGCTATCAGTTGCTGGTTAGTTAGTGACAGTCCCCTCTCTTGAATTTGGTTAATATCAAGTAAAGAAATGCATCATTCCATTGTAACAAATTAATATGACGCAGGGAACTTTCATTGATTTCTCACAGAATTCTATATAAAAAGGGAGGAGGGGAGAATTACTCCTGAAATGGTAGCTGAAGCTAAAACAGATCTGTCTAAATAAACTTACCTAAAAAAAAAAAGGAAAAGAGGGGGAAAAAATCACAACACCCCTGTTTATGTAGCCCAGAATCAATGACTAATACATGTGCTCTATAATCTGAGCAATTGCATAGAGAATTGAATTAAATGAGGTTTTGGTTGAGTTCTACCTCGTAATACACTCACGCTCATGAATAATATGCTATATTTTGTCCATTTTCTTGTGGACTTCTAAGATGTCTTAAAATAGTTCTGTTAAAAATGACAGAGAAATTTGTCCCTGTTAGTATTTTGGGGGATATTGATGTTGGGATCAAATTTTAGTTGGTGACTAACTTTTAATTCCCTTCCTTTTATCTTTAGGTATGGCTTTCCCAACGAAAGGCTAAGAATTCAAGAACGGTCTTAAACTGATCCTTCATCAGATCTGAATCTTAACAAATGCTTAGTTTCAGCAGCCTTGAAAAAAGCTTGGCCTAGCAGTCAGTGACTTACTTGCACTTTTTTTGCACATAGATTTAAAATAAAATAGTGCTATTAATTTGGATTAGCCCCTATTATTACAGAGTAGCTGTAATTTATGAGTGTATAGTAGTATACTGACTGCTAAGTGTTCTATATAGTGTTTGCTTTACTAATCACCTAATTCATTGCAGTTCATACTTATTGACTTAAAGTTTAAAATCACAATCTGTAGGCTTGAAGAATTGCTTTAAAACTTTTCTTTTTGTGGTAGAACTGGAAGTGATCTTAAGGTTAGCAAATAATTGTCAGTATTAAAAGATGGCATTATTTAAAATAGTCCTGCTGCAAGAAAGGCACTTCAGTGAATATGTGACTAGTAAAGCTTAAATGTGCTTGGGTCTAATAGATTTCATGAAATACTGTAATTTTGGGATTGTAAATGAATGGATTAAACAGGTTAAGGCCAGGATGTTTAAAATAAATGCAATATTAATCTGCACAGATAAACTTCTTAAGGTTAAGATTTGAAACTACTGTGCCTTAACTTGTTGCTTTTCTTAAAATGAACTTTTGTAGTTAATGATCATTTAAATCCATTTTGATAAACCTGCTGTTAATGTTTTCTTTGAATGTTTTCTAACTTTGTCTTGGTAATTGCAATTTAACTAGGTGCGGTGGCTACTAAAGTTCGAAGGCACGATATGCGTGTCCATCCTTACCAAAGGATTGTGACCGCAGACCGAGGTTAGTTTAGTTCTGCAGTTCTCGTTCGTAAGAAGTGCTTTGAGTGTACATGAGATTTGCAACACCACAGCTGGTTAACCAAATACCATATTTTGACCCATTCATTATTTTTTTCTCAAAAAACTGAACAGTTAATATTTTAGAGCTTTGGGAATGCTTGTGGTTTTTTAAAAATCTTGTAAACCTGGCTTTCCTAGCTCAATTAAATATGTAAACTTCGTCATATATTTAATATAAATGTTATAACAGATTCCCTTTTTAAAACTATTTAAAAATCCATCTGCATCAGGAAACACTATGAATTCAGTGCTGCAATGATTAATTTGTGCCAGCCCCCCCGCCCCATTTGTTCTTTTAATTGGTGTGGAAATATCAGATTGGTGTTGCAAAATAAAATGAATGGATGGTTGTTTAATGAGAAAGAAGTAAAGGAATAAATGCCTCCTGTCTGTGTCTGGAGAAATCTGAAGATTTAGATTCCTTTTTTCCAATAAACTTTTGAGCCACTGTACTGTATATTATGAGGAGGATGCATGTTCTCAGATACCTAACTGAATTCAGAACGGTAAGGGCTGTGAAGATAATACTTCAAAAGTTGTTTCAGTTTGAATTAATAAGGGTGGTGGAGTGGAGGGTGTTTTTTTTTTTTTTTTTTTTTTTTAACCAAAACCTATTTTCTGGTATTTGCCTTTTGCTGCTAAAACGTGTAACCTGAAGGAGAAGCAACTTTTGAAGTCCTGTTGGTGAGATGACATCCAATATTTGGGCATCTCTTTAACTGTTGAATGGAAAGTAAATCTTCATTTTTCTCCTGTTCCTCAAACACAATGCCTTTGGACCCCTGAATGAAGTATTTAAGCTTGTTGAGAAAAGCGATATTTTCGGTTTATTGACATTGGCTAGGAAGCAGTGTGGGCTGAGCACAGGAACTCCTGAATTCTTATCCCATTCCTCATGCTGACTCAGTGTGGGTTTCAGCAAGTCATTTAATCTCTGTGTATGTTTTCCCATCTGTAAAATAAGGATAATAATACTTCCCTACCTCACAGGGGTGTTGTGGGGGTTCTTGTTTGTACAGGGCTTTGAGGACACAAAGCGTTATGTGCCAAGTATTATTATTCTGCTCTCATCAAAATTAGTGCTGTGCAGGCTTACATGATATTGTAATACTCAAAAGCCAAATGCAGGTGACAGATCTGACATCTAACACTGACTACACTTCACTTCTTGCAACCTTCTATAAATTGACTACAAGAAACGACACAGATTTCAGTCAATACAGTTAAAGGGCCCTCCTGGATACTTGTTATGTTTATGTAACACTTTTATCTTTCATATGTACGAATCATTGCTTTACCAAAAAATGTAAAGCTGTGGTAACAAGACACTACTTAAGTTTTCCAGAAGATTGATTCTTCTTGAACCTCACACTATTTACAGCCCTTTGGCTCGTTCTCATTTCTTGAACATTCCTCATTGGGCAACAGGGCAGAGTCAGAATAAGGTCCCATGTTGACAAAAAGAAAAAAAAGAAAAAAGAAAACAAGAGATTATAACCTATCTTCTGACAAGAGCGATGGGTGTTAAGGATTTAGTTCTCTTTAAAAGTTCAATTTGATGTTTCAAAATGAGTTTTTGCTAAAGGTCGTTCTTGATCTGCAGTGGTAGCTTCAGTGAGTAAAAACTACTTAATTGGTTAGTTAGATACTTCACTGAGACAACTAGTAGATACACTGGTAAAGAACAGATTGGGGGAAGCATAGACCATTTTTGCTTTGATCATTGTAGTATTTAGTCAACATATTTTAAATACATTGTGAAGGGCCTAGATGTTTTGTCTGGGGTTGCCACTTACAAGTCACTGGAAAAAAAAAAGTATTGGTTTAATTTCACCTTCTTTTAAAATATAGCCATTTTCTGATAATATAGTGTTCATCTCTAACCACATTGAAAGTCCATTGTATTTAAAAAATAAATACAGATGGCTTATCTCCTATGGAATAAGTCATGCATACCTCTACCTTTCTGCATGAAAACCATGCTGATATTTCAGGTGAATATTATTTTAGTCTCATCTAAATAATACCCAGGTGTACTGAGAACCTTACACAAAGTTAATTTTACAACTATTATTTTATTTTATTTTGAATCTGAAATCGTAGGTTATCACTGCACAGGTTTAAGTTTCACAAAAGGATTCAGCAGTAAAACATTCTTTAATGCGTTAAACTCATCTTGCAGAATTAATCTACTATCAGTATTTTTATCTTCATTTACTAGGTTGTTCTGTCACTGATACACTTCTATAGCTATAGTCATGAAAAAAACAATGTCAGCAAACCGAAATATTTTTTTTTCAATGCAGAAACTTTTTTATATAGTTAAATGTTGCTAAAATTATATTTCCATTCATTGGGTCTAAAGTTGGTTGTTTCAATTCCAAATTGATTTTCAGATGACTTTGTAGTACTACTGCATTCACTTTTTAAGTAGGTTTTTATTCTTTGCGTAGTTCTTTTTTTAGAGATAAGCACTGCATTTAAAGCAAGAATCCCCAAACGTGTAAATGTTTTTCTCTTACAACTAAGCATTTAGAATTGGTGAAGGGTTGAAAAATATAGCTCATTTTAACTAAGAATAAAACCCCAGTTTATAAATAATACAAAATTGAATTTGCATATAACAGAGAGACTGACTGATTTAATTGTAATAAACTGTAAATGGTGTTGCACAGTTGACAAACCTGTGTGTACTGTAGAAGGCCAGAGACTTGGCAGAGGATGTATCACAGGTGTACTGGTATTTTTAAAAGGTAGCTTGCTTTGATTATAAAATCCACAAGAAATAATAATGCTGAGAATATTCTTGAATGTTTTATCCAAACCAACTGTCACATAATTTATATATAAATTTTAATACAATTTAATCAAAATTGTAATCAGTATCAAAATGCTTTAAGAGTCTTTGTTTCTAGTATACCTGTAAAGTGGTGAGATTGTGCCACATGAATATTTATTTTTATTTTTGCTTATTTTTTGAAACAGCCGTTTAATTTAAACAAATCCCACCTAGCATGATTCTGAAAAAAATCAGGGAGCATGTGGTCTCATTTATGTTACAGTAGTAATTTTTTTTAGTGTTTATGAACTGTATCGTAAATGATAGGCCATCTTTGTTATGTGAAGGTAAATCAACCCACAAGAAAGATTGCTAAATCAATGCTATCTGTGAATATTACACCTACTGGACTTCATTTTATGAAATGGCACAAATCTGACTTTGCACTGAGTACCTTTCTCACTTTCATCTCCTCTGCCTTAGTCAAAATGGCAACAGTACAAAAACTTTATCAACCTCAGAATTTATTAGCTATGATTAAGCTGTTGAATGAGTCTTAAAAAATAAAAATGAAAAAAAAAATCATACTACTGTTAAGTGGACCAAGTTTGGTGAAGGAGAATGTGAGAGAATGATTAAAGAAGGAACAGCTCAAGAACATTGGGAATGATAACTTTCCACTTGAGAACTTTTTTATGTTTTACTGTAATTTGTTTGTGTTTTTGGGTTTTGTTTTTTTTTTTGTTTTGTTGTTTTTTTTTGCAAAAGAAAATAGTATTTACAGGTGGCTTCTTTTAAAATATAAAAATATAAAGCAGGAATGTATATGAAATGTCAGATTTTATTGTATTTGCAGAGTATTAGCTTTGAAAATGAATAAAGAGAGCTGTTTGTAGTTTTAAAATGCCTTATTAGTATCGATTAGATATTTTCTCTATTTTTTGATGTACTTAGAGCTTTTTAAGTATAGAATTTAAAATGGCAGGACTTTTACAGTGTTTACATGCAAGTGCATTTTATAAGTGTCCTATATGTGTAAAATAGTAGTATTTGGAACGGGAAGATGCTGGCTAAAGTAGTAGGCTTAGCGTTTCCTGGTTCCCATGATGATGCCTACGTTGCTAGACTACAGTTTAGTACTGCTTTGTATCATGAGGCCAAGAAATTCCATGTTGTTTGTAAATAGAATAAATGAAAGGCAATAAAAAATTTATTGAACAAAAAACCCTTGTTTGGCCCCTAGTTTGTTGAAGCAAATTGTTTCTGTAAGTTGAGAACCCCTCAGATCCATTTCTCTTAACAACCAGTTATTAATAATCACATCCATCATTAATAGTTGCTTAATGCTTGCACCTGGGGAGGTACTAATGCTTAATAGCAGTCAGATACTGATGCCGTGCACTGACTGTTGTTTCCAAATTCTTCCGACCGAGTTCCAAAACTGTTCATCGTTCGTTGTTTTCCAATTTCCTTCATCGACTGCTACTAACCATTAGTCGTTAGTCGTATTTTATCTCTATTTCTCCTGTTAACCGGTTTTGTGGGAGCGGGCTTCTCCTTCCCGTGTCCAAATCATGATGGAGGGCTGTCATGATTTTATTGCATTCCGTAGATGGTGTCGATCAGTATGTCAGAATTAAACATGCTTGTTTTTTATTAGTTGTGATTAGTTTTCATGTTGTCATTAAGCCGTCACTAGCTGGAACTAATCTCTTCTCTATCTTTTCTTTCTTTTTTTGTTTTGTTTTTTTTTGTTCCTAACCACCCAGCCGCCACCGGCAACTAACCTATGACCTTCTGACCTCTGAACTCTTCACCCAATGATGACCTGACCATGCCTGCCTGCTGATCAGTTAACTGGTAATCGCCTTTGCTTGCCTGTCTTCAGTGCAGCGAGCTGGGGCACTTGTCCGTTCGTCTTACCATCTAACAAAACAGACAAAGAAATTGTTGTCCTCCAACTCCGCTTTTTTGTGTTCTCCTGTCTGGGTGAAAGTGGTTCTAGAACCTGCACTGAATAGTAGTAAAGCAATAAGGTCCAATTCATCCCTCCGCACTGATCATCCTCTAGCGTCCCGCCCCAAGCGAACGGTAAGGAGGCCTCGCGCGAGATGGAGACAGATGTCCCTTAACTACCGATGACAGAGGCAGTTACTGTGAGAGACTTCTAGGAATATTTTTCTTCTCAAAAAAGAAGTCCGAGCTCTCTCTGAATGTACTGTGTGATGATGCATCATGCATGAACCTTTGGTCAGGGATGTCATTGGTGAAGGGATTCCAAAAAGTATTCAAAATTTGACGTGCTGTTTAGTCACTACCAGTGCCCTCAAAGGGCCAAAGTTGCAGCCTTTTTTCTATTGCCTGCCAAATTGGATGTTTTAAAAGAAAGCGTGCCATGAGATACAGATCACAATGAATTTTCAGAACTATGTTAATGCAGAGAACAAAACAGCAACACTATGAAAGCGAATCCGAGTTTAAATTATTTTAACCATACTTTAATCTCCTCAGAAGATTACATGAGAACAAGGTACATGCATTATGTGTCACATTACTGGGCAAACTGTTCAAATATTTTTTTTAAACCTCCCTGTATAGAAAAAAAATTCATTAAGGATGTAAAAGCCATGCTTGCCTATTTGCTGTATACATGTAACGAAATTGTAGATAAAGTGTAGTGCATTGAAACAAAATGAACAAAAAAAAGTAGATACTTTTACTATACAAGGGTGCTGGTGCAGAAAAAAATATATTTTTGGAAATGTAGCATTTTATACTTTCAAGTGTTATAAAAAAAAAGAAAAAAAGAACAAAGAAACCCTTTATTTCATTAAATGATTTTTTCTGGTGGTTGTCAAGAAACAAAAGACCAAAAGAGCCTTTTAGTCTTTCTTTTTTATTTTTTAAGTATTGGAATAAGTCTAAAGAAAAGGAAGTGCCTTATTTTCTTCATGGTCATTTAGTCAAATGTCTTGTATAATCAGCTTCTCCCTCAGACAAGTTACTGCATGCCACTCAGTCGCCCAGTATGTGAAAAGAAGCTGTGAGGAAAGACAAATGATGAGTTGACCATATTAATTACCTGATTTTTGCCATATTAGTGTGATGTGACTTTGCCAAAAATGTGTTATGGAAACTATTTGCTAAGGTTTTGTCAGTCCAGCCCATCATTATTTCCACAACTCTACTTTTCAAATCAGAGCTAATACAGTACTTGTGCAATGTAAACCAAAGGGTTCTGTGTTACAGACTGTCTCATTCTAAATTAGACTATTAGCTGAGAAATGTTTGTAGAGCTGGAACTATTTCATTTTTGTTCAGGGATGGCGATGAGTTTTCTTGATTTTTGGTTGCATCAGACATAGCAGACTACAGTCATCCAGAAAAACTGGTGTTCTGCAGATAATGAAATTGAAAGTGCTTAGCTAGTCCTCAGTTATGATCTGAGCATGTTCCCAGTTTTTGTAAGCAGCTCCTGCAGTGTCAAACAGTATGCAAGTTACTTATTTTTCAGCTTTTTTTTTTTTATTATTATTAATGTTAGATCTGCCTACTGGCTTTCCTTTGTAAGATAAGCAGGAGAGGGACATCAGTTAGTTGTTTGAAGCCCAGCTATACTGTATTTTTAACCCTCGCTTCCACATGAGATTTATGTAGCTGGGCAATCACAGGAGTTGAAGCTGTTGAACGCACAGTATTTAATTCTAAAAACATTAAGTATTACTTTGTGTGGGGCTCAAAACTAAACTTGGCAAATATCAGGTGATAACTTTACTCCCCTTCTCGTCAACTTATTCTCCTCCTGCAAATCTTCACAGCTTCCAAATGAAAGGTCAATAGTAAGCTAAGAGGGCTTACATTTTTAAGCACCTGCATGGTGACCTCATCTAACATCTTGTTTCACCTGGAAATAATTATCAGTTTATTTACTATGCAATAGACATTCATCCTTTCATATTCAGCTAGCTTTTTGTTTATTGTGCCACCGGCTTTGTCTTCCTGTTACACATACAGTTGTGTTGATTTTACTTACAGTATATGCTGTGCCATTTTGATTTTTTTTTTTTGGTTGGTTGGTTGAATAAACTTGCGACACTCGAACATTTGAAGAGAGATTTGCTAAAACAATACCAGTATTTGATCCAGTTTCATCTCAACTATGATAAAACCTGGACATTTTTAGATGTTTATCAAAGGTCTTTTATTGGGGATGGGGGGGAAGTGTATGAAACAGATGTGTGACATGTGAAAGTAATGTTTGCTCTGAACAAACTTCTAAAAACTTAGTTGACAAAATTTTGGATCAACTTAAAAAAAAAAGCATGACTTTTGAAATCTCTGAATGCCTTGGTTCTCAGTATTATCATTCTTTAATGACTTTTTCTTTATTAAAATAAGTAGTTTTAAGACTTCTTTCTGACAGTATTATGTAATTTTTTTTAGAGTGGGTAGATGGGAGTGTCGCTTGTATGTAACCGTACAGATGACATGTATTTGTCTATTCTTTATTATCTTAGTAGTTTCATGCTATGTATGTACCATAACCAACCTATTGCCTATGAGAAACATGTAAGATAATGTATTTACAGCCATTGTTACAAGTTTATAATGTATTTTTCTATCTTGTTTTATATGTATGTTATATAACATTCAAAAGAATTTTTTTCCTGATTGAGAAAAAAAAAAAGGATACAAAATGCAAAACCCACAATTTTGATAACTGAAAAATTGCCAATTGTTTTGCAGTACTTTATTATATTGGGAGTGTTGTCTTTCTTGGGCTTTTAGTTAGCTACTGGATGAATACATTAGACATATTTGGGTTTTAGTTGGGTTTTTACATAGCTTGCATTTTAATTCTTTGGTTCTTTGCTGTTTCTATTAACCCATAGCATTATTTTAATAAATGTTATAATACCAACCTACTAACTCTGGACTATGTCTGTTTATTAACCATTACATGTTTAATTAAAGTAAACAAATAAAGACGGAAGAATGTAAAGTCTTGAGTTACTGGACTAACCCTGAAGAACGTGACCACAGATAACACAACGTGACTTGTTTTTATGTTGTTTGTCGGCTGACATTCTGCACACTACTATTAAGTTGGCTTTGGTCATCCTGGCCTTTTACCTTGGGGAATAGGTGCCAGTAGATACGGGAACAAAGTAGCAAATTTTTTTTTTTTTTGAGGCATTCTTCTTGTAGAGTCTTGCCACTTGCCTTTCAGCATCTGCATTACTAATTCCACACTTTCTTTTTCTTTCTCTAAAATAATTACTCTCAGCTCACAGCAAAAGAGCAAAGATGGCAATGTATTGGAAAATCATGATGGTGTACAGAAACCAGTTTGATTCTTTGTTGAACCATTCAGAGGTTGCAGTTAATCTCGGCAATCTGGGAGGTGTTGGTTTGGGCACCTGTTGCATTGCGGGATATTTCCAAGCACAAAATACATCTAGATGTAATTACCATGAATTGAAATACAAAATCTTATTTTTTTCCTTGCCAAAAGTGCCTTATTTTCTTCATGCCATGCTATTTTTATGTATTTTTTTTTTGTACTTCTGCAATAGTCTATCAGTATTGCATAGCTCAGGGGAGTACAATTTCTGTAAGCCAAAGGTCAGACTGGATCATTTCGTAATGACTGCAGAAAGTACAAAAACACACCTTTCACTAAATTACTGAGCAAGAGCCATTTCAAATTCCAGGGCTGCCTTTATGTAATCTTTGTCCCTGTGGATGACTGTAGCAACACGAATGCAGGGAATTGAAATGGCGAAGATGCTGTTTTGATTGTACCTCTATGCAGATTATTTTTACAGAAACATTTCTCTCTCAAACCTTCTGTTGTCTGAGGCTCCTTTACGTAGCCTGGATTTGTAATCTTAAGGGGACAGTTATAGTGAATGTCAAGGGAAATCATTGATGTAGATTACTCTTCAGATACCCGCAGTTTTTGTGAGACCCCATTTTTTTATGTAGATAGCACAAAAAAAATTCAGACAATGAGGCAATGAGGCTTTGCATTTGTTCAGAACCTTTAATTTATGATGTTTCAAACTACACATCTTGAAATCTATGTGATAGAAAACTTTAAGAAGTTCTTATATGTAATAATTAAAATAGAATGTATCTTTATTTTATGGAGGAAAAATAGGTTAGCTGTGATGAAGACGTTTGTTTTATAATAGTGTGTACTTTTTTGTTTGTTTTACAAAAGTGTTTAGGTACAGCTAGAATATCAATGCATTTAGAATAGTTTCACTTGTACAGAAATAAAAACAGATCGTGAATATAGTGTTATCCCAAAAGTCAGTCACAGTTAGATGGTGGAGAAAAAAACAGATAATGTTGAGACCTTTTGATTAGGTAATGGCACAGGTGTCATTGCAGATCCACTAGTTTATATTATTAAAATATTTCATCAGAGGCATGCATTTAAACTCTGAAGTATTCTCTGGTGTAAGTGAAACTATTCAAATATGGCAAACTAATAATGCTCTATATTGAAAAATAGTTCTAAAGCTACTGCGTTTTTGCAGTATTTTTTATGTTTTCTATTTTTATTAGTTATGAACTACTGTCATACATTGTTCACAGTGCATTTTCATCTCATTCTTTAAAGTAGTGAAAATTGCCTTAAATTTTGAAGTACTTTAAAGCTGAAGGAAAGAAAAAAAAAAATCAAAATTTTATGCTCATTGCTGTTGACCACCAAATGCATTTCTCAGTTTACCTAAGTGCCTGTCTGAAAATTTAACTACTTTATACTTTGCCTGCTTATAGGAAAGACACAGGCTATTTTTAGAACCGAACTTGAGGATGGTTTCAATATTGCTACATCATTGGAGCTAGGTTGTTTTTTTTCTTTGTTTCTATTTTGGGATTAAATTGTCTTTACATTTGAAAGCTCATACATTCAAGTTAAGTAGAGAGTTGCTGGTCCATCAAATACAGTGGATTAATCTTAGGATAAACTTTTTTTTTTAAGTAGCTCAGAATGTAAACAAAAACACCACAGAACCTTTTAAAATGAAATCTCAGAATTGCTATTGATTTCTTAAGTGAACTGTTGAACCAAATTATAACAAATTTTACTTCTCCAATATTTTTTTTTCTGTGCTACCAATCTAGAAAATACTTCATAAAGAGTCTTCAGGGATATCTTTCAAAGATTTTTAATGAACATGTGCTCAGTGTATACTGATGATTTTTATATTTTATTTGAACACATCTTTAAAAAGCATGTAAAAAAACAAATGCATATAACAGTTTATTCCAAGATGGACTCTCCAAGAGGGACCACTAAAAAGTTTTCTGCCCTGATAATGCAGGGAAGCATTGAAGTGTGTTGCTGCCCATTAAGAAATCACTAACTTGGGAGAAACATACGAGTATATGAGACCTAGTTCTTTGTATCTGGGTAACAATTGCAGTCGTCATAAATAGCATGTTGTGCAGATGAAATCTGAATAACACATTCCTAGGGTGAAAGTACATAATTGTTACTGGAATTTGTTTTTAATATACTTGATACATTTTTCTAAAACCCTATTAATGGAATACTGTTCAAATAACACAAGCCATAACGTTAACACATGGTGATCAATGTTGAATCAAACTGGTTAACACAAGTACAGTGCTCTTCCTTCTGTGTGCCTGCGCACTAATTGCAGGTGGTACGGTTCTGCATAGGAGCGGGCGGGGGGCGCAGCGGGTGGGTCCTTGCAGTGCCCATTTCTTGGTGCCAGCAGTCCGGACGTCCGTCTCCGACAACAGGCTAACCGGGAGGAATCTTGACTCCCAAGGCAAGGATTTGCTGAGATCTGAAACTCTTCAATTAATTAATTTAAAAAGAAATACATATATACATATATGCTTCTACTTGTATTATGGCAGTTTGTGTGAAACATTTAAGGTTTTGTTTGTGCAAAATAATGTATTCTGAGGGGGAAAAAACATGGACATTGCCAAAACACATGTAAATAAAACACCAATTATGACTGTACATTATGTGCAATAAAATAACTGGAAAAAAGTGCATGTACTTTATCCTCAAAAGCAAATTGACAGCTCCCAAAGCTGTAGCTATAGTATTATTTTCTGAAAAAATTAAATTTTATTCTGTATCTAAACAGCAGAATAAAGAATGTACATTTTTCACACTTCAATTTTCATTAATGCTTTTAGCACTGTTATGAGAGGTGTTTGTTGAAGAG
This sequence comes from Oxyura jamaicensis, assembly GCF_011077185.1. Classification (NCBI taxonomy): domain Eukaryota; kingdom Metazoa; phylum Chordata; class Aves; order Anseriformes; family Anatidae; genus Oxyura; species Oxyura jamaicensis. Next base: position 46,679,349 of record NC_048895.1, on the reverse strand, counting down.
ACAAATTTTCATTATCATCTGATTAACAGGATTTTTGTTTGTTTGTTTTGTGTTTTTTTTTTTTTTTGCTTTACATTTGCTTAATGGATATGTTGTGTTGTCTATAACTGTAAATGAAGCAAGTATGCATTACTTATCATAAACACACAATACACATTTGCATGATAGATTTATAGTTGCATCAATTTTATTAATTTCTTGGAGATGACCAAGTGATGATGAGGATGTTATAGTTCTGTAAGCATCACTGTAACAAGTGTTAGAGCTAATAAGGAAGAGAAGAAGTACTTTGTACTAAAGCTAACATAGTGTTTTTAGTTTATTCTGGTTACAATAGGAAATGAGGATAATAATTTGTCATCCCAGATAGTGTGGATCTAGTGAGAAACATACTCTGGAGTAGAAATTGTGTTTTAATATTTTCATGAATATGTATGTGATAATATCTAGATATATTTTGAGGTAATTTATTTACCAATGCTGCTGTTTGCTTTAAAAAAAAAAAAAAAAAAAAAAAAAAAAATCCTCCTACCTTACGCTGTTTATTTTGTGTGTTTTAGAAGTACACATACGATAGGTAAAGCTAAATGTGACATCTGTAGAAGTCTGGTAGAATAGGGCAGGGGAGGCTAAATACCAACATTTGGGTACATGTCCTGTCTCACACTGTTCTAGGAGGGATGAAAAATTTGTCAGAATTAGCATTCAAAGATTTCTTCCATCGTGAGTGTCAAAATACGGAGTGTATTTTATTGCTGGAGAGTGTAAAATGCAGTGTCTGAAATAACGCCTTTCACTTTGCCATTCAGGTCTACCAGTAAAAGTAGTAATATCAACTAATTGCTTTCCTAGTATCTCTAACAAGTTTGAAGTCAAAAACTAGGCAACTGACAACTAGTTCATGTTGAGTTTCGTTCTCCTAAAAATTAAACATGATAAAAGGTAAATCCCCAAATGATACCTTTTAAAGTCTTCGTTATAAAATAGTATGGTAGTACACTAGCCATTTTGCATTTCTGCCACTACATTTTTAGCGTTTCTATCCAGCAGCAAGCAAGGTTGACTCCTTTGAATAGTAAACTGAATAAACTCAGAGGCAAGGTTCAAGAAAAGATACCAAATACAGGCACATCTCTCAATGTTGCATCATTTCAGCAGCTCATCAGTAAATTAAATTTTCTAAATGAAATGCCAATGAAATCAATATATATATATATATATATTTGTCAATCACTTATGCAGGCAAAAGGCTAAGCAGATAAGTGACTTTTGTTATTGGGACCTTTTCTGAGTGAATTCTGTTGACTTTCAGTACAATGAGGGTGGTCTTTCTTAAACAGGTGGTACTTCTACTTCCTGAAACTAAGAGGGTCCCAGGTCCTCTTGCCATAGTCAATGAAGCAATTGATTTGTCTTGGTGTTACTTCTGGTTTGCTTTCATAGTCTTTTGAAGATCAATCAGTCTACTTTGTAGGGCAGTGTTTTAAAGGATTATTTTTTAAATTGAAGCAAGTACAGTAAAAAGGCAGGTTGAGTAAGCAAAACTATTATGGGAAATGTATTGCTGTGTAATAAAGGTACTAGCGTAGCTATTTTGGAGTCTCAAAGTATTGCGTGCAGTAGAAATGCACAATGTAATACTAGTGTAATATTTATCTTATTAGTTATGTGCACCTTTTGAACTATGATTTCCATGATCTGTTGCTGGATAATTTGTAGCAGTAGACAAGGTGGTTTTCATGTGACTGAGACTGTACCTTGTACGGTTTCGATTGTGAAATGACAAGATACTGCTAATCAGTACTGAATATGCCTCTTTCTGGAGCACGGCCTTCTTAAAAGGAATGCTTTAAGGCCTTGGCCACAGTCATTGCGTAATACGAGGTAAAACTGGGGTGCAGAGAACCTAGTTTCTTTGTTAGCCTACCTGTTAATCTCCAAAAGCATAAACGTCTTCTACCAATTCTGAGATATTATATGTTAATTAGCATGGCAATATCCATGTCTTATTTTTAACATGGTTGCGATCTGAAGACCTTCACATGCATACTACTCTGGTACATCTCTGGATCATTGATAGAGTGGATCCAGTACTACAAGGCAAAGGAGGCCACAGGGCTGTTACTTGCATGCTCTTGGATGATGTTTTCCATATAACCTTAGTGATGAGACCATTTTGATTCTTTCCCTGAAAGGCAATGAATGAAGCAGATCTTCTGTGGAGTTCAGCTTTGTTTCTGAGAGAAAATAGGAAATTTATACCTATGTGGATTGAAAGAAGATAAAGAATACAATCATGTCAGAGCTTTGAATGCTGTCCTGAACAGATTTAATAAAGATAATTTGGACTTCATATGAGCCAGGTGGAGAAGACAAACGTAAAGAAGAGCAGCATTGTCAAGAAGCCCAGCCTATGTTGACAAGAAGTTCATCAGAGACTACAGATTCAAATTTTAAGTGAAGAAAATTGAAATTATTTCAGTCCTTGAAGAGTTGATTTGCCGTATCTCCCTGTTATCTTAATCAAACTTGTTAATTTCTCTATCGGAAATCTTTCCCTTCTTCAGCCTAATTTGAATTTCACATTATTTTCTTCTGAGGTTCTGCCCTGCCTCCCCTGTGCTGTCTTATGCTTCATAGGCAAAGTTTACCTTTGTTAGGATGGCCAGGTGGTACAGGTCACTTAAAAACACAGAGAAAGACTGCAACCAAGACTTCAGGTCTAAATCAGAATTTGCACTGTGAGACTTTTTAGAAAGCCTGCATAACAGGTATGACTCAATCCAAGCAGAAGGAGGAAGAATGTCTTGGTGACGAGGACACAAACTGAACACTTGGCGCACTTGGGTCTGAGATGTTTCTTCCACCACTGACGATTTGTACAACTTTGGGCAGGAGCCTTGCAGCCACATCCAGAAAAACAGCCACCAGGAGCAGGAATTAACCCTTGTCCAGATACTGAAATAGTGAGAGTGTGATTACCTAGGTTTTCAATAGCAAAGTCATGTTACGTTGTTCCATAAGAGAAAGCACTATCACCTTACCTTATTTTGTCCACATTAACAACAGTGAAAAGAAAATTGGTGGTACACTTAGACATGCTTGCTCGAGAGCAGAGCAGGACATGCTGGTCAACATGTCCTAGTTGCTCAGCACACACACAGTCACCCCTTCAGTGGCTGAGCTGCTTGGGTATGTCCCTGGTCACGCTACGCAGATGCAACATCTGTGGGCCTTGCTCAGCTTCACTCTTGAACTCCCCTCCCAGTTCTCCATGCAGAAGCTCAGGGCTGTTTCACCCAAGTGCCTTTGTGGGTTTTGTTCTGAACCTGTGTACCTCAGCTCCATGTCTGTGAAGTGAGGTTGGTAGGAGCACCCTAGCAGCAGCAGATGTGGATAACTGCATTCAAGACTGAAATGCTCAGGCAGAACAGAGCCGAGCACTCTCTTGCATGGTGTCCGAGTGTCTTGCGATCTTGAATGTACTTAAAAATAAAGGATGTAAGCAAAACAAAATAACTTTGACTTCTTACTTAGCCATGCCCGCAGAATAAAAAGATCGTGCAGTCTTCTCAACCAGCCGAGTCGTACTCTCAGACCAAATCAGCTCAGTGGGTATCAGCAGCACCAGAGATGGCCGTCGCTTGCTTTGGCTTGATTCGTGCCCATCGCTTTCTCTGTGCCGCAGGCTCTGCAGATGGGCTGAGCTGCGTTACAGGTTCCCACTGCCGGCGTGGCTGAGGAGAGCTGAAGGGACACAGGTGCAGCTACAGGCACCAGCATTTCTTTGTCTCTTAGCCGGGGGAACGTAAAAGTGGGGATAGCCACTGTGCTTGAGAGGGCCTGCAGAATAGGCTGGCCTATTGCATTGATGGGAGTCGGAATTTGCAGGTGTGATGTGGGAGATGAGACAGACGTGATATAGTACAAGAGTATCAAATGCATCACATTCTACTTGTTGGATTGTTACTGTCATCTGATGGCAAAATACCAAGATTGCTTAAATTTTCTACTGCTTTTCAGGAAAAGGCATGGCCGCCCTGAGTCTTTGTCAGTGTTGACAGTGTGCTGAAGAGTCTAGCACGTGGATACTCTGAGTGATGTTGGTGCACTCAGGTTGCACTGTTTTGAGCTTTTGACTAACTGGAGTAGAGTTATCCCAATCCAGTTACAACACAGTGGTGGTTTAATACATGATGCCCTTTACAAATACAGATCTATTAAAATACATGGTGAACTCAAGGGGCTGGAAAGGATGCATTGAGGCAGCGTTCTGCATTTCTGTTCAGTGAGGGTGTGCAAGTGTCACTGGATGTAGGAGAGGATACTTGTGAAATACACCTTCTTCATTTGAGATCTGAGCTTAAAAATCAGTTAACTTTTTAAAAATCCTTGTCTGTGTTCTGGATGCTGCCTTTTACTTTGTTAGTATCACTCATCCTTGGCTTTGTTTGAGAACAAGTCAACATAAAAACACCAGATCTCTTACGCCATCACGTGAGGTTCTGGCTGTTCAGTTCTCAGACTGCTGTATGATTTTTGAAACTGAAGTGCTTTAAAATAATTAAATTTACTGTAAGAACAACAATGGTTGTGGCCTCAGGCTTGTAGCTGTGAACAACTACATTTAGGATGCCAATTTTGCCTTTGAAATAAAAAGGTAAATGCTGTTTGTGAGAGACAATACTTTGGATTTCTCAAGCAAGAGCTCTCGTTAGCAGATGATAGGTATCAAACAAAATCATCTAAGCAGTCATACCAGTAGTCCCAACAAAGCCCAATATTAGCTGATTTATTCTTGGTCATGCTCAACCACAAGTCAGCTGGCAACCAAACGCTTTCTCTTGGCCAGCCCCAGTACAGTGGAAGGCGAGAAGCGGGGATTTAGTTCCTCAGTTGTCTTTCAAGATTTTATCTTGTTGAATTAAACACCTGTGTTATGTTAGTTGTCATGTACATCACAGTGATGATAATAAATCATATAAATTAATTAGGATTTTCTCCTACTCTAGATTTGTCGTCCTGACTTCCCCATGTGAGGAAACTTTGGAATAAATGATTGCCACTCTGGCAAGTGTCTGATTTAAAACAGAAGTTAAAACAATGAATGAAATAGTTAAACTTCTGATGTTTCAGGAGAGAGGGAAGTAGTAAATAATGTTGCCTCAGAGCAATTTCACCCTTGTCATCCCTTCTCCCCTTACAGTTTGCTGTCACTAGTCACTGTGAGCCAGACTGTGCACGTCTGAGAATACTTCAGGTGGAGTCAGTGGGGCTGCTCATGTGAGTAATTTGCAATGCACGCAGACTGGGCCATCAGGACTGGCACAATTAAGTCTCATTTTGGCTTTAAATTATCTGGGAAAGGACTTACACATCTTGTCAGTAAAACACCGGGGTGCAATTCTGGTGCTGTGATTTCTTATTTTTTTTTGACCTTTCTCCAGCTCTTCATTTTCTGTCACCCTTTTTTTCACCTCCCCCCAGCACACACACACTAGAAGAATTAGAGCAGCAGCAGCTCTGACAAGCAATGCGGACGTGCCATGTCCCTCTGAGGGACCCCCCTGGGCCTCTTGGCAACGTGTCTTTGGCTCCCCAGGTTCCTTCTGCACGAAGTCACCTTGCTGCTGGCAGGTTTGGGAAGGGAGAACCCACTTGCAAAGGCAGGGAAAAAGTTACATCAGGGGCTGGCGGCAACAGGAGAGTCTGGTTGTGCCGGTGAGTCAGCCCTACCACATGCTCCCCATGCTTATTCCAGCCACATACAAGCATGTGCAGGCAGGGAAAATTCCTAGCTTTGTTTGATTTTGTGAGAGGAGAGGACCTGCTTTGCTGCTACTGCAGGCTTGGTTTGCTCAGAATAAAATCTCATGGAGGATAATTGCTGAAACGCTGGGATGAAATGCTTCTGTTTTTAATCCATGACACATCTTGCTCTTTTCACTGAGGGAAAAGAAAAGTAGTAATTTATGGTTTCTCTCTTTTTTTTTTTTTTTTTTTCCAGGTTTAATTGCCAGCTTTGATGTGTCTATAATGGGCAGCAAACACAGTCTTCTGCCTGTACTGCTACCTATACACTTGCATATAAATAGCACTTTTGTTTCATGGGTTGGAATAATGGTTGAAGAGACGTACCAATAGCGCAGCTCCTCCTCCTTTGTATGGGGTCTAATGTGCCTGCAGTCAGAAACATACCTCGTATGCTTTGGCTTTAGGCTGAAGCTCACCCCGTGTGGAGGTGTAGCACGGGGCAGAGCCCCGCGTCAAGCCCTGCTGAGCCCTCAGCCAGGGCTCCCAGTTTGCCCTCGGAGAGGTACAAGAACCAGGAGGCTTTTGCATTCCGCCCATGGGTAGAGGCACATAAATAATGCCTTTATGACTCAGGTATGTCTTGAAATATGCAACCTGACAGCAGACAATCCTCCTTTATTGTGCAGATACTTGTTCTGAGTGACATGGCTGCTAAGTCATGAAATATTAATGGCCATGCAAATCTTCTCTTCTGTATCACAAGCTTTTCTGTGTTCCTGACCTCTGACTTCCTTTAATCATCTCCTGGGTGTGTGGTCCGTTACTATTCTGAGATATCTTGTGAACAGGGGCAGAGTAATTACTTGATCCCTGCCTGCTGCAAGAGTCTTTTTGAAAAGAAAGTGGATAATTTAAGAGAGACACATCATCCTTGCACTGAAATCAATCCCACCTGCTTGCTTCATGAGGTTTCTCTTTTGGTGGCCTGAATGCAGATCTGCTGTGTTTGGTGTTATGCTTATGACTTGAGAAACAGCATTCTTGGATCTCTTAAGGCATCAGCTGCTCCTCCGTAGATTAAGAACAATTCCTGATCAGACGTTTTCTCCCCTTCTCTGCCCCTCCTACTAGTTTTGCTTAAGCCATCCTTTTAAATAAGATACACTTCCATCCACCAGAAGTTTTGTTGTAATTTGTTGCAGGCAGGCCCAAAGGTCTTCCAACTGGCAGCTGTAGTGCCCATGTCTTCTAGAGTAATCTTGCCCTTCTCCCTAATAATTGGAGGCTGAATTAATGCTTGAAACATGAAGTTTTTTTAAGAACTGTAGAATGTATTTTTGGCAGAAATCTCCTTTCCTTTCTCTACCGACTCTCTAACATCCATAATACTAAAGATAATGATGTTTCCATTGTGTGGAAATACGCAAATGCTTCCTAGCTCCCTGCCAGACATAGGAGAGGTCGGTGGTGTGGTGCCGTGATGGTCTGACAACCAAAGGAGCAGCTGCTGGACGAGCAATGCGGCCGGAGAGAGGGAAGCAATCATGAAAGTGTTTGCCATATGGGAGCTATTTTAGTAAGTCAGTGTGGTGAAAGTATAGTCATGAGTAGGTATTTTTAAGTTTGTAGTGATTGCCAAGAACACAGAGAGGCACAAGGACAATAGTGACCGTACAGTTCAATACAAGTTTATTGAATATTGATCTGCCAGTGGTTTCTGATTTCTGGAGCAATTTTGCCCAAGTGCAGAAGTCAGCAATGTAGTGCCCAAACCAGTGCCTTTTAAAATGGCAGTTCCACATCGACTTGAGAGGTGGAGGAGACAAGTGAAGGTTGAAGCACATATTATTAAAGCAGAGAAAGAGGCACTAGAGAACTCCAGGTGCCTGCTTTGTAATATTTGGAGCGGAGCAGAAAAACTTTTCTCAGCCTCTGCCACCCAGTTGTCATTCAGCACGTACCATTTCTGAGAGATGGGTGTCAACATGTGAGGAATGCACACCCTGAATTTTAAAGGTACGAAGATGTCTACAACAAGAGCAGAACAGCCAGTACATCTCTCCTAGCCATCCTGCAGCCTGTGGTATCTCGCAGAGTCTCACATAGTGGTGTCTCACCACGTAGAATGACTTGTACGTGTCCAAACAGTGGTCATGAGTCCACCTGCAGGTGCAGCCCGTCCTTAGCTTGCAAAGATGACAATTGCCAACTCTGGTTTTGGAAACAGCTGAGCTCTGATCAGCTGAAAAAAAGCAGTGAGTAATCCTCATCTACCTGGCTTTGTAACCCAGCTGTGAGTCAGCCTACAGAGCAACACCAAAAGCACTGACCTGCCTGTCTCCTTTTTTCTTCACTTGAGACTCCAAGTCAACCTGCAGCCTTGGTGTGCCTCAATGCCACAGTGTAGGCAGAGGAGACGCTGGGACAGTAGTTTTAAAGCAAGTCTTGCTAATGGAAGAAACACTTTTGCCGTATGTATGAACCCACAAACATGCAGTGCAAGTAATCAGGAAGTTCCCCATGATTTCTCATTTGCATACTCGGCGTTTTCCTCCAAACCTGCAGAATTGGTTTTTATTTGCATAACCCTCTCTTACCCTACCTACCCCTCACCACCAGGACTTCAGCTGCAGGACCCTCTCTCCCTTCCTCCCATGCACACAGGCCTGGCTGGGCTGGTACGTGGCAGTCAGGCAGAGGGCACGGACATCTTGCAGGGAAGCCCATGGCCTTGCACTCCTGTGGGTGGCACAAGGTAGGGCCCCGTGCCCAGGCTGCAAGGTGGGACAGTGCTCATCCCGCCACCTCACAGGCTTCACCGCCACCTCCCGCTCCCCTCAGCGCCATGACCTCCATGTCGTGGCCCGGCTTTATACTCCACCGGTGGTACTGGCATGTCGGGGTTATGAATGCGGTTTGCCTCTGGTCTGAACGCAGGACATGGGCTGGGCTGGCTGCTTGTGGAAAGCTGCACCGCTGTGTGCTGCCAGCTGCTTCCTCTGCATGCGCGGCACTCTACCCAAAGACAAAGCACTTTGATTTGGATGTGAAGAGGATGAAAGTGAAGGCTAATAATGGAAGTTTATAAATGCAGCTGACATCTAACACCTCATGTCTTTCTTGCCATCCTTCATTTACTCTCCTTGCTCTCCTTTCTCTTTTAATTCTCTGCTGTTTCCCCCTGTAAGCATAATGCTGCTGAGTAGCTGGGGAAGTGGAGTTTGATCCATTTACATGCCTACAGTTATAGCACAGGCTGCTCTTCTAACCCTGCAAGTGAAATGATCCATGAGGCCTCCACAGCCAGCTGTGCTTTCATCCACGATGGGCTGTACTGAAAATAGTTTCAGGTGTTAGGAACTTTGAGCTCTTATAGCTCCAAGCTATTAAAAACACACACACATAAACCCTCTTATAGTTAAAAGCTTTCAAAAGAGACCTATAATGGGTGGAGAGCCTGACCCTAGTCCTGGTCTGGGCTTCTTGGCTAGCTTTCCTCCCTTGTCAGCTGCAGCACATGGGCAGCTCTAAGAGCACCTCATCCTAGATCAGGTAAATAGTCTAAGGCAAATGGGAGGAAACATTTTCCCTTCTTTGTTACCTGCCTAGGCTCCCTATGTTGTTAGCTAGGCTGGACAAAAGCCCTTGAGCCAGCAAAGTCTGTGTGAGATGAAGGTGACTCGTGACGGACCTTGCACAAACCTGGGTCAGGCAAGGTAGACGTGGTAGACAATGAGGTCCTAGTCCTGCCCCATAGCCTTGAAACGAGACCATCCCTCCTCAGCTGTCTCAGAAACTTCCCTGCCCCTTCCGCCTCTGCTTTAATGAGCAGAAGTCTGGAAGATAAACAACTGTGTAAACTGATAAACAACAAAGCTAGCTGGTTTCCACTGAAACCTCGTGTGTTTGTAAGGCTGACCAGCCCTGATACTCACTGCCCTGCAGAGCCTGTGGGTTTCCTATCTCACAAGCACAGGGGGAACTGCCCTGCCCCAAAATCCTCATGAAAAAGCACTTATTTGGAGGTAGCAGGAGGCAAAACAGTGTGAGTTGTGCAGCTGAATTCATATTAGTGGAATCATTTGAAGCAGTCTGTACGTTCCTTATACTTATAATTTATTATTAACAGTCTGAGAGGGAGAAAAATAACTCGTTAAACAATCAGCAAGGCATTCATAAGACATTATTGTGATCAAGTCTCAGGGAAACACATGAGGCTTCACAAATATATTAAGTTTTATCTACCCAGTTAAGTCATTTTACATAGGAAAATGAAACTTAATCCAACCAATCTGTCTCTGTAGCTGCTGCTCAAGGGGAAATGAATTCATATCCACCATAATCTGAGTAATAGGTTCAACACCAGCTCCCTCTTATCAGAGGGAAAAGAGCAGTTTCATCTCACAGTTTCTGCAGGCTGCCCCATGCTTATCTACTCCCTGGTGGCCACGCGTCAGTGCAGAGCAGTTCGTGGAGTTCCCTTTCCACGGGCTGCAAAGCAAAATGGATCACCATGATACCCCTCTCCCTTCCTCCCTGCTGCAGGAGCTCTGCTGGTGCTTGCTTTCCCAGGTGGAGTTGCCCATACCCAAACTTGAGAAAAAATGTGAGAAATTGGAACTTCTCCCTTAGCACAGATATCTGTATTTTTCCTCTAGTCAGCAAAAAAGCAGTAAGATGCTGCTCTGTCAAACTCACCCCTTGGAAATCATCTCTCTGAAATCAAAAATCTGGTATGCTTGACTCCTGTGCTGCTACATTGCAGGAGGTTTTGGTGGTGTTTTTTAGAAGCCAAAACTCACCAACAGCTTCAATTCTTAACCCCCTACTTTGCTTTCTGAACCTCTACTGTTTGCTTGTGCTATGCATTGATGTTCCTGTACGGGAAATAGCTTAAGAAACATCATAAAGGCATTTCTGGGAGCAGTGAAACCTTCAAAGGAAAATTCTCGGGAAGCTGGAAATACAGTGGGAGGGAAAATATAATCTTTCTCTCATTTCAGATGAACTTCTGCCTTCCTTGAAATTCCTGTGAATTTCAAAGCCTTTGATGGTCACGAAACATCAGAGGAGCCTTTATGTTAAGCAAAACCTATGTGAAAGAAGCACTGCTTCTGATCCCACCAGTAGCAGCTACGCACCCCGTTCCTCCTCCTTGTGTTTGTCATCCTCCCAGCCCATGCAGCCTCGCTGCATTTGTTCGGGTGGTCGTGGCTCTGCCTTAACGTGCTGTGTAGGGTGATACTGAAGCAAGACGCTTTGTGGGACTTGCCCACAGGACCTCTGGGACACCCCAGCTGCTCCCCTGCAGGCCAGCCTCTCCTGCTGGGCCTTGCTTTGTGCTCTGAGAGGCCTCACCTGCAGCAAAGCCTGTGGTGCCTTTATCCCAGCCCCCATGACCGGGTCCACATCACAGCAAGGGGCTTTCCTGGGGGAGCCCTGGCGCCAGCAGGCACGGGTGGCAGCTCTGTAGGCAGCCACAGGTCACTGCGATTGCAGGCACCAAGGAGGAGGGCAGCCTGACCACCCGCATGAACCGGGGCAGCCTCTCCTTGGGATGGGAGCAGCCTGGGCACAGCCGGTGGGACGTGGCGCAGAGTTTCTTCTCCACAGCAGAGCCAGCAGCAGGAGGCTGTGCAGGGGGTGCCTCTGAAATCACAGGGGCTGCAGGGTTGAAGATGGCCCCAGCAGGCCCCTCCTGAATGGTGCCAAACAAATACAGTGCCACTGCTTCCTGCTCCTCGCCTCCCAGCCACTTCCAGCAGCACTGGTAGGTGTCCCACTGGGAAATCCCTCCAAAATTGTTGCTGGCAGTGAACCGCATCTGAGCAAGCAAAAGGGAAGATCAAAGAACCAAGGACAGATGTCCCAAGGCTGGTGTTTTCCACACAGGCAATGCGGAGAAGCAGGCCCCGGTGTGGGCACAGCCAGAGAAGAAGTGTATGGGAGCCGACCACACGGCGTCAGGGACATTGCTGGGAGAGGGCAGCGGGCTCCCTGGGGAGCCGTCCTGCCACTGCAAGGAGGCTGCGGGTGAGCCACAGCCAGCGGCACGGAGAGCTGCAGGTCTGCAATAGTCCTTGTGCAATCCTTGTGGTAGCACTGTCAGTGGAGACTTACCTCATCGCTCACTAATTTGCCTTATTTGTGTTTGACCCTCCCATCCGACTGATTCACATCCAGGCGTATCTGACCCATGGTGTCTGAGAGCCTACGCTCTCGTCCGTCACCACAGCCATTGCCTCCCATTCCCCAGGCCTCCCATCCTGCTTTATTTTCCCCTGCCCCTCCTGCTGCTGCTTTGCACCCTGTTGCCTTTTATGAACTGGTGTGCCTTCTGCCTTGCTCTGGCATGCTTACTGCCTGTATCTATAGTGTTTCTCTCCAGCAGGTAGCTGTATTTTCCTTAAACAAGCTGAAGAAGTATTGGACTATGTTTGGAGCGATGCAGTGTGTTCCATGGAGAGCAAAGCTCGCTCATTTCTGCAGGAGTGCCATTGAGAAGGGAATTCCTCTTGATGTAGAGAGCAGTTTTTGAACATGTGATTGGCATAAAGTGTACTGACTGACTTTCTGCAGGGTTGAGTTGAACTATGCAGCAGGGCAAGTTGAACCCCATTTCTTGTTAAGCTAACTTGGCTGAGTTGCCACCTTTGCACAAGGGTGGTTAGGGCCGGGCAGGTGTGGTACACAATATGGTGATGTGGGCAGAGACGTGAAGCAGGTCAAGTGCGCTCAGCGGCCTTAATGACTCTTTGTTGAATATACCACAGAAGGAGTTACATGGACCCAGGTCAGGGTACAAATCAGTAGCAGTGAGGCAGAAGGATGTAAAATTGCGAAACAGCATTGTCCAGTTCTTCACACTGCTAATGAGACATGACTTTGTAATGCTGGTCTTCACTGCCAAACACGAATGTAAGCACAGCTCCATTTGCAGAGGAGGAACACACAGTACTAGCCCAAATTACTCCCACCCTTTGCATGGGCAATGTGCAGTGTTTTTTGCCTTAACGGAGTTTGAAATGTGATGCACTGGTCTCAACTCAGAAGATAGAAAGAGTGCAGCTGCCTAATATTGGTGCAGGGACAGCAGCAGAGTTACCTTCATGTCGTGCTGCTTGTTACTGAAAATTGTACTAAATAAGGTTTTTTTAAAGAATGCAATATAAGTATTCAGTATCTGAGGCAAGCGTGGCGAGGGGAGAGGAAGGGAAATTATGCTGAGATCCAGAAGCGTGACAGGGTGGCTTGGAAGACAAATCCTCCAGAAGAAAGCAAGTAATTCAGAAAAGCTTTATTGTAAGTGAAGAAATGAAGATCTGTGTGTTCACCAGAAAGGCTCCAAGTGGTCTGGTCTGAATGTAAAGCAGAGGATGCATTTGCAGTACTAAGCAGCAAGGCAAGAAGGAAAAAAAAACACAACATAATAAAAGTGGCAAAGCTCAATACCCTGTTTAAGCCCATCTTCTATTTCAGAAAAGAGGAATCCAAGCTGAATAAAGCTAAGAGAAAGGAAAATTAACTGTGGCAGGTAAAATGTCAGTCACCTCCCCTCTTTGAACACTGCAAGACCTAACAGTTGAAGAGGTAAGAGTAGATAACCAGAAAATATGAGTCAGAGAAGCTTTTGAGAGAACTGGTGGGTCCATTGAGTGGCCAGGGCAGAAAAAGCAGAATCCTGGAAGGAAAGGTCTCCCTGAAGAATGATGAATGAAGCTGAATGATTTGGGGACATTGGTCTTCACTGCAGACTAAGAGAGAGAGAGAGAGAGAGAGAGAGTTGCCATCTCAAGCTGCCACCCTCAAGCAGTTAAAATTGAGGAACTGTTGTGCTTGAGGTAACCAGATCCCCCCCTGCCATGTGAATGCAGTTGGCCTTCCTACAGAAAGGTTCATTGCCTTTTCACAAAAGTCTCTCATGGGGTTTCTCATTATTTCCTGAACCGCAAGAAGAGATTTATTGTCTGGTCTGTGTGATAGTTTTTAGATGTTTTGGAACGGAGATGTAAGTAAAGCTATGTGTACTTAGTGGATCTCTACATGGAGACTTCCAAGCTTCCCACCTGCTGCGGAGCTCTGGGGCACTTCATTTGGAAGGAAAAATGAAGCCGTTCTTTTAGTCTAATGTAGTAATTTTCCTTCTTGTGACATACAAAGAAATGAGTACAAAGAAAGGAGTTTCATAGCGGTTGGAACTAACCTACCTTGATCCCCACTGAAGCTGGTGGTAAATACCTCGTGAATTCTGTGCGGTAGAGTTAAAGCACAGCTGCTGCTGAAAGGAGAGCTGGTGAAGATTGCACCCATGTTCTGCTGAGTTTAAGGGGTTTTGTTCCTTGCTGGAACAAACATACATGCTTTCAAGTATGTCTATGGGAAAGAGAAGGGTATTGGCAAAGTCAAGTCTTTTTTTTTTTTTTTCCTTTTTCTGTCCAGATGCAAGGCTCTGTCTTGGACCTCTCTCCCCTGGAAATGTTGCCACATGCATAAAGACACATGGCTATGTTTCTGCTTCAGCATTCAGGTCAAATGAATGCAGGCAATGTCTTTCCTCCCACCTCCTCCAAACAAAATTTGATCAGAAATATTTTGGCTGATATCTAGTGCAGCCAGAAAACAGCGGAGGAGGGAAAAACCCTCCCTTCACTGAAAACTTCAGTGACTTCACCTCAGCCAGCACAAAGCCTGCTTCCAGCCCTGGATTTCAGGACAAAGGCCAAATCTAGCAAGGTGATATTGGAGGAAATGTGAGGGAAGATAGGCTGGTTGGGTTTTGCCTGGCTTTAAAATCCACGTGTGATATTTTTCATGTATGTACTTCCTAATCTCATAGTAAATAGCCATAATTTTCCCATTTCACAAAGTTAAATGCCCGTATGCCCTCTTGCACACACAGAAAATTGATCCAGGTGCAGCTGGGATTCAGAAAGCCTGTGGAGTTTAGAAAGGTCACTTCAAGAGTGGGGAGAGATTGAGGGTGTTGCTGTTAATCGAAGAAGGGATAGCCAACATCTTTCTGACAATAAACTATGCAAATGATATTAGTTCTGCCAGCCTAGAAGTGCTGTTAAGACATTTCTTGCGCTTAGCATAAATATTATCCTCTGCAGTGTCCTCTGATGTCTTGGCTGTGTTGTGTGGTGGTGAGCAGGGCAGAATTTCCTCCAGTGCTAGGGATCCCCTCACTGCTGTACACCTTGCCTTTTTTCTGCTCTCTCTGCCTGTGAAACCAGCTGAAACGACAATAGGCAGCCAGCCCCCTGCCTGCCCCCCCCCCCCCTGACTCTGCCTGGGGTTTCAAGCAAACTCAGATTACCAGGGACCCCCAGATAATTCTCCCTCCCCGCTGTCCTGTAAAATCAACAAACATCCCCACCTTCCCCATCGCCTTTTCCCTTCCCTGACTGCTTAAAGACCTGGGAACTTGGCGCTGCTGGTGGGATTTCAAAACCCAGCCCAGGCAGGAGTGCCAGGTTCTGGCTAAACAGCTGCTGTGCACTGTCAAAGCTACGCACTGCAATGATTTGTACAGCCCATTGCTGAACCAGCTACAGCCATTTGTTTAAAAAATAAAGAGACAGATAAATTCAGCTCTTCTCCTAGCAAGCTGATATCATGCGCCTCTCTTAAAAATGGCTTGCTCCAGAATGCATTAGAGCTAAATTATCATTTATGTTTGTCACAGGGATTGCTAATGTGTAATGAGATTTTAGAGTTAATGTTTTGTACAAAGCACTTAGCGGAGCTGGGATGAAATTGGTTCAGGATTCTGATGTGGTGTTTTAATTAAAGATATTTTCCAATCAGGGCCTAGCAAACGACTTGTCAGAAGATTTTGTACCCATCAGCCAATATACCAGTGCAATCCTGGTGTCGCTTTCTGCTTTTGGGTATTCTTTAGAGAATCAGAGGACTAAGCCTCTCTAAATCTCATGCAGAACAGCCTTTCTTAGCTGCAGCCCTTGCAGGAGAAGAAATGAGTACATGATGCTCTGAAACTTTCATCTGGATGTCAGTGGTCTGATTCATTGCAGCACAACACTAGCCTTATGCTGCTGTGATTTTGTTGAACCTGTGCAATATAGGCACACAGTGAAAGCAGTGGCAAGCCACGTCTTGTCCTGAGCTCATCTGCTGCACCCAGGTCCTGAGCTCTGGCCGTGAGCTTGTCTTGAATCTCCTGCTCGGCCGTCAGGCACAGGAGCTGGAAAGGAGATGGGAAAATGGGTGATGTCCTTATCATTTGCTTTGCCCATCCTACAGCCCTAAAAAGCCAAGCCAGGTAGAGCTGTCAAGGAAAGCAGAGGAGACACAGGGTGGGATGCTCCTGCCAGGAAGGGATGAGAGGGAAGATCTGCCCTTCCTGGTGCTCCTCACACCTCACCTTCTTCACAAACCTTCTCTCCCCTAGTCAGCTCCTCAGGCAAGCAGGGGCACCTGCCCCGCTCGCTGCCTGCTGCAGCCCATGGAGCCTGACTCAGCTCCACGGGTGCTCAGCAGCACTGCTGGAGAGCTGGTTGGCATGGGGGTGCAGCTGTCACATGGCAGGATCATTAACTTGGATAATAAGACAGACACAGCAAACCACCCCAGATTTGTAGAGCTCCCTGTTTGTTTTTGCAGTGTTTCTGACATAAACCCCTGTAGAGCTGAGTAGTTGTGAACCTTTCAGTAGTATGTGCTGCATCCTGCTTGCTATGATAATAGATACAAATCCTTCTTTATGTGCTTCTGATTTCAAATACGTATTTGTTGCTTTGCTTTAGGAAAAGCAAGGAGGGAGCTTTCATTTTATAGACAATCTTGCTGTTATAATACACGTGCATGAGTTTTTTCTTGTTTTTCTGTTGCAGGTTTTCCCATCTACATGTCCCATGACTGTTTGGAAACAGAGGAACAGTAAGTAGGGATTTTAGTGAGTTAAAGAATAACTTTTATCATAATCTGTTCGTTTGGTGAACTCTCTCACTCAGTATGGAAATTGACCCGAGCTGTGCAAAAGGATGCTGCTGACTAGAACAGAGAGGTGAAGGTGAATCTTGCAGAAATAAATCTCACATATGTACAGCTCTGCTGTGTGGTGGATGCAAGATTATGCTGGATATTGTAACATTTTCATTCTGTTTATCCATAAACTTTGTCTGACATCACAGAATCTCAGGAAATTACAAGGACAAAAGGAGACAAACCTGCCTGTTCAAGTCTGCCTGTCAGTGAAACAGCATCCTACTCTACAAAACGCAGTACACACCACAACTCCATTGTACAGCTCTTGTCCAGGTGCTTTATCCACTAGAGCACTGACACACCACTTGAGTGTTTTTTAAGAGGCAGCAAGGTACAAATACACATGGGATATCTTTTGTTGCCATTCCCAAATGTTCCAAAATGATGAGTCAGATATCACTATCCCACTGGAAAACTAGCTGAAATAATTTTCATGAAAACGCCAAACAAATGTGTCCTTTGGCATGCCTTTTATTGGTTCTATGTTTTTGAACCCTCCAAAGTCACTCAGGTTAAATTTTAAGTCTTTTGTTTTCTATAGACACAAGTGATAGAAAATTCTGCCGATGTTCCCAGCCATTCAATTGCAGGAGTCAGTTACAGAAAGTGGGGAATTACAGGCAATTGTAAGAGAGGCACCTTCATGATTCTTCTGACACATTTCTGCCAAAGTGTGCTGGTCTGCCTTTCCAGAATTTAGAATTATGTACATTAAGTTCTCCATGAGCGATTTTGGGGCAGGAGGTGCTAAGAGACAAAGGAGAACTGCATTCTTGTCCACAGGGACAGTGCCAAAGTTTCTGTGTTTTCTGCTCAGTGCTGTCAGGGCACTGAACTAGTTGATATGTTTGTGTCCCTGTGGTCAGAGATCTGCCATCCATGGGGACCATGAATTAGTAAAGGGAGAGGAAGTCTGGGTTGGTCGAGAATCATAACAGTGAGCCATGGATGGATTCCCCATCCTTGGTGTGAGTAGCACCTGGGAGGAAAAGAGGGCACAACCACCCACTGCCCTCAGCGGTGTCCGAGTGATTCCCACGGTGTCAGGGGAGTAAAGAGTGTAAAGGGGAGTAAAGATGCGACAGGAGAGGCTGCTGTGTGCAGGGACCGTGCTTACAGGCTTAGGAGAGGCTGAGCGTGCGGATGGGCTCTGGGCACACGCCTGCACATGGACTTGAAGATGCAGCTCCCGAGGCAGAGTTCAGAGACTATCAGCTGTGAGCACCTGAGGTGACGACAGGCTGGTGCCATCTTCTCATACCTGTTGGGGCAGGAATGCTCTCTGCCCTGGCTTATAGTTGAGGCGAGCTAACATGGCTCCTGACAGCAATGGGTGACCTCTCATGAACAACACGTTCCTTACAGATAGATTTACATTATGAGAGCAAAGCAAAAGGCCTGCAAGTGTTTTAAGAGCACAGAACCAGTGAATCCCTCCTCCTACTCCCAGCCCTCCACAATTTTCTGGGTCTGCAGAAAAAAAGCATTGCTTTTTTTCTCTTCTGCTCCGCTTTGGGCCTGTAGAAATACATGGGCCTTGGATGGTGACTGACAGGGCTGTGTGGGGGCAGTGGGGCCTGCTGTCTGGTAGAGCAGGAGCCCTTCCTAAGCTGTGCCATGCAATTAAAGCCACAGCCTCCAAGATAAAGTCTTCAGAAGGGTTATCTGGGCCCACTGTGCTTGGAAGAGCTGCTTAAGATGAGTATTTTAGACCCTTAGTGAGGACTGAAATATGGACTGAATTTTCAGTGGGAACCTACTAGGACCTCATCACTGCCTAAAGTTCAGCTCTTCTTGATCTGCAGGGTTGCCAGTACTGTCCATGCTGCTGGGTTGTGGCTCTGCAGGACCCATCTGGGAAAGGAGATTCAAGCGTGCCTTCTTCTGAGCTCTCATATCTCACAGTACTCCACTGTACTACAGTACTCCACAGTACTACACAGTATTCCCAAGGTGCTCATGTCTATGTTTTTATCTCTGCTTCAAAGTCTTCATTTCCCGCTTGCTCCCATAAGGGGATTATTGTCGTCCTCTACATTGTCTCTTTTGTTCCAGAAAGCTTTGGTAGTTTCAGTCTGAGATTTGTATCTTTCAGCCCCAAGAGCCAAGGCTTTTGGACCCTCCAGGAGTCTGGCCTTGAATGCTGCTACATGTTGGGGTGCCAAAAATGTTCTGGAGGTGCAGCCACCAACTCCTCAGTGTCTCACTGCTTCAGTGCATTTGGCTGTGCTCTTTGGCACCAGAGCACCATAGTTTTGATACTAATCACGCTGTTTCCTGGGAGCATTGCTTAGATTCTTCTCTCACTGAACAAAACCTTTTATTCTGTAAAGTGGTGCATTTTCCAAGCCTCTGTAGCAGGAGTCATCATGCTCCAGCCATGGATTCATAGGCAGAAAATGCCAGTGGGATGCCCTGGCTGAAACAGCTGCTCACACCAGTGTGTCAGTTCAGAACATACAGATGGAAAATGCTGTTTTTTTCCCCCCCATTGATCACTGTCCAAAACATCTGAGGTT
This sequence comes from Oxyura jamaicensis, assembly GCF_011077185.1. Taxonomy (NCBI): domain Eukaryota; kingdom Metazoa; phylum Chordata; class Aves; order Anseriformes; family Anatidae; genus Oxyura; species Oxyura jamaicensis. The sequence continues at coordinate 46,660,066 of NC_048895.1, read as the reverse complement.
CTAACAGATGAGCCAGAAGGGAGCAAAGTTGCCATTCCCACAGCTTTGGTACTTTCTATCACATCCTAATTTCTTCAAAGGTGACCAAGCAGCACTGCAGGCTCGGATCTGTGTCCTTGCTGGCCCCTCACCAGAGGCCTGCTCTGCCTAGGGGCGGCTGCACGGACTTGCAGGCCTTGGTTCAGCTCAGGTGTAGGCACAAACAGGTTTCTCCAAGCCTAAGGGTCCATTCATCCTTCAGCTCTGCCTTTTTAATTTTTTCTTCTTTCCCTGTTGCTGCTGCAGGTGGCTTGAGTATCTCATGCAGCTCTTCTGTTTTAGGCAGATAAAGACATCTGTAACTGTCAATATCTAGCGGCCCCGTCCCTCTGCCATTTTTCTTTTGTTGTTTTACACGGACTTTTACAAGCAGCTCGCTCTCAAATTTCCGCTGAAATGAATCATGTCGGCAGAGGCCATGAATTTGTTTCCCATTCAAAGCCGGGGGAAGGCTCTGTAGGTGCTGGGGCTGCTGAGGAGAGCGCAGTCCCAATTAGGCCGAACAGCTACAGTAACCCACTTATGGGTGCTTTCCCTTGGAAATCGCCCCGAAATCAGGCCCTGCCGGACATGTCCCTGACAGGTCACTGAGGTGGGAAGGTCCTGGCATGCTGCACAAACATGCACCATGGCACAGTGTTGGTGCCAAGTGCCTTCTCTTGAAACCCCTTCAGCTCACAGCTGCTCACGTGGTGGGCCTGGCTGGCTGCTCAGCCAGGAGAGCTTGATGATGAGAAATGGTCTGTCGGCGGCAGCGGGCTCGCGGCAGCACGGACGTGTTGTCTGCAGAAAGAGGAGAGGAGCGAGGGGAGGCGGGGAGAGAGGAACCGCCGGCGGGAGGTGAGGACAGGGGGAGTGGAGGTCGGAGGAAGCGTGGGCTTGGAAGCGGGATCAGAATGTAATGCCACTGCTCTGCGATTTCATTTTATTTTATTTCTTAAGTAAAAAGGCAGATAACGCTGGCAGGTTCTAATGTGGGCAAGTGTCCAGAAACTCCCTCCAACGCGGGTAACTTATCCGTGTCCGTTCTGCCACCCACACCCTGCCAGCATCGCTCACAGGGGCACCCGGAGAGCACTGTGGCGGCCTTGGGTCACTCGCTCCTCAGCTGCCAGGGCATGAGCAGAGGCTGCTCTTTGTTGGGACTGGGGGTAAACTGGAGAAGGATCAGTGGGTCCTTGCCTGGCCACTGACCAAATCAAAGTCTCATTTCAGTGTGGGAAGCTTCAGAGTGGGTTTTAAGTACAGAATATTTGTCACTGACTTTGCAGGCTCCATTGCTCTTACCCCTAATCTTCCTCACTTGCTCGCACTGTGCATGCAGAGGCAGGGAGGGATGATAATGGACTTGCTGTTGTACTTGCTGTTCCCATAACAAACGGCAGGATCCTGACATAAATTGTTTGAACATGTAAAACTGTTCTTACTTCTTAATGATAAGGGCTTAGGAACTGCCCTTCTCCAAAATGAAAGAAATGAACCAATGTTATCTCTTTGTTTTAAAAAATGATCCTTGTGACTGCAACAGAAAGCCATTACAATGATCCTTAAAGGTCTAGCAAGCTTTTATGGGAGAGATTTTCCACTCACCAAGCCTGGCTTTGTTCCCGTTTTCTCTCCCTCTTCCCAGCCTGTGTGGCTCAAGCATTCTGGGGCACCTCGTGCTCCTAGGTACATCTGAACTGAACAAGGAGGCCCTAGAGGACGTGTCGGAGGTCAGACCTGGAGGAAGAAGTAGCTCCTTTGGTTGCTGTGTCTAAAGCCAAGTGCTCAAGATCTTGATCCTGTCCCAAGTGCATCCATCATCAATTATATATCTGTACTCAGTGTTTACACAGCTTTCTTGTTTAGCATGAAATATTTACTTTGAGTCTCTGCATCTGCTGCTAAGCCCAACAGGAGTGTCTATTGCTTGTGCTAAGGTGATAAAATTCCATTGTAACCCTTTGGTGCTACAGCACAAATCTATTAGGTGGCTGTTGCTGGGCTCATGCCAACCCACGGTGACCAGCCTGCTGACTCTTGCCTGGGCCAGTGAACACAGTAGGGGTACTTGTAGATTTTAAAATTTTCAAGTAAAAACAAAAGAAAAGAAAACAAAACACCTCTGTTATCATGTGTTTAATAGATTTGTGTTTATGTAGGTAGTAGGGAGATTTTTTTTTTTTAAAAAAAAAAAGGTTCAAGTGGCATACACGGACACATGCCTGTGCAGACACATGTGCAGGTTCACACTCCTGAGTCTGAAGTAAAAAGAAGTGATCAAGAAGTTGCTTTATTGCCATCTTAAGACACTGCTCGAGCTCTTGGAGGTGGTTTTATGATCTCTGGAACAGAAGGACTGGAAATTTAACCCATTTGATATCTGCATAACTCTCCTGCCTTAAACATGCATATGTAGGTTAATGCACACACCCATTAACTCTCCCACTGTCAAGTGCTGTTAGTTTATCTGCTTAACGCCCTGCTGGGAGGGAGATGAATGGGCTCCTCCAGATGCCATCTTGATGCATCTTTTTTTAGTTCAGCCCTGGAGGATGCAGATCTTAGATGGCTCTCCTGGAGCTGTGGGTGGTTGTGCAAAGCACTCCATGGGCATACTGTCTTACCTTATATTTCCAGTTTAATTATACCCATGCAATTCTTAGGTATATTAAATGAAAATAATATATTTCCCAAAGTAAATAAGCATAACAGCTCTCCATGTTGCAGGTGGACAAAACGAGCTGCTGAGTACTTCATTGGTCTGGGCTGAGCCTTCCAGCAGGCCAAAAGCAGGGGTGTGAATTGGCTCCTCACTTGTAACAGCTGCCCATCAGCCCAGAGCCTAATCCTCCAGGCCATGGCTGAAGCTAAGAGCGAGCACGGGCAGACAAGAGAAGAGGAAGCTGTGTGGAAGAAAAGAATGAGACACATGAAAGCAAAGTTCTCATCTGTCTTCAGAGGCCTTGTGAACACTAAGTGAAAAGCTACAAATAAGCTTCCTTTAATGCATTCCTTCTCAGGTACTTGGCATGGCTGCATTTCAGTGATGTGTCTCCCAGCACAAGATAGCAGAGAGGCGCTCAGCATTAGGATGCTGCGTGTAGTAGAAAGCCAGTGGATTTACTTAGCCCTTTGGGTGGAGAAAAGACAGAGCATTTTTTATTGTCCAGGCAGGAATTAGTATTAATATATTACTTATTCTCTTCCTTTGGATGCATCACATATTTGGCCTGCGCATAGAGGAGCAGGGTGAGGGAGGAGAAGAGAAAGAAATGCCTCTATGGCAAATGCCTCTGCAATGCCTCTAGAGGCATTGCAGGCTTGAGGCACAGCTGAGTGATGAGGAGTGGGAGATGCTGAGCAGGCTCAGACCACACACAAAGGCTGCACTTCTTGTTTCTCCCTGACAATGGAGAAAGACAAACCTCGAAAGGGCTGCAGTTCGAAGGGAATGTATTTTCTTTCTCTCACACCTGTGTGTGATCACCAGGAAACTATGGGATCGGTGTCATCTTCCAGAATGATTCTCCTGTTGGCAAGGAAGATAAGTGGATTTTCTTTGGCCCCATACTGAATTGCTGGGGATGTTGCATTCCCACAGCTGAGCCAAGTAGTCATGTAGGGACAGGGATAGGGTGGGAAGTCTGGCTGCCAGAAACCAGCTGCTGGAGCCAGTCCACCTCCCATACTCAAGAAGCAAGCCCATTTCTGAGGTAGCACCCACATGTAGAGACCAGCTCTCATGGGATGGAAGCACTTCCAAAATGTAAGCGGCTTCTGCTGTGCTGGGGTATTGCTGCTTCATATGGTTCATTTCTGAGCTCCTATTGACAAAATATCCAAAATGAAGATGAGCAGGCTGTGGGCTGAGGTTCAGTACAGGGTTGTTTGATACAGCTAGGGGTGTTTTGGTGGTAGGTGATGAGAGGAAGGGAGTGAGGTGCTGCGTCCTGGATCAGACTTGATTCGTGGTCTGCAGTGGGGAGGAAGGAGAGCAGTGCTGCCTGTCAGCCCTGTTTTGGTTGCCTTCAGGGTCTGCAAGGTCCTTTCTGGCACTCAGAGCTGCTGTGGATCTAGCCCCTTGCAGCCCAGGGAAGCAAGGGCCTGGGGACATCCACCTGTGCAGATGAGATGGCTCCTCTGTGCACTCGGCTTGTGTCCAAGTTCCTCAGAGCATCTGCAGCAGGGTGGAGGATGTGGCTGCACTCACATGGTGCTGGGCTGCTCTGCCTCTCTTCTGGCATGCAAAGCCCCATCTGTGCCTCCTGGCTGGCTGAGCTGGGGGATGGCATGGGAGGAGGGGAGCCCAGCAGGTCTGCCTGAGCAGGACTTCTTTGCCTGTGCTGATGCACAATGCCTCCTCTGGGCGTCTGGCAGGGAGCCTGCTGACATTTAGGAGAGAGGGGAGCATCCTTGTGGCCCTGTATCCCATGTCCATGCAGCCGCCCCATTTCCAGGCTGGGGAAGGCTGTATAAGTATGGCTGGACTGAGCTGTGGCACCCAAAACACTGGGCTGTGCTCCCAGGAGTGCTGCTCTCCTATGTGGGCACTTTCCGTCATGGTCACTGCTGGGAACTGTGTGTGTGTCACTTCCAGGAGGCATGAAGTGATGTGATGCCAGCCATCACATGCCACTGGTCCTTCCTCTTCTCCCCAGAAGGAGCAGTTTGGACAGAGAGTCTGGGTTTTGTCTCTTACAGAAAGACGCATGAAGGCATGTGTGCATGTGCCCTTGAGGATGCACACTTAGATGAAGCAAAATGAGAACCATGCCTTTTGTGCGGAGCTGGAGAGGGGCAAACCTCAAAGCAGCCCTTCTTTGGGGCTGGGTTTGGTGACAGCTCTGCCCCTGTCCCCTTTCTGTGGTGGGTTTTTGACCACCCGTCTGTTCTGCAGGCGGTGTGAACAAACATGGGCCAGCTTTTATTTGGTTTGCACGGTGGATTTTGCTGTTTTCTGGCGGTGGGAATGCCGCCTGCTCTGAGGCAGCTGCACCTCCCTGCCCCAGCTGCCACAGTTCAGCTTCGCCTCAAAACACATTCTTGTGCTGGGTGCAGTGCCTCTGTGCTCTCGGATGGAGATTGGCTTTTATCTGCCTCTGTCTGCATGGCATCTGCTTCCTTCTGCCTCTTTAATCCTCTGCATTTTCCATAACCTAAAATAAACCAGTAACAAATCTGGGATGCGATTCTCCAGCCAAGGGGACAGATCTGGGGCTGTGGCATTTTGTACCTACCGTGGTTTCTGCGGCAGTCCTTTTTTCTTTTTTCCTTCATTACACAGAAGACTTGTGAGAAATGTATTCTTATGTCAGTAGCATTCAAAGGCAAAAAGAAAACCTGCCAAAGAGAGCCTTAAAAGTCTGACATATCATTCAGAGGAGAATTTTCACTAGAATTATGCTGGAATTTTTCCAATAAATAAATTCTGCAGACTTTTAAGGGAGAGCTTTTAGATTAATGGAAATATTACTTAAATTAAAATTCATCCCATTAAGCCATCAATTCCACTGTCATTGCAACATCATGTGTTTAATTTTAACAATGTGCACAAATAAAAAGGAAGCAGCGCAAGGAAGCCATTTGTTTTATTGTGCCAAGAGCTGAGTATGGACTGCTGTGGAAAGTTAAATACAAGACCGAGTGGGCACAAGGCAGGATCAACAGAGATGTTGTTAAAATGCACTTGCAGAAAGTGTATTGCACTGTACTGAGTGTGGAAATGCTAAGAAACATACTTTGGCTTGTATTTTATATTTTCAATGAGCTGCGGTGTGTGGTGGCTGTTTTTCGTGTTTTGCTGTTTTCCCCATGCTTTCAATGATTTCAGGAGGAGGCCTTAAGCAGCTTCCAGGCCCTGTTGCTTTGCTTCCGGAGCCTCATGTTGAGGGGAACTGATCCCTGACCCCAGCTGGGACATGTCCCAGCTCACTGTTGTGCCAAAGAAACAGTAGGCAGCTTGGAGGGGAGCTGCCAAATTGAAACCACGTCTTTGAGCTCTCCGCACTTACAAAATGGGCTCTCACAGGACCAGATTTCATGCCACCTTCATCTTCCTGCCAGGCTGGACAACCCGGGTGTCAGCACTCTGGGCATTTCAGAGACTCTGCTCCCCATCTGCAGAGGGATGGATGAGTGAGCGAGGGGGAAAAAGCTAACTGGCTTCCACTTCTTCTGCCTTTTGGTATGATTCATGCTAGGGACGGTGGATGAGAAGGTTCCCACATTTTTCCGGTGTGTCACTACTCAGCAGGCCACAGGGCTCTTGCTTGGGATGGACATGAGGTCAGCTGAGCTCCCACTCCAGTGGCTTTCCTCTTAAGGCACCAAGTGTGTGTCCTCTGGGAGTCGCCCCAGGCATAGGGCCCGCTGCTCATGCCTTGGCAGACAGCAGGAGCAGCCCTGTGAGGAGATGGGTCCCCAGCAGACAGGACTGTGCCGCCCTTGGACAGGGTGGGCCTTGGCAGCAGAGGCTAGCCTGTGTGAGAGCTGCCACACCACAGCCACGGTGCTGCACCCCCTGAGAGTCTGCTTCTCGTGACAACTTCTGTGCTGCAGTACCTTGGTGTGCCTTGTGGCTATTTCCCATTTCACTTTGAAGAGCTTGGCCCTCCTTTTGGCATCCAGGACCAAAGAGTGCTAGGGATTTACCCGGAGCTCTCTCTATAATACAAGGTGGGCTGCCAACCCAGGTGGCACACTCCAGTGTTTAAAGTACTGCTTGCAAAGAGGAAAAAAAAAAAAGTTAATGTCTGGGGGGTTTACGTGGGCTTAAGAAGTGTTTCAAAGCAGCGTGTAGGTGCAGCTAACTGCAGTGAAGCTACTTGGTGACTCACTTCATGCTTGAGTTCAGACTGAAGCAGGTTATTCAGCAGAGCAAGCCACCAGAGGTGGAAAGGTGAGAGGAATCACTGCCCATTGATATCTTCCACGTCAGTGTCAACACCAGCTCTCAGGATAGCAGCTCCAGTAGCAGCAACCTAGATGACGAAGACCTCCTGCTGCTCAGAAGGCAAACCAGCCGCTGGTCCGCGGACTCACGAGCCACGCTGTGGGAAATGCTCCACCCTGTGGGAAGGAGTGAGCCGGTCTGGGTGGCTCTTGGGGCAGGTTCTTCTTTCTGACTTTGAGCTTTACTCAAGCTGAAAGGGTCTTGAGGTGGGAGGGCCACTTCCCCGTGGAAGGCCACACATTGTGCAAGGCCTGGCCTTGGTCACCACTGGTCCTGGGAAGGTTTGACCTGAAGCTTGTTCCTTCATTGGTGACTTCTTGGTCTGTGCAGCAGCTCATTGGAAAATACATTAGGTTTCATGCCCTTATGGGGCTTTGGGAATGCTTTCTTGAAAGTGGAGAAATGACTCAATTTGAAGTTTAGGTGGCCTTAAATGAATAGGAAACCGAAGTAGGTCACTGGTGCTTCCCTGCGTTTCTCATGCCCTCTTAGGCTTTGCTATGCAAAATGAACAGTGCTTTTCTTGCCGAGGCTAAGAATACCTTTCAGGCCAAGTTCCAAGGTCAAGCCTCCTCCATCTATATGACTTAACTGTCTTCAGCACAAATTTGAAGGAGTGCAAATGCATCGTTGTTAGAGCATGTTTTGAGAACAGTTTCAGGAGCACGGAGCGTATTGTTACTTGCAATGAGGCAGGGTTCCCAGACATTTCACTGAAATTACTATTCAGGCTCAGTTACCACAGTGGCTAAAAAGTCTCTCCTTTGTTTCCAGTTTACTTGTTTGCCATAGAACAATTATTTATTTTTCACCAGCAGCACAAGATACATTTTCCTTGGATTCCCTTGAGTGTTTTGTGCTTGTGGTCAGTGAAAGAAAAGTTCAGTGACTGACTGCTACGTGTTGCCACGGCTTCTTTTTTACAGCTGGATTTCTCAGGGTGCTGAGGTAGGGATGGGCTTTCATCCAGGGGCACTGGAGTTCATGACCAGTGGGTTCTGTTCCCTTTTTGTTGTTGTTGTTGCCTTTAGCTAAAGGCCCTTCTCTGCATTCCTGCTGAATTGTTCCTGTTTTCATCTCTGCCCCTTGCTCCCCTTCAGCCCTCAGTCTTGGTTCAAAGGGACCTTAAACCAAGGTGACTTCATACCTGGTGCAACCCAGGGACAACTCACTCCTGGGGAAAGAATGGGCAGTTTGTACCTTGCCATCATCGCCATCAGTCCACTGGTGAATTGAGTCTCTTCTTTTTTTATCATAATCTTTGCTTCCCATGGTCACGCTTTTTGGTCCCCGTTTGCCATACTCGTAGCTAAAGGCCATATACCCATATGGGCATATGCAGACTGTTTCTCACCTGAGAAATGGGCATGATGATTCTTCCATGCCTCCTAGGGGCATGCTGAGGAAAAACACGTTAAGTTATCCTGACCTCCCCTCTTTATGATTATTGTGTGTGATCAATGCACATAAACTGGATGGGCGTGTGTAAAAGCCGGGCAAGATGTTAAGGTGGTCCTCCTGCCTATGTGACAGCTCCTCATTAACAAATGCTCAGTGGTCACTTTGACTGGAGACTAAGGGCAGAACTCGCATTTCCCCGATTCCTCAGGAGAGACTGGACCTCTTGAGAGCAGGGAAATCTCTCCTGGGGGGCTCATGTCCCATGGGGAGCAGTCAGACTTCATCCAGTGCATCCATGTAGCAGTCACTTATAATCATTGCTAATCTAATGAGAGTAATAAGAAGGCATGGAGTCCAGCAGAGATTTATTGGTCTGGGGGGATACCACTGACAGAGACAAAGCAAGGGACAACATTTCCCAGAAATAAATGCTGACATTTATGGAAACATAGAGTGTATGTCCACATCTATTTTGAGTGTTTGCGTGAGAGCTACCTGGTAAGCCTCCATTATGGGTATATTTCCTAAAGGGTAATAAGTTTTTCTCTTAAGCTAATCTTCTAAAGGGATGGATTGAGTTAAAGGTTCATTTAAAAACTATTTCTTTTCTCCTGGAAGGTGAATAATAGTTTTCACTTGCACTGATGCAGCCCTTCATAACATGTTCTATTTGCATATATAATTTGGTTAGCTGGCATTACTTCAAACTTAATATTTTTCATTTTTGGTGAGTAAAGAACAATCTGGGCCCTGATCCTTTACATTAATTTCATAAATTAATCACACTGGATAAAATCTTGTCCTCACTGATGTTGACAGCAAAACTGCCACGGATGTCATTTGGGCCAGGGTTTCACCTGCTCCTCGTGTGCTTAAACGCACACCTGAGTCCCTGTTTTACTGATGTGCGCTGTGCTAGGGCTCTCCTTGTGCTCAGCCAGCAACTCCTATCCTCCAGTAGTGATGTGAAGAACTCAGGAGACAGGTCTGTTGAAAAATCAAAGGCCTATTGCAAAAATACTGAGCTGTTTTTCACCTTCCAGGAGCTGAACAGGTTAAAGGAGTGAAATCCAGGCCGCCCACACCACTTGCACGTGATGGTTACTCAGGGTCAGTGTTTCCCCACGCAGGCAGGCAGGGATTGATTTTTTTTGTGTGTGTGTGTTTGAATAGGTCTATCTCTCAGCAACAGAGAGAAAGACAATATAAACATGGGAAAATCTGATATGGAAAAGCTGGCAAGGGAAAATATTCATATTTTTTAGGACTAATATATATGCATGTATCTAATGAATGATATATTATATATCTCATAAAAACTGTATTAAAACATATCAGGATTGTGAAGTGAAATATTGGGCTATGGATGGATGGTGTTCGCTGACGGAATAAATATCCTTCGTGGTTGGCTTGGGTTCATTTTATCTCTTTATTTTTCACTCTCACTATTCAGTAGGGGGTTTCAGGCTTCCTACTCTCTGCAGAGGATCAGTCATTTTCTCCCTGTGGTATTCTCAGCAGAGCATCTTCATCTTCTGCATATTCACAGCTGACTGGGTGCGCTGGAGTGCTTTTATTCTTTTTGTTTCCTGAAAAACTTGGTAGAGAGGAAAATCAAAAAGAGGGTCAACCAACTGGGCAGGTCCCTGTAGGAAACTTGAGGACCTTGTTTTAGTTGAAATTGCTTGGTGCTTCATGATGTTAATCTTCTCCACCTGGTAAGTTAGCCAGATGCAAGAGTTCATGGTTAGTTTTTACTGAAAGGAGAATTATTATATATATATATATATTTAATGCAGGATAGGATATTTACAAAAACATACAAATCCTGACCACAGGCAGAGTCAAAGAGTGAGTGACTTTGCAGCCAGATTTCTGCCAGCACTAACTGTTTTTTTGTTTTTGTTTTTGTTTTTGTTTTTTGGTCTTTGCTGGGCACACAAATTCCCTGTTTTTGTTTCCTGTTTTTTTTTTTTTTTTTTTCCTCTTCCCTGGACTATCGCCATTCTGCTGCAGACACAAAGCAATAACCAGATAAGCTCTCTGCTTTACACCTGCATTTATGTGCTTGCATTTAGGATGGAAGCTGGGCTGAGTCCTTCCCAGAGGTGGTGCGTGAAGGGCAGCGACTGCATCCGAATGGCAGGAGTCTCCGCACTCAAAGCAGAGATCATCTTCCCTGCACCACCTGGCTACTCTGCAAATTAATCTTTGGATGCCTGAAGATGGGCACCCAGAAAATGAGGTACGGCCAGTGGCGGTGTGTGACAAATTTAGATTAGGAGTAATCTGTCACAGCCAGGGATGGTATCCACTTCTGAACTCGCTGGCAAGAAATACTCATTGACATTAGTGGGAGCACAATGGGGGCCCAGCTTGCCCACAGTTACTATATTAAATGACCCATAACTCAAAAGGTCGTGGATGAAATTTATTATTCTGCACCCAGCAAATCAGTTTGCAGTGACATTTAGCTGAAGACAAACTCTGGAGAAGTGATAAGCTAGTGGAAAGCAGGCAAAAAAAAAAAAAGAAAAGTAAAAATAAATTAAGTCTAGTTAATTTTATTAATGGCTTGTAGTTTAAATAGCTGTGGGTATTTTTCTTTTGATTCTGCAGAAATAGCCACATAGAAAGCTTTGCAGATTCCACAGAATTTCCAAAACAAATCAGGAGGGTTTTATTATGGAAACTGTCTTCACTGCTCAGTAAAGAGAAATTCCTCCTGTTTCTTGTTGTTGACATAGGTCCTTCATTGACAGGCCTTCTCAGTGGTCTGTTGCTCTGATGGTGGTGCTAGTGAAGGTCTCCCCTTCTATCTCCATGTTCATGTGCTGACATGTGAAACTGCTTCTTTGAACACTGTTCTATTGCTTCTTCAGTTTGGGAATTAAAATGGAAGGTGCATTCACTCCTTAAAACAGAAAGAAAAATGGAAATGTTATTTTTAAATATTTAAAGTGGTTAAAATAGCAATCAGCACAAAGAGAGTTTGCTCTGTTTTTTTAAAAAGCAGCCCCACAATGGCAGGTGAATTGCAGGCCTTTGCACTTGGATCCAGTTTCCCTTTGCATTTTGATGAGATTTCATGGTTCTTTCATTCATTTATGGTAATGAATCAAATTATGCTTTAAAAAGTTAGAAATGAAGACAAGAGATGCTGCTTGTTTAAAAGTATTTTGCATAAATGCAGCGCCTTTTAATTTTGGGTAATGCCAGTGATTGATAATGTAGTCTAAAAGCAAATAAAATGCTGGCATATCCTCTGCAAGCTTTTCTTCTGTTGATAAATATCTTTGCTGCCACAGGTATGCGTGTCTTTGTCCGGCTTTGTCCAGCTGTGTGTGGTAGTATAGAGCAATCCTTTTATTATTTGGGCTGATAACAGTCCTGAAGGTATAGGCCAGCTATTTATAATTCTTAGCAACCTGGTACGGATTTCTGAATGTTGCGTAAACATATGAGGACAAGGCAAATAGATTTGGATAGTCTGATGATCAGAATCAATATGTATGGGAGCACTTCTTGTGCCGCATTTTGCTTTTTTTTTTTTTTTTTTTTTTTTTTTTTTTTTTTTTTTTTCCCTAGCCTGAATCTAGCTAATGCTTCAGAAGTGTATATAAGTAATAACTAAGATACTCCTTCACAACTGCAAATAGCAACCATGTAAGGACTGTACCAAAAACCTCACGCTCTCCAGACAGTGGCCTGGGAGGCATGCACCTTCTGAGCCCCCCAAAATAATACAGCCAGCACTCCTATGGAGGTTGGACCACGACACAAGCACTGGTGACAGGGGAATGCTGCAGTGTCTTGAGGCCAGACAGAGACCTATTAACTAAGGAAAAGCTGAAGGTCTGGATGTGCTGCCATGCTGGGGGGCTGGAGTGTAAGTCTGTGATTAAAAAGCAAGTGTTGCTTGTGGTAGCCCATAAATACAGCACTCGTCTCACACCCTCCTGGTAGACCTAGATATTGGGAAGTTTTAACTCCATTTTAATACGGATATATATCCCTGACTGAAATCATAATATTTATGCAGGGTAGTTTTTCAAGAGGCTTACTGGACGTGAAAACAAGTTCCTGGCTTTTCCCCTTTCATGGAAGCGAGCTGAAGGTCAGATTTACAACGTTTCAAGCTGCATTCTGTGCTCATTTACACAGCTGTAATCTTGAGTTATGCCACCCAGGACAAGGAATTGCTCCAGACTTACAGGGATATAGCTGACAGCAGAATTTAGCTCGGGGTTGCCAAAGCTTGATAGAGAAGGAGCTGCGAGGGTGGAATTTGGTGCTCTTGAAGTAGCTTGTGTATGTTCAAGGAATGCAAGAGCCCCAAGATTTATTAGTAGTGTTGCAGAGCATTATTGAAATTAGGCTTAATTATCTGTGTAATTTGCTGGAACCAGCATTTTAGCATTTTTGATCAAGTATATGCCATTAATTTTAAAAAGAGAGATACCAGGCTGCTCTCTGAAATAAAAAGATTAAAAAAAGAGAGTCCATAATTTCTAAATGGCTTATTCCAGAAACTTTGAAGGCTGTTGTCGGGGGAGTCCCTCTCTCCCTTTCACAAGCAAACAGTCCCTCTGCAGTTTATCCATATGGAAGAAAGTTCACATCATCCCAGAGGGTTATTCCAGCATGCAGGGAAAGGAAACTTCTCCTCATTCCCAGGCTTGCTGAGCCCAGCCAGCCCTCTCCCTCCATCCCCAGACACCACCCGGGCACGGCGCTGACCCTCCTTGCAGGAAGGTGCAGAAGCTGGGGGCTGTGAGCTGTAACCCAGCCAGCCCTTTGCAGGCTCCTGCTCACCCCTGTGCCCACACGGGCTCCATGGGCACGGCTCCCTGTGGGTACACCAGCTCCGTGCCCTGTTTCTGCACTGCCTCTGCACCATCCCGGAGGTGTAGCCTGTGGTCCCCCGAGCTCCCAGCAAGAAGGGCTGGTCTGAAACGCTGCCACCATGCCAAGGTGCAGCAGACCTTGCTTTTCTGCTGATTTCTGTGGAAACTTCAGGCTTAGCCACTCTGTTTGTCATGTATTACATAGCAATAATGACACTTTGCTCTCTAAAAAAGTGCTTTACGGTTACAGTCATTAATATGTATGAATTGCTTGAAGCTTACTGCAATGTTGAGGGCTAGAGAAATACCAACACAGCTAGGTTATTAGCTGACACCTTGCCAAACCTCTGCCCGAGCAAGCTTTTGTTTCTGGGACAGCTGCTGTGTGGCGGTTTGCTGTTTTCAGCACTTCTCTAGCTGAGATTTTCTCCTCTTTATTCTCGATACACCTTACCACCCCCTGCCTCTGGCGGCACTGAGGTGGTCAGCATGGCATTTTTGGGAGGCAAGAAGCAAACGGGGAGGGGAGTGCCATCACTGAAATGTTCTGCGCCCTGGCTCGGATGGCAGAGAAGCATCAGCTCAGGCTTTCCCAGTAAATGATTAACTTCTGTTTGAGCAGAGAGCCGAGCTGCGGTAAGAATGCAATTAATTACGCCGGCAGCCCAGCCAGGCCAGCAGTCAGCGGTGCTCTCACTTGTAGCTTCTGGCTCTGCAGGTCTGGTTTGAGAGTAACTAATTAAACACAGGTGCAGGCTGGAAGACTTGTTGAATTAATGTACAGTGTCTTCTTTTCTGTGTTCCCAGGCATTTGTAGCTTGCAAGAAAAGAGCAAGCGCTTGATGCTACAAATAATAATAGAGTGCTGATGATGGAGGTAATTAATCCTTTATTATTCTAGTGTGATAGGCTGCTGCTAGGGCTGTCATCCAAGTACTTCTCATGCAAAAACGTGTCTCAAAGGTGAAAGAACAGGGAGTAGGTGAAAGGCTGAATAACATTTTAATGGATTCTCTGGTGTTATGGGCATAGATACGTCTTCAGGTTTTTGGCAAGACTGTCAGGACCTGGTGGTTAAAGCACAAGGCAGCATTCGCTGCCCTATGGTCTGAGCTCCATTTTTGACTCACTAAGGCCGTTTTAGCAGGCTGCAGCTTAAAATGAAAATTCAGTCATGTTCAAATAGCAAATGGATATAGAAGCAAAATGCAAGAATGTAACCGTGGCTCACTGCGGGCTTTCTTTGCTCTTTTACTACTTCCTGGGCATCCTCAGCTGGCCACTGTCAGTAACAGGCAGCAGCTTTGATGGACTTTACATTAATCCAGATGGTGCAGAAGCTGATGGTCTTGCCACATGGGTGACTGGCTTCAAGTGGAGGTAACAGGGCTGTCTAAGGAGCTGCAACAACTACAAATATTGTTTGGGGTTATTTATTACTAATAACAAATGCCATAAAATGGTGAAACCCCACCATGTCGGTAACTTTCTGTTGCTCAGGTCACAATCCTTCCTGGTTCAAATCAAAACGCAGGGCTCAAATATCTTTTCCAGCTGTAATTATGGGAAAATCATGAAAATGGTAGCCTTCTGCTGTCTCCATTGTCATTGCTTTGCTTGTAACATCCTTGTGTCCCAGGTACAGGACTGTTACGATTTTAAGAGACAGTAAGAAAGATGTAACCTCCTGCAGTAGAAGCCGCTTAGAGTACAAAGCATTAGGAAACTTCAGTCTCAACAAGCAAGGGAAAAACAAAACAAAGCATAGCATATGTGTTTATTTTAGAGACAGTAGCGAATCCGTGCTCTTGTTGTTACTTCACAATGAAAATGGTCCAAAGCTATTAGGAATGTGTATAGTGAGAAAATAATGCCGAGTCTAATAAATGGATTGGATAGGACAGACCGTGTTTTATTCAGTGTGGGAACCAAACACTGCCATATTGTACAGATTTGCTGATCTGGAAGAATTGTACTTGCCTTACGGAATGCAGCTCAAAAGCTGAGTGCATGAAAATGACAGTTTTTTGTTTTTTTAATGCAGAGAATTTTCAGACAGAAACATTGTTTGGAGAGTTTTCTGAGGGATTCCGATCAAATTATGTAAATTCAGGAAATCAGCAATAATTTATTATTCTGCCATATTTTTCAGTGGCTTTTGTTTTCCTTGCATTGCAATCCTTAACTCGATAGAGGCAAATTATACTTAAGTACCTCAATGAGGTTTGTGCAGTGCTGCGTATTTCAGTGCTTAGCTGTGTTAGTGGAACAGCTGAGGGCAGGTCTTAGGGTGAGGAAGGTTTTTGATTCTTCTTTTTCTCTTTGCTGGTTACCTGTGGGAAATTTCACATGGTGGAGTGTTTGCCCTCAATGAGTGTGCAAAAATTTGAAGGAAAAAAAAAAAATGCTGTTTTATCACTGTTTGTATTTTACAATAGCAAGAATCTTCACTGACACCCTCCTGGCTGTGGATTCTGCTGGGAGAGAGGCTGGGAAGGGGTGGTGAAGCCCTAAATTACTGCTCAGCTCATAGGAAGTCTGGCTGCTGTGTGCGTGAGCATAACCACGTGCTGTGCTGGTAACAAGTATGATTTTGTTTTCTGAACACCACGCCTCCAAAATTTCCAGGAAGCTGCTCTTTGCTGCTGACAGTTGCTACAGAGGCGACTGCAGCAGTGAGACGGTTTTTGTTCGTGTCTTCTTGCCTTCATTAATTTCCATTGTGTCATTTCAGCTGCAAATGCGCAGTTACCGTTAACGTGTCCAAAAGCATGAAGTCGGCTAGATGGCTATTTATGTCACACTAAATATTTGAGGAGGTGTGTTATTTTTAGCCATAATCAGAAGATGCTATTGGGATTTATAGGCCTAAAATATTCCATGTAACACATGACTATTTCTTACCTTTACTGTTTCCTGAGTTTTTTTTCAGTTTTCCTTAGTAATTTGAACTGGAGAGGTGGTGATTCAGAGCGTGCTGGTGTGAACTGTTGCACACAAGCTGCGTAGCAGGGGAAAACACCGAGCCTCAAATGCCAGGTCCTATGCCGACGGAAGACACTGCAGCCACTGAAGCAATAAACCCAGACAGGCTGTACAAATACGTGAATGTACAAACGGATCTCAAAGCTGTGATTTTCATATTCCAGCAATCACTGCTATAGGAGTGCATGACTGACAGCACAAAGGACTTAGATTCACTGTAGAGAGATGTAAATTGATAAGCCAGTAGACAGCCATCATTCTTCCTTTATTCTCTCTCTGTATCCCATGTCTTTCTCGGCTGGCATAATCAAAGCTGACATAGTGCATGCTATAGCAAGTTATATTTTTTGTAATTATAAGACAGTACATGAGATCTGAGGGTGTTATTCAGGAAATGGCACAAAGCTCACTGAAACACTTTTTTCAGAGTGATCCTCTGATAATATTGTTTTTCTCATAGATTCTTGATACTCAGACTATGTCTATGCCTTTAAGCTTCTGGGTGCTCTAAGAAGGGATAAAGGAAGGGTTTATTTATTTTTTATTTTAATGAAGAAGAAAATGTTCAAAGTGTCAGTCTTCCCTTCCACCCTCAGCTGAGTCTGAAGCATACATGCATCTGAATGCTACATGCATTTCTAAAGAAGCGTTTATGAGAGCCTGACTTGGAGTGATGAGGTAGAAGAAGTCAGCAAACCAGCACATGGAGATCATCTGGAAAGACCTAAAAGAGCAATCTTCCTTCCCCTTAGCACTGACTGGTGGGGCACGCCTCTGGTGTCCTATGAGGAGGAGAGGCCGAAGGGTCCTTTTGCACTGATCCATCTCATCAGGCTCAGCTGCCTCTGACTTTAACTGCAGGGTTATTAAACCAACAGAGAATGGACTGTAAGATACAACAGAGTTATTGTGATGCACTTATGCTTGGAAATCTTTTCCTCCGTCTGAAAATGTGTGGTAAAATCTAAACGCTCATATTGCAGCTCTTCGACCTCAAATGCATACACATTGAGATCCCATTGGAATTCAGTGGACGTGAAACTTGCAAAGAGGCAAATAAATAAACCTTTCATTGTTTTGGAGCTCCAGCAGGGAGGTGCTGCAGGCCTTCTGGACAAATCCCACAGCCATGAGTAATTTTTCATATACTTTCACTTAGAAATGCTCTAGTATTTTTCTTCAACTTATTGAAAGAGCAAAGAGACAGAAGACTGGCATTTGGATTTTTGACTTTAATTATGTTAGGTTGAAAAATAGTAGTGGAAACAAGATTATCTCACTTGATTCGGAAGAAATTTTTACTTTTGATTCAAACACTGTTGTCTCTTTCCTTGTCATCTGCCCTCAGACTTACTTGCAATTCCAGGAACAAACTGAGAAATCTGTTGCTGTATGTCATGGGCATCTACATGCAGGCCTTGTCTTCTCAGTGGTGCACGGGGTTGCCATGCAGGCATGAAACCACATTTCTGCACAGTACAGGTGCATGGGCTACAGGCCCATGAAGAGAGAGTGACTGGGATGAGCTCTGTACTTGGCAAGTGAAATTTGGTAGTGCAATCTCATATTTGGCCAGAATGCACTTCAGGCTTTTCTTCCTGCCTTTGCTAAATCTGGGTTGCCTTCTGCATGCTTGGTGCAGTCCCTCTACAAATACGGCCAAACCTCCCTGCATGGCAGTGTGGGATAACTTATTTATTGCTGTAAAGGATGCCATAGAGCCTTTGGTGGACACTGAAACAGACCAAGGGTTTGTCCTTCACACGAAGACCCTGCTTCTTGCCTTGACCTACCTGCTCGTTGAATTGGATTCCCACAGACTACACCAGTGGCTTTGCTCACCAGGGTCCAGGCTTGTGATTAAGGCCATAAAGATATTGCTCCCTTTAAAATCAGAACAGAAGTTCCCCAAATACCTTTCTTTGCCTCACCTACTCAAACACACAGTGGCCATAAGGAGAAAGGCAAGGCATTTCTCTCCCTTTCGTCTTCAAAACAGGGGTCCTTTCACACCCGTAGCTCCTCTGCTTAAATATAGCTAAATAGGCAGTTTGAAAGAGGCAGAACTGATTAATTTGTATTTTCCTTTAAGCGATTAACTGAGGTGTCAGAATCAGGAGCCTCTTTGTGCTAAATTGCCTCTGTAGTGGATGGGGAACATAAGCAGTTCTGAGGGGAGATTTAGGATTTTGGTGCCCTTTGGACGTGCCTGTTTCCTGATGCAGGTGGTACCTGAATTCAGCACCTCACTTAAAATGCTTCCAGTTAAGAAGGATGAGCCTAGTGTTATGCACAGGGTCAGGAGCTTGCTGAGAAGTGAGGAAAGGCACTGCTGGTTATTTATGCCTGTCAAAAGGCAGCTCCTTGTGTTAGAGCAACTCATGGAATAAAAAAAGAAGGAAGAATCCAAATATTTTGGCTAGAACTAGTGAATAAAGCAGCGCCTCGCTAATACTTTAAGTGAGAGTGGCTGCCTGAAATATTCTTTGAGAGCAACCCGAGGTGACTCCCATCAGTTTTAGTGCTGTTTAAATCTTTCACCTGGATGCACTGATCTGTTATTGTTCCTGTCATCGTAGGGCTTTTCACCAGAGACCAGCTTCTTGGGGGATTATAGGGAGTATTTTAGAAAATAACACAAGTTCTTCTGTAATTCTTGCAGTGCTCACACAACCCAATAAGAGCTGCCTAAATGGACGCTGCCAAGTGATTTTGCATAGGCGATGAAAAAACTATTTGGAATTGCTGTGCTGAATTGCTATGAGTACAGACTAGTTTCAATCAGAAAGAAAAACTGCAAAATCTTACTACCAATTTGCTAGGCCATCCAATTCACAGGATGCTCATGCCAAAAATGTGTTTACTGGACTATTTTCTGAACACGGTCATTATGCTTCTTTCAAGGTAATTCTTAAAGAAAGGGTTTATTTCTTCCCACTTCTTCTTGTCTGTTTCTCTGGCAGGAATAGACCTTGGGGAGCTTCTTTAGAGTGGAGTGTGAGAAAACCATCTTCTGGAATGTGTGCTGTGCTTGTTGCATATTCCTTCACAATTTGCTTTTAAAATGCATATTGGTTACAAACTAAACCTGAATGAGCCATTATACTCCGGTGTGTAATTATGTATTTAGGCCACATACTGCTTTAAAAGAAATCTGTATGGAAACAAATTGCATTACATTTGCAATACCTGAATGTAGTTGAGCAGCAGCACCTGAAGCCTTTCAAAATACTGAAGTCATTTAGACCATTTTCTGGAGTAATTATTTCCCAAACCTCAGATTCTCTTTCAATGCCTTTGCTGTATAGGAGCTGTGAAGGTCTCAATACCTCTGCAGCACAGCAGACTGTGGCTTGGCAATAGGAGAACCTTGATTCAGCACTCCTGCCTGATGCAGCAGCTCAGAGCAGGGTGGCTGGCCTTTGGGAGGGAGCATCACATGTGTCAAACACACATGTGAAGACGTGTACCAAGGCGACAGGCTCCCAAGGGAGTGAGGGGAAAACCTGACCTTCGTCTTCCCAAGAGTCAGCGAGGAGCAGGGATTTAAGTTTGGGATGAGCAGCTATGGGATGTACCAGAGAGAAGGGTGTGCCTGTATGTCTGGCCAAGAAGATGAAAAGGAGCTTCTTTTCTCAGCACCTCAGACTGCCACCACAGCAGTGTTGTTCATCTCCCCAGCTCTGACTGCTGTCGTTCAGTGTATTACCACATATTTTTGCTCTTTAACTGATACTTGGCAAAGTACCCCCATCCCAGGGGGCTGATCCTTAGAAAGATCTGTGTGTAGCATAAGTGGCAGCAGGCACCTGTAAGGAAGCTGTGTGCCTGCCTGGTTTGATGGCATGGAGCAAGACCTGCGTGCTTCCCTGCCTGCCTGGAGACTGGTTTCTGCACTGAATCTGCAAAATGCCGTTCTCTGCACAGCACAGTCCGTGATGTTAAGAGCCACTCTTATTAGTACTGGCATGTATGACACAGGACTGCAGTTAAGTGTTCTGAGGGTTTGAGGGTGAGGGTGTTGTTTTTCCTTTTCTGGAGATGAACACTCAGGAGACTTGTGTTAAACTCGGGACTTGGCATATCCTCATGCTGATTCTGCCACTTATTTATTGTTTGGCCTCAGGCTAGTCACTTAACCTCTTGCCGTCCTGATTTCCCCATCTGGAAAATTATATTTACTTACTTCTCCTGGGGATTGTGCAGGGCTTAATGAATGCCTGTAAGGGATTTGGAGATCCTCAGATCTGAGATGATACAGGACTGCAAAACATTAGCCACACGCGCAAGGAGGAGGGAGTGCACGCATGCCCGCACGGGAGAGCCTGTGTGCATTCCCAGCCCACGACACGGTCCGAAAGTGTCATCAGCTGGGGAGGGTTGGACGGGGTGGTTTTGGATGAGCTCTTCTTCCTTCTGGTCTCTTCAGATTCTCTGGAAGAAAAAGGAGGCAAGTGACTGAACAGACAGCAGGGCAGCGAAGGTTAACTGCTTTCTCCTGTTGGTCCCCTGGATCTTCTTGTCAGTGCGGTAACAGCTGGATCTCCCAGGAAGGTAATGATCTTCCCGGATGCTCTGTCTTGCTGCAGGCTATTAGTGAAGCCACGTGGCCCCTTTGCTGCCCATTTCTTTAGCAGGGAAAAATGAATCTCTGACCGAAAAAAAAAAAAAAAAGCCACACCAAAAAAACACCTTCCTCCATATAATTAAGCAGCATTAGAACGAGGTCTGTGCCTTTGCTGATGAACTTCAGTGAAAGCAGATGGTCACAATGGTATTAAAAACTAAAGACTTCAGTCAAGCTTTTAATTGAAAACAATTGGACCCTGCTGGATGGTAATTACCTTGGCTGCTTGCAAATAATATCACAGCACTGCTACCTATGAAGGAAGAACTGAAACTGAGTTAATAAGAGCTGCTTGATCTGAATATAATAAACAAGGAGCATCCAAAACTATTTTGTCTGGTAGCTTTTCCCCTGCAAGATGCTTTCAAGTGGTTAGCAGTGTGTAAAGGAACACACAGTGGCAGAAATTGAAATGTGTGAAGTGTTAGCTGGGCTCATAAAACAACTTGAAGAGTCTGTCTTCCCTCACCTCCCTTCTTTTTTAACAGCTGAAGTCCTAGACAGGTCTGAGAAAAGCAGCAAAACAAAATAAAGTGAAAAAGCTTTGTGTTATCCAGCATTCCTCCTCTTCTGGATGGCAATGACAGCAGCAATCTGCTTTGATCTCATATTATCCATTTTCTCCTTCTCCTGATCTACTGGAAGGTTGGGGCCTTCTGAGCACACCAAAATGTTCTCCCACACTTCCACCCTTCTTAATTGGATTTTAATGATCTTTACCTTAATGTGCCCCAATCTCTAACAGAGCAGAAGTGGTATGTGGCATTTCTGCAGTACTTCTGTAAGTGATGTGCCAATTTCCTCACTTCTAGTGCTGGGATCAGGTGAGGTTTTGAAGGCTGGCCCACCTCAAGTGCTCCTAAATCCTGTTGGCTGCTGTCTGCTCTATCTTTGTTGACAAAACATGACATTAATACTACTTTACACAGTCTTTCTTGCTGGGGAAGATGACCTGCATTTTTGTGGGTGTGTGGCTGGAAAAAGCAATCTTAATGTCAGATCTTTCAAACTCTTGTCCCAGCTGTGTATAGAATGAACCAAATCTTGTCACCTTCCACATAAACACAATTTTTCATGTGGCGGTGCTCTTGGGCATAGCTCTTTGTCCCTTGTGAGCAGACAAGAAACTGCTGCTCCAGAAGACCTCAGAGAGTAGGAGCTGCTGCAATTTTGCAAAATTAATGAGTAGCTGTGAACTGCTAGTAAAGTGATGCAATGATTTTCCATAACATATCATTTTAGAAGCAATGACTTTACCCACTCTTTTTTTTCCTATCCAAATATTTGTCTTTTCAAGGCACCAGCCAAGAGTTTGTCTTGTGTTGTCTGGCAGAATGATGAAATGGACTGTTCCAGTATGTTTCATCTGCATTTGATGATTTTAAGCCTGGAGTTCAACTTTCATTCACTTAACTCGCCATGATTAACACGGTGAGTGAAGTCCTGGATTCATGTATGTCAGTAGAAGCTTTAATACCGTTTTCTGTGGGATTTTGCTTATTTTCATGTAATCAAAATACAGTATCAGCTTTACTGATGTAGAATCTCTGAAACTGCTGTCTGAACTCAGCCACAAGACATAAGTGTATCTCACAGAATGAGTAAAATAGATATTTGAAGTCATTACCCACTCTGATCCAAGCTGACATATTCTAATTTGTGTCTGGGATTTCCTGCACCCTTGTCCTTGGATTTTCCTCTGCTGCTGGGCTCTTGGAGGAGAGGTCCACTGCTGATGGGGCAGGTGCCCTGCTCTGTCTAGTTGTCTGTATGTTCAAGCTGATGCCAGGGCTGAGCAGATTTTGCCCACAACCTTTCCAGTCTGTTCTTTATCAAGAACTTGGGACAAATTTGCAACTAGGAAGCCTGCCTTTCAAAAGTGCCTTATGCTACTGGCTGTGGTGATTTTATCATTTTTATAACAGCTACTTACTTTTAACACTACAGGGTATGATCACTTATTGTAATTGCTGCTTGCAGCTTCAAGGGACCTGGTATAGAGCACACGATTTTAAAGGTATATGTAAGGCATAAGCTCTATTGATCTAAAGTATTCTGAGTGATAAACAGCTGCTGGGTTTGATTAAGGCTAAAGGGAAGCTGGAGCGTTTAATCAATCTCCAAAGCCGCTCTAAGCATATTACAAAGCAATTGTGATTATTGCTATTATATGACAAGCTATAGCATAAGAAAGAAAGAGCTCATTTTTCTTGGAAACATTTTGTGGTGTTGTGGTACTTCTTCTCAGCCTGCTTGATGCTGTCACCTCGGAAGCCTGGCTAAGTGGCAGAGCGTGCCAGCTCAAGTGGACTAATCCTAAAGGGACAAGGCAAGAGCAGGCCTGCAAGAGCAGGGCCGTTCAGCTCCCCCATACCTTCTCTTTCCTGTGTCTAACTGTGGCCGTCAGCAAGCACTTAATGAAGGAGAATGGGAAACAGGGTAAACGTACAACAGTGCTGGCCAAATTATAACCCTCTCTGCTTCTTGCAATCTTAGCTTTCAGGATGCTCTCAGAGGTGGGATATATTTGTGCTTTTCTATACCTAACAGCCCTGAAGGCATCTTTCTTCCATTATTTTGTTTAATCACTTCTTGAACCTTTGGGCAGTCTTGGGCTTCAAAGCATCCCATGGTGGTGTGTTGTACAAGACTGTCATGTGGCTTTGTAGAATAGTACTTTTTTGTTCTTGTTTTTAAACTTTCTGCCTGGTGATTTCTTTTAGCACCTTTTTTGCTCTTGTGCTAAGAAAAGCAATGAATAATTGTTAGGTCTTCACCTTTTCTGCTTCATAGATGTAGAAATCTCTGCCTCATCCTGCTCTACTGTCTCCTCCTTTTCCAAGGCTTATTTAATTTGCCCTTTCCCGAAGCTGACCCATTCCTCTGGCCAGCCCTGCCACCTTGGTATCTGTTTTCTTTCTCGTGTTATTGCATACTTCCTGGAGTGACCAGAATTCCATACAGTACTTCAAGGTGTAGGTTTTTCTGAGTCTATTATTTCTTCCCTTTTCAGGTGTTCAATGATCTGTACTTATGACATAGCTTATAAGCAATGTGTGTCATGTAATTCTGAAGACATAGCTATAAGAAGGATTTCTGAAAACTAAGGAGCTGCAGGAATCCTAGGTCTAAAATTTACCTTACATTTCATTTCAAATATAAAAATTGAAAATCTACAAACAGAATATGACTCTCTCTCATCCCATCAAAAAAAAAAAGTAATATGAAAATATATTAATATACAAATTTATTAAGCAAAGAAACCTTCTCCCTGCCACATTTACAACAAAGAAGTTACAGCACTTAAGCCTGGAGAGGATAGCATTTGCAAAGTCTTACCTTTGCTATAGGTGGCTAGTATCAGACTTTTCAATAGTTTCTGCAGTCTTTCTCTACTGACTATAGAGAAATACAAACTTCTGTGTGCCATTTTTGATTTATCTCTCAAAATCAGAAAGTAAAAAGAGAAACTTAAATGACACATCTGATCTTTATTATTCACATGGGGAGAAACACCAAAAGTAAATGGAGATTACAGAGTCACAGATGAATTAGGCACGGATAAAGTTGAGTGACATGAACAGGGTATAGTATACACTTTTCTACCTATATTAATTTAAAGTTGATATCACTATCCTATATTTTATTTCCTTTTGGGAGAAAGTGACTTGCACTGAATCTCTCTGGTTGACAGAGGCTTGCTAGTCAGCCCAGATTGTCAGCTGTTGGTGGAGATAAACTCTTCTGAGTTAATTACTTGAACTAACTTTGGGAAAGCAAGAGTGGAAGGGTATGCTACCCTCTTCTGTTTCCCAGTTTTCCTTGCTTTCACCCCTGTCTTCAGTGTGGTGCATGCTGTGTGGAGGGACCTCTAAAGATAAGCTGTGCAAGCTTTGCTTTTGCTGAATGACTCCCATACATATAAGTCAGATTCCTTTAGGTTAGCAGGCAAATGCAAGATATCCCTTCTTCTGTTTGTCTATTTTGGCGTCTCTTTTTAAACTTTAAAATGTTTGAAGCTTCTCATGACCTTCATGTGAAACCCCATCCATGACCCTAAAAGGCTGAGCTGGAGGCTGAGCCTGGCGCAGTTATCTTTGTTGTTTAAGATTCCTATCACAACCACCATTAAATTTTCTTTGTAGTGGTTTCATGTGAGAGTCACAAGTCTTCTGGGAAACTTATCCCGGCTTTCACTTTGTAATGGTATGATATGAGAGTCTTGTGAATGCAGGTTGGTTCTAAAGTGAGAGTTTAGACCAGTAAATAAAATTTTAATTGGGATATCTTGAGGTCCTTCACAGATGGTTGGAGCTGGAACACTTGGCCTGTGAGGGGAGGCTGAGGGACCTTGGCTTGTTCATCTTGGAGAAGACATGCCTGGGGAGGACCTGGCAGCATCCAGATGCTCAGGTCCTTGACTTAGCTTGGATATCACTAGTTTCAGTGAGCTGAATGGATTAGATGGCCAAAACTACAGAATGAGCTGACTGATGTTTTCCCATCCCATGTGGAAAGTGCACCACAGCAGCCCACTGACCAGAGCCTTGCTTTCCTTAGGATGCAATTTGCGGAGTGTTTCTCTTGTAGCAGTGATAGCCTTGAACTCCTGCATTGTTTCCTCAGTGGTGACAGCAAAGCCTGTTGTGGCGACACATCAAATTGTTAGAAGCAGTTCAGGTTGAAAGCAATCTTATTTTTGTTTGTTTGTTTGTTTATACCCATTTAAATTTTATTCCTCTTGTGGTTATCTGGGTGCAACTGCGGTGTAGTGCAATAGTCAGAAAAAACAGCAGGGAGTGCTTCAGCTGGTGCCAGGCTTCAAAGATGTGCTTCTCAGGCTGTAGCTTTGGAGTCTGTTTTCGTGAGCCCCATGCAAACAGCAAGGAAACTGAACTGAGCTCTGATGTACTCTACTTCACTTGTGCTCTTTTGACCTTTTTGAGGTTGCAGTCTAACCATTTGTTAGTTGGCCCCATCTCACAGTGTTCCTGGGCACGGAGATTCATTTTAAGCCTACAAGATGATTGGTGTTTCACGAGCCATTCTGGACGGGACCTTGCCATTCTTCAGACACTGCTGCTGATTTACATCAACTGCACTTAGACATGCTAGCCCAGCTGATGTCCTCTGTCTGATTGTCTCAATCTTGTTGGTATTTTATAACCAGAGATTGCATCTGAGCAGAAATATGGGAATGTATCAGCTGCTTTGAAGAAAATCTGTCTGTACCACAGAGGATGGGGTTTTGAGGAGTTGCAACTGGCATCTAACTTCTGGAAACAAAACATCATGCCTTGCATGAAGTGGGCCTGATCCTGCGCCCTAATGCTCAACCTTGGCATTGATTCTGCTAGGATCAGAGTGAATCCTGACCAAACCAAAACCTGTTTCTGTTCCCTTCTGAAGCTAATCTCTTTTCTCTCCACTACGCATATTTCCACCTTTGTGCTAATGAAAACACGGGATTGTTCCAGGGGGCAGTATGGAAAGTATCTGAGAGCTTTGGCCATCTCTCTGAAATATTGCAGGCAATTTGGTGTTTGCTTTGGCGTGTTGCTGTGAAAGATTGTAGAGTGTGTGTGTATACAGAGAGAGAGAGAGTATTCCTGCTCGTTATACCTTTGTGAGACTGCCAGACTGTCTGGTCTGGTTTGTTCTGCTACACGTAAAAAGGCCTCACAAGCACTCACAATGCACTTGGACCAGGCACCAAGCCTGAAAACAGTTCTGTCAGCTTGAAAAAAATAATATTTCTGCCTGAGTATTGTTTGCTCCCCATTGTCACAAGTAACACACAAGATTTCTTGTCAGTGGAGAAATTTTTCCATCTTCCCTTGTTTTGCTTTGTGTACTGGGTAACATCTCATACAGTGCATTTTCATGGCCTGACTGTATCAGGCAGTCAGTTCCCCCTTGGGGTCTTAGAGACACTCTTCTAAACAGAGGAATGAGAAATAACCTGTAAAAATCAGCAGTAAGATTCAGCCATGGACGTTGCTCTTGACAAAGGACATATTTTCCTCCCATAGCCCTTTGCCTTCTAAAAAAAGATGAGATAAGGGTTTCCAGGTGGAAGGTATTTCTGTCCTAACTAAGATTTCTCTTCTACATTTGCCAATACTGTCCAGCTGAAAGCTCCCACAGTACCCTTTGAGAAGGTAAAGGATAACTCCAGGAGCCCATTGGTGATTTATCCTGCCCATGAGGAAGCTCATTCTAACAGCTAATGGTTTCTGAGAGCTCCTGTTCAAAACTCGTGGGCCACAGGATCTGTGCTCATTTAGTAATTATAAAGCTTTTTAATTTTGATTTGGAGTCTGAACAGCAGTTTGGAGAACTCAAATATTCCTTTATTTTTTCTAGTGGCAACAAGTATTTTTCTCATATTTCCTTTTCTGGAAGGAACAGCTGGAAAGCAAACATGCATTGATGGGAATTGCCAAGTAACTAGATCCAACCTGTGGCCCATCTGCTTGAATCTTGCCTATAGTAGCACTGAGTATTTGGAGGAAGTTGCAAATATTGCTGGAATGGATGATTACAAATGACCTACTAATAAACATGTCCAATGCTTTCCTGAGAGCTGTCTCAGCTTTTGTTTCAAGCAGTGGATTTATTAATTTTAGCAGAGGAGATACAGTAACTGATACTTTAAAATTTTTATTTTTTTGTTTCACCTGTTTGCTGGCCAGTTTTGCTTTACAAAATCTGTAAGGAGGGAACACTGATGTTTTCTTTGGTACTGGAGACATGAAGGAATTAACGGATTCAAGATTGTAAAGCCTTCCATGAATAATTTAGGCTCTGTTTCCAACAAATATTCGCTCTGCTACATACTCACTGATACTGGGCTCAGACATTTGTGGTATCAGCAACAGTGCCAAACCCCTGTGAGCCAAAAGGAAATAGGCTTTTATTCAGTGTCAGCCATCAATCTGTCTCCAGCCTCCAGGACATACTCTTGTCAATTAGGGGCTTCTGCTTGAGAAACCTGGTCTGTTAGCTTGCAAAAAAATAGATAGGCCCAGGCACGTTTGAAGAATTACCTCTATGACCTCCTCTATGAAATGCTGGGCAGCCCCACCAGCCTTGCTCCTCTTACTGCTCTGCTTCATGTCTCTCTTGTGAATAAATATTGCTGCACGTACTTAGGCTAATGTACACAATCAGTTTTTCCTGCAAAAATGATTGAACTGCCTGAGACAGAAATGACAACAGTCTTCTTAAGTGAGTTTCTCTGGGTCTGATGACTTTTAGGGATCTTCCTGGCATTATAAAGATGGATGAAAGCCTGGGAAATTTACAGCCAAGCCAGCCTATGTTGGATTCTCTTATTCCTGCCGCTGATACAGCCAGACCTGCTTCTGCAGCATGGTAAATGGGCTTCCTTCATCCAGAAAACACCTTAGGAAAGCTCTGCCCGCACACACCGACCCTCTCACCCACCTGCTGCTTCCTGCGCCTGAGGGCTCAAAACGGCGTCCCTGCAGCCGGGGCATGGCGGTGCCTCAGCTAAGCTGTCCAGGGGTGAGCTGCTCTGGAGAGCTGCACGGCATCGGGTGCAGCACTGTGCGTTTGAGTAGATAAATGGACTGGGAGGAAAAGCGCTTTTGCTGTGTTGCTGCTATTTTAATGTGAAAGTGAGACCCTGCAATGCTCTGTTCTACTTCAGTAGCTCTAAGAGGAGCCTTTTTCCAGAGGTCTCTGGTACCCAGATTAATTGAAATAACTCCAAAAGGCTCCTTTAAATTTATTTCCCTCCCCCATGTATGCAGTCTCTTCTTCATTTTTTTTTCCTCCTGTCTACACCCTCTCTTGAACAAAAAGCTTTCAAATGCTCTTCTGGAAAGAACACGAATGTAATTCAGATGAAGTTAATGTGAAGTCAAGGTTGAATGCTCTTCTCCCTGAAACCGCTGGCAGTGGCTGCGCTGGCTGGAGTGAGATGGGAGCTCAAACTTAACCGGGAGATTCAGGATGAACTGAACAAAGAGCAGGCTGGAGGCTGGAGATCTCCACTCCCTCCTCCCCATGCGACCTCCTGCGCTCATGCTGAACCCTTTGATCCCTGTCCAGGGCATGGTGACGTGACAGCCTGGGCCCAGGCCAGGGATGTATGCTGGGTGGAGGCTGTTGTCATCTGTGGGGGCTCTTGATCCACCCTGTATCCTCGTTTCCACAAACACTGCTGAGCATCGCAGCGGGAGGCATCACTGCTGCTGCTCCTCCAGCTGAAACGCAGAAGCGTCCCTTCTAAACACAGCTCCTTTTACCAGAAACAGCTCCGATAACAAAATTTAAAACAAGTGGGCCTGTATTTTGCAACCACTGTTGTATTTTTGCCAGGTGCATTTCTATTTCACACAGAAACGTAAGACCATGCGTGCAATAGTGCTGCTCAAGGCACAGAGCTCATGTCTCAGGAGTGGTGGCTCTGGGAGAGCCCCACAGATGAGCACAGCTCACTTGGGAAAGTGCTGCTCACGGCAAGAGCAGTGCTAGGATCTCCCCTGTAGGAGTACATCCTCTGGACCACCTGCTTTGGGGCAGTACTTTAGCTCCTTATTCTTCTACAGGAGTTTTATTGCTGGGCTTAGTGAATATCAAGAAGTCCGAGTCCTTTCAGATGTATTACTACTGCCAGTCATGTTGAAATGCCAATGTACAAATGAGCTGAAACTCTTGATGGCAAATGCTAATTGGTAGCGTAGTCAGTGGTGGAGGTGCAAGCTGTGGTTACTCATGCTTCTCAGCTGCATTTGGTTGTGGCCATTCTTCCAGCAGCAGGCTGGAAGAAGGAGCTGGTTCCTCCTAGCTGCCTCTGCAGTTGTGCCTTCTGGTAAGTAGCCTCCAGCACAATGGCACACGTGGGCTTTTTGTGATTGAAGACTGTCAGCAGCAGAGTGCATGTCAGCTGTAATAATAGCCTCTGTTTTCTATTAAATCCTACAGTGAACCTGATATGGGTTCTGATCTTTATTATTTCCATGGGATGGTCAGAAGAGGAATTATACCATTCCCTATCTAAATCTCTCTGGCTAACTCCTACAGCACAGTCTTGCATTACCCTTTTATTAAATGACACCAGGTGGTAGATCCACCACATTTCCCAGGTGGTAGATCCACTGCCCCTAGCAGGTTGTGCAAAGGATGTTGCAACCCTACAATTATTATTCTAGTGCAAATGCTAAAACTGGTTGAAGAGAATTTAGAAACCTCTTCTCTCCTCAGTTCCCTTCCACAAATTACTTTAAAGGTTGGTGAAATAAATGTAGTTCAGACAGATGAAAAGCAGTGTCACAGCATCTCCTCATTCCTGTGGGTTTTTACACAACGTGGCTTAAATAATGCAAGGACAAATGCCTGGAGCAGGAGACCACAAAAACACCATAAGCCTCCCAGTGCTGCAGCTCAGAGTTCAGCTGGTGCCATCAAGAGGGGTCAAGACGCTTTGGGGCAGTTACCTGTGGCTTGGGCACCAGCTTGGTGCTGGCAGCTCAGATGGAGCAGCTCCTGTTGTGCTACTCTGGTGGAGCTCTGCAGTTACAGCAAAAAAAATCCTCCACTGTAGATGAAGATAAACTATTCGATGCTCAACCAGGGAAATCAGTCTCTTTATATGGGGTAGAAGTGGAAGCCATAGGGGCCTAGGACAACTTTATGCCTATTTATCTATTACTGCATCCACACTGAGGACTGAGGACTGTGGTGACCCTGAGGCAGCAGTAGGAGACAGGAGAAATGCCCAGACCTGTTCCATATGGAGTTCTCTGGAGCTTAATTCTCACCCCTGGCTGCAGCACTTATGTGTCAGGGGTGAATCAGCCTCTGGAACTGCACAGTGACAGGTTCATCAGCCCCAAAGCTGTGTGCGAAGATAAGACCCTCATCCTGAAGCTGAACTGCAAGACTGCCCTTAGGTAAGATGCTGCAGTTGGTACAGCTGGAGGGAAATATGGAT
The DNA here is from genome assembly GCF_011077185.1 of Oxyura jamaicensis. NCBI lineage: Eukaryota > Metazoa > Chordata > Aves > Anseriformes > Anatidae > Oxyura > Oxyura jamaicensis. The sequence goes on along the minus strand of NC_048895.1, from coordinate 46,629,266 downwards.
CTGGTTTAGGAGAGGTAGCTGTCTTTAAGATGATTTTAAATGTTCGCATTTTTTATGCAGCATTTTAGAGTGTTTCAGCTGCTCCCATCTGGAATTCAATTCCTCTCCCTGTTAATCAATAACAGGTCTTAACAAAACAATATCTCACAGGAGACACAAGCACACAGTGCTGAACAAAGCAAAACAGCCACTGGCTTACAGCAACAATTGCTGCTACACAATAGGTTTTCAAAGCTCAGTATATATTTTGTCCCTAGTGGGAAAACCATAACAAGACTGAATTAGTGGCTGGGCTTGCCAAAGGGAGAAATTAAAGTGCAACTGTTTGTCTGACACCTTGAAGTACCTTTATTTATTTTTAGGGAGAGGACAGAGTGAGGAAATAAGATGCCTGTTGGGGAAAACTATTTTCTGTGACTTTCCAAAGCGTGCAGTGGTTCTGCACAGCTGTGGGGCTCATTCCAGATTGGGGGGCAGCATCACTTGCTGGTGAGAGTGCTTCTTGGTGGTGGTGGCACTTATTGGAATGTTGTATGCAGATCTGGGGAGCTGCAGGGATGGAGGTAGAAGCACAGCATTTGAGGGGAGGACAGGCTGGGAGGCTCGTCCCTGCCGGGTGAGGCTTGGGGCTGATGTGCAGGAGGCTGTTTGGTGAGGGAGAGAGAAAAGGGAGAGACTATGTGAGAGCAAAGCAAATTCCCTTCCCTGCATGCGGTCACCTCCGAGCTTGCAAACTTAACTGCTCATCTGTGGATCTTGACAGCTCCTTGCTCTGGCACTAATGGGCTTCAGGAGCTCCCAGTGAGCTGTAATCGCCTTGGTTCAGGGCTCAGCTTGCACCTGTACAAGCACCTTCACCCCTTGCTGTTAACCTGTGGTCTCCCTTATTCAGTAGCTAAGCTTGTAAATTCATGTAACCAAATAGCTGTGCTGTTAACTGCCTGCACAAAAATGAACAACACATCCATCTTCCAGTGCCCAGCCGGCAGCCTAATGACACTCCTTGCTCCGCGCGGCGGTACCCTTTCAGACATAACTAACTCTGGCACCACAGAAACAATTGTTTCAGCATCACACGTGCCGTGTGGCTCACGCGGGCAGGGGAGGGAGGCCACCCAAGCAGAAGGCTTCCTGCCGCTGGCCCCATGCATTGGGTCCCTGCAATGGCTGCAAGGGAGGCCTTCGCCCAGCCAGCCTGCCCTGATACCCTGGGACAGGAGCACACCTGCAGTGGTTTCATCTGGGGCTGTGACCGACCTCTGACGAGTCTCTTGGAAAAGCTGTGCCTCAGTTTCCCTGTCCATAAAACAAGTGTAATTTCCTGAAGTGAAATGCCACTGCGGGGACATATGCTAATGAAACAGGAAAAGGTGCTGAGGTTTTCTGGCCTCCGTAGTTCTTGCCGGGATCTGTGATTTGAATCCCCTAGTCTTGAAATTAGCCTCAGCAAGAAGGTCATCTGAATGAGGACCAGGTTTCCTGTGAAACGAGGTTCGTCCAATTGCTGTGTGTGTGGGCAGGTGTGCCAGGCCCTTCCGAGCTGTCCCCATGAGGACAGAAAATCCTATGAGCTCTGAGGGAATCTCTGGTGTGATCTCTTCCTCCTGCTTCCAGTGAGGAGAAGGCTTCAAGATTGCCCTTTGCTGGAGACCCCCCCAGGGAGCTCGGCCAGAGACACTGGTTGTAGGAAACAAGGCTTGACGGCTTCTGTTCTTGCTGGTGTTACCACTTGTTACCAAAGGCGAGAAAGCACAGCTTTCCGTCTGCAGATAGCTCAGACTTGCTATTGGCAGAGATCTGACATATTCCCTTCCTAGCCCCCAAAGCAATCACAGGCAATCAAAGCTGGGAGCACGTAAGCTGGCAGGGGTTGCATAGACATTGCTTTTCTTTATTGGCTGGCTGCTCACCTGGTGTAGCAGGCAGTCCGAGAGAATTTCTTAATTAACCAGGCTCTGTCCTGTGTGGCACGCGTACACAGCCAATGGGCATTATGAAAGGATGGGTATTACACTTTGGCTTGGGAGAGGCCCCAGCATAGTTGTATTGTTAAGGAAATATCCTAGAGAAAAGGAGAGAAGGAGCATAAGCTCTGGTCTCCAGTCAGAGAAGACTTTGTTATTTTTATGTTAAACATTGCTGGATCCAGCCTCGGAGGAGGTGGGTGGAGGGTTAATTTGAGCTGCTTTTGAAAACAATTTTGAGCAATGCACAGCAAGATCTCAGGGAAACAATATTTACAATCTGTATCCTGCCTCAAATTCCATAGACACTCAGCTCTCCTGTCCCATTGCTGAAATTAGCTGTAGTCACCAGGACGCAGCTGGTGTCCCACGCATAAGCCCTTGTAAGTCAGCCGTCTTGGTAGCTTTTATATAGTTATATATAGAGAGTTTTTCCTGGATATTGAGCATCACCTCAGTTGTGCATTCACCTTTGCAGTGGCAGCTGGAAACATCTGATACGTTGAGCCTAATCCAGCGTCCTTAATGATGCACTGATTTAAGCCGTGGGCTTGCTTCATGGTGCAGAGTAGAAATGTATGAATTCTGCCAGCTGATATTGAATCCAGAGTGTTTCCGATTAGCTTTCCGCATTCATTAGGTCCAGGCTGTTTTGAGCTTTCGCTCTACCTAAATTAGTGCACCGCTTCCCTTAGTCCTTCGGCAGATGGGTGGCCACTTCTCCCTCCAGTCTTGACTTGGAAGGGGAGTATTTGAAAATTCGGACAGAAATTAATTTCCAATTAATTTCCAAAGGAACTCTGGAGAAGAAACAGCTCTTTAAGTAATTCACTTGCCACAATACATTTGGAAGAGTTGGTATCACAGCTTTTTGCAATTATTTAAAATATTAAAAAATGCAAGCTAACAGAAACTAGGCAAAATACATCATTTATAGGGAGTGTATCCCTCTGATGTTCCTCTGCTCTTGCGGGTTTTTACTCCAACAGTCCAGGACTAGCTCTGTATTCCCCAAAGCAAAGACTTGCATCCTGTCTGTGTGACTGTCCTACTCCCTCTTTCTCCTGGGGGAGGAGGAGAGGGAAGTGAATAATTTCTGCTTTCCTTCTGTTTCTTCATCTCTGATAGCTTCTTCACCAGGAAAGAGGAGATGAACAGTGCTGGGACCCTGTTCATTCTTTACTGTTTTTTCTTTCTCATCACCAAAAGAAGGAAGAGGGAAATGACAGCAGGCACTCAATATCCACTCATCATATCAATCCAGCTCCTTAACTACTTTCACTATTCAGTGGCATGATAGTCTTTGGATTGTTATTTACTGGCTGTTTAATTTAAATGTATCCTCATCAGGCAGCCTAAAGATCCAGTCTTAAAGCTCTTTCTCATGATTCGTCTAATCACTCTCTAAATTATTTATCATGGCTCTGAACTGTCTGGAGATATAAATATGTATATATTTTTTAAGCCCTACAATTTGTTCCAAAACATCTGTAAAAAATCATGACTGACCTCCCATCTGGGCAACAGCTCAGCTCTGTCCTGGGGCTGGGTCGTGTCAAGTGTGTGAGCTCTATTTCAAAAGCATAAAATTCCTGACATGGTGAAATTCTTTTCTTACAGATCTGTTGACAAAAGGCGGGCAGGGAAGGGAAGGGAAGGCTGCTGTTAGGAATGCAAGAGCAAGATGCTGCATAGCTAGGCCAGAAGTGAGTGGAACATTTTGTTACGGAAATGGCCACAGAAACGCTCCTCCCTGCCTTAGAAAATAGTTATTTAAAGCAGGATCGATTGCCAGCCCTCCTTGCCGCTGTTGTCCTTTGGACGTGGCATGTGTAAATAATATTTCCTCATGAAAGAAAACTTTCAGCGATGACAGCACTCCTCTGGCCACTTCCTGTCCCAGAGGCGAGGCATCAGCCCTACCCTGGAAACGGCGTCTCCCAGCAAAGAGAAAGCCCAGGAACTGCGATTTATTTTCCCTCTAAAACCCCAGACGAGTGAATTTTGGCCTCTGGATGCAATGGAAGTGGCATGAATGGTACACAATTTCCAAGGAGATTTTTAAGGTGTTTTTGGTGGAGTTACATAGGACACGTGAAAGTAAAAATACAGTGAGGAAGTGAAAAACAGTATGTGAATTAAAGCAAAGCCCAATGTCCCCTAGGACCTTTATAAACAAAGTGGCAATATGTGCTTTAAAGCTGTGCTTCAAAACAGACTCCTTTACCTTTACCGATGCCAGTAAGCAAAAATCCTTTTATTCCCAGCTAATGACGGCTCCTGGCTCTTCAGAGGCTGGGGACACACCTTCAAGAGACTGGATTTACCAAGCACACAGATACCGACGCACCCCCCTTATGTTTTATTAACTATGTTCTACTTTAAAAATATATATATATATATATTTTCCTTTTCTCCCACTTCATTTTCAGTTTTTCACAGAGATCAACCCATACCAGACTCAAAACACCCTCAAACTTTAGGGAAGTTCAGGCACACATCTGGATCCCAGCTCTGCAGCTTGAGCCCATTGCTGTTTGTTATTGTTTGCATTGCTTCAGGCCTCGCTTAGGGATTGTACAAAGTGTTCTTTAAAAAATAAATAAATACTGAAGTGTTCTTACAGCATCTGAGGGAAGCACACTCCTTTTGCAAGGTGTTATAGACTGATTACTGCAGAAACACAGAAAGGAAAATTTGGGGGTGCAGAGGGCACTGGGGCTTCAGAAAATAAGGTTTTGATGGTTGTAGGGAGCTTGGAGTGAGACTAATTTCCACTTAAGTCCCTGTACCAGGTGAAGGGAGAGCACCGAGGCTCTGAGGAGCATCCAGGTGCCCTAAGTCAGGGAACTTAAAGCACTTGCTTGGCACAGGGATTGTGGTGAGATTTAGGCCAGCTGAGCCTAGCTGTTGGAGGCAAGGACCTTTTCTCTTTCTCAATAACCGGTCTTAGTAGAAAAGGAGACATCGAGCAACCCTCCTTGCTAAAGGCTGTGGAGACACGGCAGAGCTGCTGGTGATGCTAGAGGTACAGATCATCCTCTTGTCTCTCCTGTATTTATCCCCCTGGCCCTAATGATCTAAACTCCTCGCTTTATTTTTATTGGGATTTTCTTTGGATGAACCCTATTAAACGCATCACTAGTGCTGAAATTTGCCTATGCCAATAAAACCATCTGTTTTATTAACTAACGGAGGTCTCTGGAGCGTTTCTCACAGGCGCACAAGCGAGCAGCCCTTTCTGCTGCCTCCAGCGCTCTGTGTCAGCTCTGCTAACAATGGGAGGGGACCCAGGAGGTCGCTGGCAGGAAGCGCCGCTTCCCGTGTATAATGAACCGGCTGGGAGACTGAGGGATGAAGATAGCACACGAGACACACAGTACAAACTGCTGAAACAATAAACAAACAAATGAACGGCCAGAACTTCCTCTTCTTATATTGTTAACATCGCTTCCTTAGCTCAGGTTACCCCAAACCCACCCCTCAAAATGCAGCCTTTTAGGCTCACTGGTGCTTAACCTCTTCACTGCTGGTTCTGGCTGAAGGTGCAAGCCAACGCTTGCCAACATTAAGGTCAGCAAAGGCCCTGCTGCTTCTCCTGAGGGCTTTCTGGAGGAACTGGAGATTCCTTTTTCTGAAAGTGGTATCAGCAATTCTACCAAAAATTGAATGAAGGGGGATGTAGTTTGGCCATAAGTCTCCATGGCTGTGGCACCCTGGTACCAGCACTGCACCACGTGTGCATACCAGCAGGAGACTCAGCCTGGATCTGAAATGTTGCTTTCCAGAAATACTAGCGTTAGAGCCAAGACCTAGAGGAAAAGTGGACTTGTGGCTCAAAGCCAGTTCCTGCATCACCCCTGCAGCTGTCCTCCGTTGTATCGTTGCTTTACCCTGTTGCAGGTGGGTCAGCTACACCACAGGTGCTTCCCATCCTGTGCACTGGCAAGCATCCCATTGTGTGTTCCCACCAAGATCCTCTCCTCTGACCCCAGGGTGGACTGCTGCCCATGCTTTTCCCCTTCTTCACTCCTCGCCCAAACCACTCTTTGTGCAGGTTATCATTTAATTGTTTCTGATCTGTTAACAAGAGAATTATGAAAGCAGAAATTGGGCAGTAGAAACCCCACCTCTGCCTGGGTAATTTTTGCAGATGCTTGGTTGAAAAGGAGTTGGGCATGGTCTCTGTTTTTGTGCATGTGCGTATTTCATCGCACAGCTGCTGATGTTCTTGGCATGCAGGAGCCATGGGGCTGGTGGCAAGGATGCAGCCCCACTGTTTGGTGGATCCTGCCCCATTGCACCCTCCACAAAACGCTGTCAGGGATTGGAGAAAGACGGTTCAGAAGAATTAAGCTGGTGCTGCTGGAGCTGGGAAGCTGCTTCTTGAGAGGCTTGCTGACATTTCTCCCCATCAGCCCCCAGATTTGGAGTGAGGTGGGGGAGACCTGGGGGGAGCCATGACCCTCCCTGGGACATCCCCCCCAGCAGCAGCTGCAATGGCTGTCACGGGGCAGGTCCTGCCTGCTGCTGAGTGCTCCCAGCTGACAGCTTATTTGTTATTACTTTAAATACCCAGTGTTTGTGTTAAGCACAGCAAGAAGTCTAGTAAACTGAGATGGTGACATTTAAAAAATGAAGTCTCACAAGTAGATGTTTAATCTTTCTAATAAGGAAGTTATCTGCTAAATACCAAGTTTAACAATTATGTAATAAGTCCATATCAAAACACAGATAATGACTGGTAGGCTATGCTTTAGCAATTGGTATTTAATTAACCTATAAAGGCTTTCCTACTTAATCTAAATTGCCCTTCTAGCCCAAAGACTATTTAAGGTGCAGTGCTTGAAGTACTATCAGTAAAAGAGCTGCAACCTACAGAAGTTACCTGAGGCCACATGTGTGGGGTGGTGGCCAAGGCCTACAGAAGTTACCTAAGGCCATGTTTTCAGGGTGGTGGCTCTGGGCATGGGGGGCTACTCCTGGACCCATCGATCCAGATCACAGGTTGAAGGGACCTCTGGAGGTCATCTGGTCCAACTCCTCTGCTCAGGCAGGCCCACCTACAGCAGGTTGCTCAGAGCCATGTCCAGATCAGGGCCTCCCCTCTCCATTCATCCCTGGCCTTCCCCTGAGGAGCTGTAGCTACTGTCCTCCTTCCTGCCACCTCCTCTGAAGTCCAACCCAGTGGCTTTGCATCCTCACTGGAGCTTGTTAAAAGTGTGCTGAGGGGCCGTTTGCACCACAGCCTCAGGGGCTTCCGACCATTCACAAACCCTGGAGCACGGTCCAGCTTTAGCACGTGTCTGTCTCTTTCATTAAAAGAAGAGTTTACATCTGAAAGAGCAGAAGATGGTCTTAATACCAGACTGGTGTTTTGGGGAAGCCAGGACATACAGGCTTATAATAGTGCAGAAAATACCCCCAGCATTACTATACAGACTGGGAAAAATGCAGGCTGTGTCCAGGACGTGGGGAATGGGCAAAGGGCAATGAAGTAAATGGAGACAGGGTCTGGGTGGTTGTCTGAGTAGTCATGTAGACAAGGTAAAGAGTGCAGTGAAAATCTTCAATGCTTCTTCTGGGTGAATAGAAGAGGGCAGGTTTGGGACATGACAGAGGAACAATGAAAACCATCCATAGAGATGGGGCAGTGTGATAGCAAACCTGCCACGGCTGTACATTAACACAGAAATGGCAAAGATCTTTTCTCTTCTACGCTACACAGAGGCTGCTGCCCACCCCTCAGCTCCACGTGGCACCAGCAGTGCTCTGCAGGGCCTCAGCCTCGAGGGCTGCACGCTGCCCTGGGGCTGGTACTGGGTCACCAGGCAGGAGGAGAGCTGGGTGGTGGGACCAGGGGATGGCAGATCCCACTGCTCTTCTCTGGCTGACCTCTGCTGTGTGCTTGTGGCCTGCTCTGCTGAGCGGGGTGGGAGCGTGTGCTCGGAGAGCAGCTCGCCTCCCCCTCTCCAGGGAAATCAGCCTCCTCTGATGGAGAAACACTTCTTCTCGGCAGGTCCTTGTGCTTGGCGCTTGGTGTGTTTTGGCATGTTTCAGGGCTCAGAGAAGTGTTTTTGAAGCTTTTTCTTTTCTACTGCCAAAATACCCCTGTGTCACAGCATGTGTCTCCGCAGCATGGAGTCAAGTGGAGACATGATGAATTTGCACATCCAGCCTTCAGCGAGAAGGAAGAAATATGGAACAAATTCTTTCTGAGCACAAGTCCTTCGATTTCAAGGGACTTCCGACCAGCAGCTAAAGTCACTTGTGTGTGCAGCTCCCCTGCAATCTGCAAAGGGATGATGTGCTCAACCTGCTGCTGAAGGTGGATGAATGGGAACGACTTCAAAAGGCACTGGGAAAGGGCAGGTATGCTGGTACATCAGGGAGGTACAGCAAAGGGCCCAGTTCTTGTTTTTCATGTCGTGAATCAGCCCTTCCACCAGACTCCTTGCTAACTGATTCATTACTGTATGTCATGCTAACAGCAGGCCCCTGCTACATGCCTCTTTTCACAGTTTTAAAGAAAGAACCTGGTTTTACAGTTTAAATAAAATATCTTTATCTGTTGGTTGGCACTGGAAAGGATAGGATGTGTGCTGCCTGGGATTTTTTGTCTGGCATGGATGAATTGTGCAGGAGGTGTTGTAGGCAGTAGCAGTCCTCCATTGTAATGCCCTCTCTGTGAATGCTCAGTGATTCTCTACGATAAAGTTGCTCTGAGAGTCTTAAGAAAGAGCATAAGTAGACATGGTAACCAGCTCCCTGTTCTCAGAAGACCAAACACAATCCCAGCCTGGCTGTGGCACTGAAAATAACAGCACAGCACTTTCATCAGGAGTCCCCAGCTTCTCCAAGCCCTGTGTATGCTGTGCTTGAGAGACTCCTAAAAGTAGACAAACTTTATTTGCAGTCACTGGATTGGAAAGGCAGATGTTTTCCTTCCTTCCTCTCTCTGCTGTCTAGTCCTTGTCAGTGTAGTTAACATCCTGAGTCTGTGTGAGACAGTAAATGCAGTCACACAGGGAATTGCTGGGGTAAGGGGAGCATACATGTTCTGCTGCCTGTTTTTCCAGCCCTTGCACCTCTTACTGAAAAGTGAAAAATGCACCAAACTTTTGTGCATTGAAGGGCATAATGACACAGTCTGGGACAGTGGGGAGCTCAGCTGTGTGCCAGCTCTGATGTAAACCTGATGGGATGACGGAAAGGAGGGAAGAATGAAAATTGGAAAATGCAGTCAGAAGATGTACAGGGTGACTTGCCTCTTTGCTGGCTTTAAACATTGAGACTGTCCTGAGGCCCCCCCCCTTTGTCTTGTGCTGAATGAAAAGCATAAGGGTGCTCAGATCTCACTTCCTAACAGATCAGGTCTCTGGGTGGGCATATTGCAGGATGCTGGATCCTACTAGTAAATATCTGTGAGTACCATCAAGTCCCAGCAACTTTAATGTTGAAGGTGAATGTCAGCTCATGTGTGACATGCCAGAGTATTTTGAGACAGGCAGAGCACTGTAACATACTTCTTGATTTATCTGCTCTGGTTAGGTCAATGCAGTCTCTTAATTACATGTCTGTAAAAGGGGAAACTTGTTCATAAGTGGAGAAACGATATTGACCTGGACAGCAGTAAGCCTGATGGTGATGTGGTAACCTTGGATCAAAAAATTCCTTTTTTAACTGATGTGACTGTCCTTGTCCAGGTGACATTCACCTGCGTTCATACAGCATCTAGCATAAAAAAGACATTGTCCATAAAATAGTCTCAATCTAAATTTTACCATTATGCCTTGCACAGCTGTATTTTCTCTTTTGTGGAGTTGCACACAGAAGACCTGGTTTTACAGCCACTGATATAGAGGAACCTTCGGGTACAACAGTTATGTCCTGTCGCTAAGCATTATATGTAGGCCTGTAATAAGAATTAGTCTGATCTCAAAATGCAAACCAGTCAGCAAAACAGCAGGGAAAAGGACTAGTGTACACTGCAGTGGATGTGTTGGTGGATGGATGTGTTGGTGCCCCCCATTCTTCCCAGTACCTGCACCAGAGAGATGCCAGGGATACACGAGCGATTTCAAAGCTCTTGGACCCTGGGGTTTCCCTTTCTTCCCTTGTGGTGGGGCTGGCAGTGTGGAATGGGCAATGGGAGTTAGTGTTTGTGGGCGTGCAGTAGCTGCTACACGAGTGCCCCAGCTGCAAGGGATTTGCCTGGAGGGGCTGGTGCTGCCTTCCTCTCCTGTGCTCCAACCAAGGGGAGCACCAAGACTGGGATGCTCACACCAGGCCTGGGGCGCAGGGATCATGTATGGAGGTTGGTACTCCTGGAAAAATGGTTGCACTCGGGTGTTCCTGGCCTCTCCCTAAACAGTGAGTGAGGTGTCTGCTGCAGACCTCTGACGAAACTGTGACTCCAGCCTAGGGACTGTGTCTACGCAGAGGAGCACATAGATATACACAGGATACTGGTACGTCTGCGGCTGTGATGCAGAAGGCTGTCAGGGCTGCGTAAACTGGGAGATGAGCTCAGTTACTTCCTGCAGTCTGTGTATGTGACCAGGACGGAGTGGTGGGCAGCAGAGGGAGGAGGGGTGAAAGCAGATGAACTTTCTAGCATTCTTTCTAGTGTTCTCCCCCACAAAAACACAGCTTGATTCAACTAATGGCAGCAATTAGGGATAATACTTTGGTACGGGTTCCAGATTTCCTTTATAATTATCCCCAGAGAGTTTATACTTTTTCTACCTACAGTAACCTCTCATATGTATGATGGGCATTTCATTTGTGGTTGTCATCTCTTTTCCCCCTGCCCCCCTTCCTAATTCCAAGACAACGTTTGACTTTCTCCATTCATGTGAAATGGGACGTTGCTGATGGAAATAGCTCTCTTGGCACCTCTTGTATCTGTGAGCTGATAAAGCAGAAGGGTGTATGGTGATCCTGGCCAAGAGTGGCCACGTGTGGTTTATGAAGTTACTGCTAATAGTTGCTGTTCCAAAGACAGAGGCCAGAGGTGGCACAGTAGTGTTAAGTGGGTTGGTGATACCGCTGCTAGAATTAGAAACACTTCAGGGACCTGATGTGGTTAGTCCTCAAAACACGTCTGAGATGCAAGTTTTATAGTTCTTGTTTTCCCAGTGGGAAGATTAGCCAAGGCTGCCAAAGCAGACTTTAGATTTAGAATTGGGAATTTTTGCCAATTAATAATTTGTTCAGGTTTCTAGTTGCTTATCTGAATGAGCATTAAATGTACCCAGAGCTAAAATGAGATGCAGTCAGGGCTCTTCTCTTTTGCTGCCTGTCTCTGGCCCTGACCAGTTCATACGAACCATGTGCCGTGAGAAGGTTTGACTAGATTATCTTGGAAGTCTTTTCCATCCTGAATGTTTCTATGATTCTACAAGGATATAGACATTGTTAACAGATGTAAGTGGATGTCTGCTTGGTGGCCATGCCAGTTCTTCTCCCTGGATATCCTCCCAGAAACCTGAAAACTTACAAATTTTCTGAACTTAAGGTTGGACCACACCTTCATGTTTGACCTCAATTTGTGTCTCTTTCCATGATTTTTTTATAATTAGCACCTGAATTTGCTTTGCATCACAAGATCCATTGGCAATGAGTTCCATGGTTTAACTTTGTGTTCTGTAAAAAGTGTACCAAAGTATATTTTCTTTACTTTCACTTTTTTTTTTTTTTTACCCTGCAGTCTGATGATTTCTGTGACAATCCCCACCTTTCGCATTGCAGAGAATAGTGAGTAATACTCCCTGCTGAGTTTTTAAACAGCACTTCTGATAATCATTCTTGACATCCTTCATGATTTTCTTCAATCATGTACCTCCTTTTTCAAGGTAAGGAGCCCTTAACTGTTTAATCTTTTGTTATATACCTTTGCTGATTATTCCATGCTCAGTAAAAAAAATCCAGGTACCATCAATAATTGATCAACTGCCCAAACAAACTGAGAGAAGAACATTGTTTTCCAAACTGGTGCCAGTGAAGCCACATTTGAGACAGAAGGAGATGCAGTGCAAAACGTAACTGAAGGTTCTCTGGAAAAAGACATCCTTAGTATAGCATAATGCATTGCAGTCTTTAGAAACCAGTTTTCACTACCAGTTCCTCAGCAGAGAAGTCTGAGGAACTGCCCTGGAATTATTATCCAAATTAATATTTTTGAGCACTGCCCTTTTAGTGGTAAAATCTGAAATGAGAATTAGTATTTTTTCAAGTGTTCCACATGATACATGCTCATGAGAACAAATGGCACGTGTTACACCTACAAATACCCATAGGTACGTATTTTTAATTTACATTTCAGATACTGATGTTGGTAGCCAGGAAGACAACACAGATGCTTTGGGTCTCAGACCCAGATGTTTCGGCTGTGGTGACAGCACCTGTGCCGCCTCCATTGGCAGCACTGGCAGCCCCAACAGAACAGCTGTCATTTCTCAGCCCTCAGAGGAGCAAACAAATCTGGTCTTCCTGTGCTGGGGGCCCAGGCAGCAACCTGAACGGGACACAGAGACTGTTCTCCATTGCAAAGCTACCTCAGAAACTCAAGGGAAAGCACGAGTGAAATCGCTCATATTTTACTCCCTTTGTTGTCTGAAGAGCAGGGGGGGAGGAGGAGGGAGGAAGGACACAGCCTGTTAGAACAAAACAAGTAGTTTTTGTTTGTTTGTTTGTTTGTTTTGCTTTGGACTTTTTGTCCACTTACATTAGAATCTGTAACATGGGAAAGATCAGAGATGGGGACATCTTCCCAGTAAGGTACCTGCTCAGAGTGGAGAAGAAACAGCAATGGCTCTGAAATTCTGACAGCCAGAGATACAGGGAATTTGTCTAAACTGAAACTTAGTGAGCAGACTCCCCTGCGCAACTGAATCTTTCACCAAGCCCTTGCAGTAATTTCATCTCAGTGTTTTTGTTTCGCATTTGTTAACATGGATCAGGTAGTCTTTCTCTTAATGACTTTGCACGTGTACCTTAAAAAAGACAGGATGAAGCTGGAGAAGGACTTGAAATACGTGATAGTTGCAGACTGATTCTGTTTATTTGTGTTAGTAAACATTTTATTTCAGGCTCAATGCATTCAGCCTTAAGTCTGCATAAACATAGGAGCCTCAACGATTCAGTGAGGCATCAGCGCTTCATTAAAATTCTCCAGGTAAAATTCAGGACTTTCCTGTAATCAACGAGTAGACAGAGGATACAGGGTTTTGTTTGCAGGTTGTTTTTGTCTTTTTCAATAAGTAGGTAGTTATTACAGCTGAGAAGAGGGGAAATATAATGCGAGTGGCAAAACCCGGGTGATGGTTGTATTACCAAAAAGCAGTGAATACAATCAAGTGCAGAAGAGAAGTACTAGGACAAGTTCTTTGACAAGATCAAGCTGCATGCTGAAGAGTTGTGTGCCCAGTATGATGCAACGCGCCCAACCCAGTTATCCAGGCTATTTAAATTTGAAAAAAATCCTGATTCAGTCAGAATTTGACTGAAAGTGCTTATAGAAAGGTGGCCATTAAAGATTAGCAATAGAGAGCAGGAAGGAATATGTATATATATTTTCCTTGTCAGTAAAGTATTTTCCAGTCATAAGAGTGTCTTGTGCCGCATGCTGATCTCACAGATGGTGCAGTAAATCAGGGCTAACTCTGAAAGTGTCAGTGGAATTGTCTTTGTGTAACTGGTATCCGAATTAGTCCCTGGCTGTGAAAGACAGGGATTGCCTTTGGGCATAAACACAGATAGGAGAAGTAATTTTTTTATTTTTTTTCTGTTTTTGTGCCTTGGAGTCTGACTCACTTTGTGGCTTTGAGCATTTTGCATAATTCTTTTGCCTTGGTTTCCTCCCTGCAAAGTCAGCTGATAGTTCCAGAGGAGCTCTTGAGTGGAGAACTTTGATTATGGAAATTGCTTTAGAAATGCTTGCTTATTACCATTAATGGAAGTAACATATTACATTAGAAAATTTTAGCTCAGCCAAGGGATTTGGAGGGCAAAAGGCACCCCAGATTCACCAACAGCTGTTTTTGAAGTACCGGCTATTAATCCATACAATGAAGAGATGCACAGACAGAGAACATTCAGCTGTAAGGGAAAGATACCACCCAAGAGAGAAGCAAAGACTACAATCCTGTGACTGCATGGGTCAGACTTCAAAACCTAGTACAAGACCCTTATGACTTGCATGTGAATTCAATATCAGGCAGTAGTGACCACAAGCCCTTCTTCTTTGATGTCTGCTCAGCATATATAGGATTTGAGGGTGTTCTGCAATATAGCTGTGGATGTGCAGGATCTGGGGGTATTCTGTCCTATAGAGACACAGTGGGCTTCTACAGCATGCTCTTTCCCTCTCCCCCACTGTAATTCCAAAAGGCAAATGTAACTTTTGATTAAAAGTTGTGAGGAGTGGGGTCTGTATTGGTTGCCTGTACAGTGACAGGAATATTTGCTAATATTGGGCATGTGTGGGCATGTTACAACTATAATCTTATTTTGTGTCTGAGATGAGATGCTCACTTACAAAAGCCTACCTGTGTACTTCATAGGTGCTGGTGTGCTGCCAGAAAGGAGCAAGCTGGCAGCCTAGCAGCAGTGGTAGATCAAAGCCAGGGAATGATGTTCTCCTAATGTCTCAAATAAATAATCAAGGACTAAGTAAAGGAAAAGAATGCTGCTGAATGTGTGCAGTTTCTGGAAAGAAAAATGCAGGAGCCTGCTCACCATGAGCGCATCCTTCAGCTTTATAATAGAGGAGGCTGGGACATGCCAAGAGCAGAAGATTCCTGGGCCTTACTATGACTCTGGACATTTAAGATAGAATTAATTTTGCCTAAACACAGACATTTAAAAGCCAGATGTCTGGCTTCCTTCTACAATCAGTGGAGGAAAAGGAGGTGATTTATCCAACCTCTCTCTGTCCCTGGGCTGTAGAGGGAGCCTAGTTAGACCAGATACTGACTTACAGACAGCTAAAGTTAGCAAGATGAATTGCTCTTTTACTGCTTCATACGTTTAATAAATTGCACACTTTCCCCACAGTTGTGCATAAGGTCTCTGTTTTCCAGGGAGAAGGGAAGGTGAGGCTGAGATGAACTGAGTTCCCTGCGGACAGTTATCAACAGAACTGAGATTACAACATACATGCACCCGACTCCAGCCCCCCTCAAATTATACTGCCTCCCAGGGACAAAGAATAATTAGTCACCATGCAGGAAAACATTTTCCCTCATAGGCATAAAAGAGGGTCAACAAATACGGCTAAGCGGATAAACACAACC
This sequence comes from Oxyura jamaicensis, assembly GCF_011077185.1. Taxonomy (NCBI): domain Eukaryota; kingdom Metazoa; phylum Chordata; class Aves; order Anseriformes; family Anatidae; genus Oxyura; species Oxyura jamaicensis. The sequence continues at coordinate 46,614,004 of NC_048895.1, read as the reverse complement.
AGCTCCATCAGGCGTGTTAAGAGATTTAGAGTTGCTTGTGGGACATCCAAGGCTCCTTACCAAACCCTGCTAATTTCAGTTTCCTAAAGTTGAGTGGCAAGTTTCAGAAAATTGGGCTTGTAGAGAAATATGCAGTGATTTACCTGCCTCGCCTGACAACAGCATTGCATCGTTGCTGTTGCTCTCTTTGCTGAGCATATGGAAGCTGAGTGCTCCCTGGCTAGTATCCAGACATCCAAAAGTTAAATTGATGGGAATTGCCATGAGGGTTCTAGCTAATGGGAGACATAAAGAATGAAGCCTGTTTTATTTTTGCTTGTTTCTTTCCTTGTGAGCGTTTTTGTCACAGAACAAACCTAGATACAACTGCATGCAACATATTTCTTCTGCGTTTCCCCCCTGGGGATGACTTACGCCAAGTTGTGATCTGTTTTGCTGTTCCAGCCCGTTGGGCTCATCAGTTTGTTCAACTGACTTCTTAAATGGGCCGATTTTTCCTGACTTCGGAAAAAGTGGCACGAATCTAATTGCACTTGTGGGCACGGGGTGCAATGTCAGGTCTGTGGGAGGGGAGGGCTCTGCTTCTCTGGATAGGAAGAACTGGGTGGACAAGCCTCTTGAGGAGCCTGGGGTGATTTGCACATCAGTCATCAGCACACAGGATACGCTTTAAGCGACATAGCTGGTGTCTGCACAATCCGGTGCAGGATGCTTAGTGGTTTCTTATCCACAGGGACAGATGTTACAGAGAAGCTTAGATATGCACCTGTAGTTAGATTAAACATTTGAGGAACTATCTTCTTCAAGCCATTAGAGCTTGAGGTCCCTCTTCACAGACTGCTGTATATGCACTCTCTGGACCAAACTGTAGATTAATAGCTCCACAGATGGAGAAATATTTTTTTTCCTAAATCACAGTTCTGTTTCATTTTTATGTTGCTTGCTAGATTAAATTTTAGAGCTCTCTGATTTTTTTTATATGCAAAGTAAGACCAGGAATTTTTACTGTTGCAGTTTTGAAAGCTTTTATTATTTTTTTTCTTTTTGCCGTAAGCAAAACTCAGGAAATCAAAGGTGATTCATCTTTTAGCAGCAAGCGATTTAAAGCAAACAATGCTTTTTGATTTATGATAATGAAAAAGATTGCAGAGTGATGATGGGGTCAGATGAAAACTCACACTGCACAGATTTTTATGATAAGTATCATTATATTCATGCACTCAACTAATTCTGCACTATCAGTTTTATTTGTAGGTTTTATTTATTTTAGAAGTTTTTATTTAGGGAATTTATTGGTAGGGTGTGATTGACAGCCTTGGAAATAAAAGTGTGATATTCAGAGAACAGATACAAGATTTCCTCATGAGGCCTTGCCAGTATGCCTCATCTCTTCAGGACCACAACATGAGAAGAAGAATATGAGAGCAGCTTTCTGAGGTCGGACTGAAAGGCTGGCATGGTATCCTGTCTCCATCAGTGACCCGTAACAGCTGCCTGGGAGTAGACCATGAAAGATGAGGAAACACAGCATAGTGCTTCCCCAGATATCCCCCCCCCCCAGACACCAACCATTTAAGCTCAGATAGTTCTTGATCTGGAGGCTGAGATACGTGGGCATGTGTAGGATCCAAAGCATCCTGGGCCAAGAAGTTCCACTTTCTTAGCTGTGTTTTTTTACGACAGAACACATTTGCTCTTCCCACCCCACCCGCCCCACTTTTTTTTTTTTAAAAAAAAAAGTTCCTTGCTGGTTCCATTGCGTTCCCCCTCTCTTGGGCTGGAAAGGGGACACCCAGGTCCCTACCTCTATGCCTCTCATTGTGAAGGACCTTTGGCTTCTGAATCAGTCATTCAGCAACACAATTCCCTTTTTTGCTGACTTCAGGCCTAAACTTAACGCAGAAGATGACCATTAAAAACATTAAACACTGAACATGAACCCTGAAAAATTGAGTCAGTCCCAATCATAAGACCTTTTTTTAATCAACTGCTTTTTGATTTTGAAGCTAAATAACAAATTTTGCTTCTCTTGTGGGTTTATAACTGCTGGAAGTACTTCTCTGTCATGCCTGTAATCTGTTTTATTTCATTTTATCCTGCTCCATAAATTTAGACCATTTTTTGCTTATTTAAGCTTAGCTTTCATGAATCTGCTTGACTCCAGGAGCCAGAGTTTTAAGAAATGGGTCAAGCATGGTGAGACTGAAGAAAAAGCTGTAAGAGCTTGCAGCACAAAGATTTTGGTTTGTTTTGTTTTTAGAAAACTCATTTAGGAAACATCTAAACCACTCTGTGCTTCACATAAGCTGCTCCAAAGAGTCACAGCTGGGTTTTATGTTTAAGATAGGGAATCAGCAAAAAGCAGGTCTGGGAAAGGCCTGTTAATATAAGCTGTCTCATCCCCCCTTTCTGAGACAGGATTCCTGTGTCATTTGTTTGTCCAAACCAGCCTTAAAAATCCTCCCATGACAGAGCATGCAGCCTGTCTAGATAACCTGTTCCAGTGCTTAGCTCCCCTTATCACTAGAAAGTTTTTCTAATGTCTAAACTACGTCTCTCTTGCTGCAGCCTGAGCTCATTACTTCTTATCCTACCCTCGATGGAGATGAAGAATGTTTAGTTGCTTGTTCTTTGCCATACCCTTTTAGAAAAGCACTATCGTGTCCTCCCTTGGTTGTCTGTTCCCTGGAGTAAACAGCCACTCTTTCTTCTCATGTGCCATCATGTCTAGATGTCTGACAATACACCGTACCCTCCTCCCAGCTTTCTTTACCAAGTACATGGCCTTACTGAGGCTCAGTGCCTGGAAGTGGACACAGGGTTTATTTGGAGAGGACAATGCAGGGGTGGTGCTGCAGGGAGGAGATGGACTGTTTCTCACTTTTTACTAGCACGGCCTGCCTGTTCATCCCACAACATTTGGCTTTAATCCATGGCAGCGCTGCGCTGTGGGTCGGAACCACGCAGCAGAGCTATTTCACCTCTGTGCTCAGCCCTTCATGCAGAGCTGCGGCCCAGCCAGCCACCCCCAGCCACCGACTCCTACCTAAAGGCAGCACTTCACACCTACACCAATGAATTAATTAGGCCCTTGTGTGGAGAGGGGCCAAACAGCCAGGTACAATGCTTACACCTGGACTCAGAGACATTTGGGCTTTAGCTTGACTGCCTGGGGACAACACAGGCAGTGCAGAGATCTGTCTGACCACATTCACTTCGTTACTAAAAGCACTTGAATGATATTGGAGGCCCTGACCTCTCCCTCTTATTTTTCTTGCAGCTGGGCGGTGTTCCAGGCTAAGATTTCTTCTCCTTTTCCATAAGCCATGCTTCCAAGTAATGGCCAGTGACTTGCTTTTCTTAGAACTGCCTGTGTTTGAGGCCTATGCCTCTTTTGCTTTGTACTCATCTGTGAGGTTATAGCTTCCATTTCAGCCAGGCTTGTTCTACCCCTCATTGCATCATAAAGTTAAATATTTCCACCACTTTCAGACTCGTCCAGTGGTTAAGACCACCATGTTTGATGTCTCTAGACTGCTGTGCTGACATGTTTTAGGAATTATCTTCCATTCAGTTCTCAGGCACTTTTTCTGGGCCTGCCTGTTTGAAGTGCACTATAATCACAGTTCTCGCACATCCTGGACATGTGTCCAATGTATCATGTGAAATGGAGTTTATTGATGGGTACTGACATATTTCACTCTTCAACATAACTTCAATATGCTTGTCAATTTTTTGCTTCATGCACACTGGCCTTAAAAATGCATTGAAAATGCATTTAAATGATCTTAATGATGCTGTTGGTAATACCATGAACCTGTATTTCCTTCTTTTCTGCACTGGTTGGATCTGTCCTGCCCATTGATGTCTGACTCTTTACAGCTTATAAAACTAAGGCATCAAAAAGATTTATCCAAAAAGATTACTCCTTTAAATGAGCAAGCAACAAAAGTTAAATCTTGCAAGGAATGAGACAAGTTTGCTATTAGTTTCCATTTTCAAAAAAAAAAAAAATCAGGGAAAAGAGATGAGCTGGTTCTGGCAGTCAGTGGTTTATACTTCTGTCTGACCAGTGCCTCAAGACTAACAGCTCCATACTGCTCTCACACGGTGGAGAGTATGCCATGCTTAGTACTCCTTGTTGCGCTCCAGTCTGCATCTCTCCAGAAAGTCAGTAAGTCACTTTGGTAGTGCTTTTCTGCTCTGCCACAGCCCATGGTTGTCAGCAGAGCTTTCTAGTAGAATGATATTCGTCATTTCTGACAAATCTGAGAGAATATGTGTAGACTTGTTATTACCGTCCCATTGCCAGGACATCACCAAGCTGACATGATCTCATTCCTACAGAAGAACAGAGCCTGCAACCTAATGTCAAGGATTAGAGGTAATTCTGGAAAAAATCTATACTGGTACTGCCTTACGATCTCCATTTCATTGTTCATTCCAACCCTCTCTCCTCAGCCCCATCCCATTCCTTCTCCAAAGAAAGCAAGACATAGATGGGGAAGATAGAACAAAATGATTGAAATAGCTTTTTGCAAGGCACCTGATAACACTTTCTTCAGCTAAACAGATAAACCTGTCTCTTGAAATGAGCATTAATGAGACACACCGATAACAGGTGTCCTGCCCTTTCCTTTTGGTTTAAAGTCAGGAGCAGCGTTGCTTTGGCATGTGGGTAACAGGCCAAAGTATATAGTGGAGGAAATAGTTGGCCTTAGACAAGGCTGCCTGGAGAATACAGGTAACAAGTTTCATGATTTTTTGCAGATTGAGACTGAACTGGCTGAGGCAGCAGCTGTATTACCTTGAACTAAAAATATCTCATTGACAGTTATAATCTGTAGGCCTGTCAATTGTTCAGGCCTATCAAGTTACACCTTGTCATTTGTATTAGCTTGATGTTGGGAGAGTTATCTCAGCTATTAGGAGAGGTAGTTAAATCTATGTTAGATATTATGTGTGCAACATAGTATTACTGTTAGGTTGGTGATTGCTAAAAAGACTTTCTGATACTGTTTCAAGTGCCTCCAATCTCACTGAATAGTAGCTTTTAATTTAAAATAAAAGCTATTAGCAATGTTATGTTCTAAAGTGCTCAGAAACTGGCCTTAATCATATATTATTTTTTTGCTGATAGCTTTAATCAGAGTTACCTTTTCTGAGTCATTGGTATGACTAATACCCTTGTGAGGCTACCTAGAATAGACTTCCTCTGAAATAATTTGTCCCCTTTGCACTAGGCTATCTCTGATCCAAAAGATCAACTTTGGTAAATCCATTTGGTCTTCCATTGCATCACAGTCTACGTGAATAAATAAGACAGGTAAATAAAATTATTAGTATCTTTTCTCTGGGCATCATTAAGCCTTCTGCTGAAGGGAACAGTATTATATCTAATGCGAAATAAAATTAGTAAAGTGACTTGCCCATGTTCTCATTCTGAAGCAGTGATGGGATTAGGATCAATCACCTGAGTCCCAATACCGAGATTTATTCACTAAAAATAAAAAATCCTGGCTTCTCTAAATCCATCACATTGGATTTTCAGGTTCATTCTTATTTGGAATATTGACATATCATTCTAAATATTCCACCCAGCACACCTCAATTACCATATTTCCCCATGCCTGGACCATGAGTTATTTGTCAAGAAGGCTTTAATTCAGCTGAATTGCAGCTTGTCCCTAGGTGTGGAAAATGCAAGTGGTATCCTATCAGCCATGGACCTTTCCTTTGGAATCAAAAGATCTTTCTGTCCTTGGTGCAGGATTCAAGTGAAGCCCTTCTCTGTGGGTAGATTATTTGGGCATTAAGGATATTTTACGTAATATGATATCTGACTAGGCTCAGATTCTCTGTGAGGTGGGTTTTACATGCTAGATTCATGTCAGTCCAGTAGATCTTTTTATTGACGGTTAAGGTGTTTGCGTACTAGGAGTGGTTTGGGAATGCGTGATAGCAACCTAGTGATTCTAAGATTTTAAACTGATAATAGGGAAAAGTTTTGGTAAACACTGACCTTACGTGTCTACTTGTCATGATGTCAAAGTTGCTCACACCTTTATGTGCAGCCATGGGTTATGACACCCCTTCTGCTGTGTGTCATTACACTATTTCACAAGCATTTTTTTAAGAGCAGTATGAAGTTAAGCTCTTTTAATTCCCCCACTTTTGTGTGGATACCAGCCAGGGAAACCAAGGGACTACTCCAGCTAAAAATCACCTTGCTCGTTTGTTGCTGTTAATGTAGCTATTTTTGTTGGAGTGGCAACTGGCCTGACAAAACCACCTGTGCAAGCAACACTGAGCTGGGTTTTGTGGGAGAGGAATCAAAGAATGGCTTGGGTTGGAAGGGACATTAAAGATCATCTTGTTCCAACCCCCCTGCCATAGGCAGCGATGATACCCACTAGATGAAGTTGGCCAAGGTCCCATCCAGCCTGGCATTGAACAACTCCAGGAATGGGGTGTGCACAACTTCTCTGGGCAACCTGTTCCAGTGCCTCACTACTCTTACAGTGAAGATACGTTTCTTCCTAATGTCTAATCTAAATCTGTCCTCTTTTAGTTTAAGACCATTCCCCCTTGTCCTATCACTATCTAACTGAGAAGAGAGTCCCACTCCATCCTTTTTATAAGACCCCTTTAAGTACTGAAATGCTGCAATGAGGTCTGGAGCCTTCTCTTCTCCAGGCTGAACACGCCCACCTCTCTTGGCCTTTCTTCATAGGAGAGGTGCTTCAGCCCTCTGATTATCTTTGTGGCCCTCCTCTGGACTTGCTCTAACAGGTCCACATCTTCCTTGTGCTGGGGGCCCCAGACCTGGATGCAGCACTCCAGGTGGGGCCTCATGAGGGCAGAGTAGGGGTGAGGAGGTCAATCACCTCCCTCCACCTGCTGGCCATGCTTCTTTTGATGCAGCCCAGGATGCAGTTGGCCTTCTGGGCTGCAAGAGCACACTGCTGAAACATGTCAGGCCTTTCATTCACTAGAACAACTCTCAAGTCTCTTTCTACAGGGCTGCTCTCAATGAGTTCTTCTCCCAGTCTGTACTCGTGTCCAGGATCGCCCTGACACCGGTTCAGCACCCTTGTCTGGATCAGTTCCATGATTTTGTCAGGCACAGAGGTAAGGCTCAGCAGTCTGTAATTCCCTGGGTCTCCTTCCTACCCTTTTCAAAAAAATTGGAGTGTTTCTTTCCTTTTTCCAGTCACTTGGGACTTGACCTGACTGCCATGATATTTCAAATATGATGGAGAGTGACTTGGTGACTACATCAGCCAATTTGCTCAGGACCGTGGGATGCATGTCATCAGGCCCCATAGACTTGTAGTTCAGTTGTATCAGGAGGTCCCAAACTTGCTAGTTATTTACAGGAGGGGGGATTCTGCTGCCCCAGCCCCTGCCTAGAGGTTTGGGGACTCAAGATGTGATGAGCCTGATCACCAGTGAAGACTGAGACGAAGAAGTTAAGTACCACTGCCTTCTCCGTGTCTGTTGTATGAGCTCTCCATCTGTCAGAGGCAGTTTGCTCTCCTTAATCTTTCTTTTGTGGCCAATGTACCTGTGGAACCCCTTCTTGTTATTCTTTGCATCCCTCACCAAGTTTAGTTCTGTCAGTGCCTTGTAAGAACCAGGAGGAAGCATGATGGGGGGCAGAGGGGGCAGTCACTGAAGAAAGGTCTTTCATACTCAAAGAGCAATTAAAGTTTCCTTATTCTAGATCTTTGTGAAAATATATATTAGAGCAGTTGTCTCCTGATTTGTTTCAATATTTAAGTGATACAGTTGCTGAAGACTATGGGGAGCATTAGTCACTGGTAAGCAGTGCAGTCTGAGAGACTGTCTTGGCACTTGACCTGTCTAAATTAACACAGCATGTCAACGTTTTTTTTTTCCTTTATATACCTATTAAAAGTATCTTAATATTGTCATATGTATATGCACATATAAGTGCATATATATGCATATATATAGACACATTTATAAAAGCAGTATGTCTTCCTTCAACATTTCATCATTCAACAGAAATTTGCAGACATGTTAACATCTAATTAAATACTTTCTGATATAGGATTACCTATTTTTCCCTCTATTTAATGAGATTCCTCTAGCAAGATTTAGGAAATAATGTTTTTTTCTTTTCTTTTTCTATTTTAAGTAACCTTTATGCTTCCATATGGCTTCCATGACTCAGGCTTTATCATTTATAGATTAAAAAGTCACAATTAAAATCCTAGATAAGACTAATGAGTTGAACATGCCAGACAGAAGCAATTCTTTTAAAAAATGAAATTCTAACTAAATTTCAAATCTTCAGAGAAGGTGTAAATTTACAATGCAATATTGATTACAAAGAGTTAATTTGTCTAATGAGTCAACTCTGAAAAATTCAGTGATGCCTGAAAAATAGAGGTTGTGTGGCTGGGTGTAATCATGTCCTTTCCCACCCTCTGCTCCATCATTCTATGAGTACTGCATTATTCTTGATAATGATACTCAATGAAATTTTTAAGGACTCATTCTTTAAAACACAAGGTTTTGACTGTGTATTACCTCGAACATTTCCCTGCTGTTTCTGCAGTTGCTATTCTACAATTTATTTTCTACTCTTGGTGGAAAATGTTTACCTTGTTCTGGTTTACTGTTATTTTTAATAAACAGTTCTCCAGTAAATTAATCTGTTTCAACAATATTAATCTAAGATATGCTTTTCACTTTTATGCTAAACTTTTATTACCTAAGGTCATGTAATTGTAGCCAGGTGGTTACCTTGCTCCTTCAGTGCAGAATGAAAGGAGGGAAGAGGTTGTGCTGTGGCTGGAGGGTGAGATACACTTCTGATAAGCTGTTTTACCTTCTTGTGTTTTCTTGTTTCTATTATTTGACTTTTGGAGATTAACAAAAGCAAGATAACAGATACTTGACAATCATGGAATATCCTGAGTTGGAAGGGACCCACAAGGATCATCAAGTCCAACTCCTGTCTCCACGCAGGACCACCCCAAAGCCAGACTGTGTCTGAGAGCACAGTCCAAACACTTCTTGAACTCCAGCAGGCTCGGTGCTGTGACCACTGCCCTGGGGAACCTATCCCAGTGCCCGACCACCCTCTGGGGGCAGAACCTTTCCCTAACCGCCAGCCTGACCCTCCCCTGTCCCAGCTCCATGCCGTTCCCTCGGGTCCTGTCGCTGTCCCCAGAGAGCAGAGCTCAGCGCCTGCCCCTCGTCAGGGAGCTGCAGGCCACCATGAGGCCTCCCCTCAGCCTGCTCTGCTCGGAGCTGAACAAGCCGTCTGACTTCAGCTACTCATCAGCTGACTTCCCCTCTAGACCCTTCACTGTCTTGGTAGCCCTCCTCTGGACAGTCACTGATAGTTTTAAGTCCTTCTTACACTGTGCTGCCCAAACTGCTCACAGTATGGAGCAGAGCGGGACAGTCCCTGCCCTGGACTGGCTAGCAGTGCTGTGCCTGGTGCACCCCAGGGTATGGTCAGCCCTTCTGGCAGCCAGGGCATGCTGCTGGCTCGCCTTCAGTTCACCATCAACCCCATCCCCAAATCCCTTCCCATGGGGTTCCAGCCTCTCTTTCCCTAGTCTGTATGCATATCCAGGGTTGCCCAGTGTCAGGTACAGAAACTGGCACTGGACCGTGTTGAACCTCACACAACTGTAATCTATCGGGATCTCTACGCAAGGCCTCTTTATCCTCCATGAAGTCAACAGCTCCTTCTAATTTAGTATCATCTGTAAATGGGATCCTTTTTATCTCAGCAACAGCTCTGGGTCCACACCAATGATTACTAAGGGACAAAGGGATTATTTATTATTTATTTATTATTATATTTTTTTTAATTGCAATGCGTACAGATTGGGCAAGGGAGAAGGAAAATTCTCATGAAAGTTGGTGGAAATTCTTGTCCTGTGGCACACAAATCTCTCATTTCCCACGCGCCTCAGACTTCAGCTCCCCATGAAAAGCATTAATTTAATTTAAGAAAGGGGAAGGGGAAGTACAGCAGGGGAAAAAACTTTCAGAAGAAAGCGTGTGTATGACACGCTGTGCTATTGGTTAGAGCAGGGTACAACTCTGTTCGTTGTACAAGTTCAGATCCTCCCCAGAGGCCTCCTAAGCCCTCTGAACCATCCATGTGAGATGCTAGGATCAAGAGCTGCTGAAATTTGAGTGCAAGTTTCACATTCCTCCTCTTTCAGACAAGCATGTATTTGTTCAGGTTGCTTTAAATTACTTTTCATTGATCTGGATGTTTCATACTCAAGCTGAAATATAAAAAGGTCACATACAGTAATTAAAAATATATTCTCATGAAAATTGAAGGGGAAATTTAAACTTTAATTAAGTCAGAACAAAATATGAAAAGCATCATTTTCCTATTTAACAGCTTTTCCTTGAATGTACTTTGCTTTAGGCACACACACTCAAAGCTATAGCAGTGCATTTATTTGCTCTTTTAAAACTATTATTAAATATGCTACAAATTCTTTATCTGTGTGTAATCAGCAGAGCTTTCACCTTGTTCATCTTTGCTAAGTTCTCATTGCTGGTAATGATAAGGAGCCAGAAGAAAATGCGATAAGATACTTTAAATTACTGTGATCTTATGAGAGTTACATGCACTTCAAAAAAGCATGTACTTGGGTTAGGACAGGCCGGTATAAAAATTTTAGTAGTGCTATGGCTAGACTAGACATGTTTAAAAACAAGTCTTTAAGGTACTTAAAGTAAGGTACTTAAGTGCTTTATATAAAACAGTGTTTATATATATCTGTGTGTGTGTGTGCATAGTCATATATAACTATATGCGACTTGCCTCCCAGAAAGGGATGGCTTTAGTTGATGTAGGGCCTTGGACAACTATTTTGGAGTACTTTTAAACAAAATAAATAAAATGTGGCAGTCTCCACTTCTAAACTCCTGAGACTGTGTCTCCTACTTCTGACAGCCTCCAAACGCATATGGCATTTCTGCAAAATCAATCCCAGGCTCCTCCAGTCCTATTCTTCCTTCACTGTGTTTCACCAGCAGGATGCTAATACCTATGTATACATGTTTTGTTTTAAGAAGGTCTATTCTTTTGCTTTGTCGTGTCCTCAATTTCCAGTGGAAAATGGAAAAATTCACCTCACTTATGAAAGCAGTATCTGCCAAAATTCATTTCAGAGGAATTTCTGAAAGCATCCCTTCTTCCTTGCCTGTGACCCAGGGATAGCTGACACCCTTTTCTTATCTAGGAAATGATTAAAGATAATCTGTTATTTTTACAGCTGTCAAGTGTATCTGACAATATTTTTCCTTATATTCACATGCATGCTGCAGAAGGCAGATGCTTTTACCTTTTGTTTTCCTGATCTCAGATCCCCAGGAGGATAAAGAGAATTAAATAAAATGTAGAAAAACTTTAGCATGAGAGGTTTCAATATTGTTGAGGGATTTAATATATCATAATTGTTCAAGACTTTGCTGTTTCTTTGTGGATCTCTTTCTCCTTTGCTCTGATTAAGTTCACAATGAAGTCTAGATAAATATGACATTTAATGCAATTCTATTCTTGCTGCTATGGAGACATGGCTTGCAGAGTGTGGTGTCTACATCGCTTTGGCCCACAACAGCACAAGTTCAACACACTTCTGCCATATCTCCCAGTCTGCGTGTCTTGGTCGCTTATAGCTTTGCACATGTGTAAGTATACTTGGCAACTTTATGTGATATTTGTCATCCTTAAAGCATTTCATTGGCCTCAATTAATGAAGTCCTGCAAACTTGTTTTTAGGCAGGGAGGGCCCATTACAACACTGGAACGGGGTGAAATTGAGGTACAGAGATAGTAAGCCTAGATCTTCTCAGGTGCTCAAGTACCTAGCAGCCTGGTTTTCTGTTATGATTTCCCCAAGGGCAAACCCATTTGAAAAAAAGCTTGTGTCTTTCTACAGCTCTGCCTGCAGTCTGTCCATCCCCTCAGTCACACAAATTGTGTTGTTTGTGGGGCCTTCTTGAAAGTAGGTCAGAAGCAGTGTGTTGCTGAGAATACGTCCTCGCCCCATCTTAAGGACTTAATACAAAGGGGATTTTTTTCTTGTTAAAGATGGAAGCAAATCCAGGACTTTGTTCACAGTGACAGGGTGATAGTCCTTTCAAAAAAAACATGTGCTCCTTGCTGTGCATTTAGAGGAGGAGACAACCTTTTGCCCTAAGGTGAAGAAAGGTTTTGTAAGGGTTAAACAAAAAAAGCATCCCTTTCCAAATTTCTGTGATTTATTTTTTTAAATCTGGATTTCTTCTGTGACCTCCTTAAACCATGACTTCAGAAACAGGCGACAGAGAGGAATAGGAATTATTGCCTGAGATCAAAGAGAGGGCAAGAACCTTATTAACCAGTTTTGCCAGTGAAGAAATCATATTTTGGAATAATTTCAGTGGAGATTAATGTGAGTTCCGTATAGAAGAAAACAGAAGGCTCTCAACCTAGGCAGCATGAATGCAGATCTGTCCATATTAGGTCAACACGAATACTAAAATCATTTTGTTCTCTAACTGGTTACAACTTTCTGCTGAGCAGCTCAGCAGGCTGTGATATGGGGTCCTGCACTTGACTTGCTGCTTAAGTTTGGAAATCCTGGTTCCCCCAGCAAAGCAAAGGCAAGCTCCCACGGAGCAAGCATGTCACAGCCTGTACACCATGGTGCCAGTGTGTGGACTGTTTCTTGTAATTTTTAATTCTGCCTTCCCCATATAGCTTTTAATAAAGGGCACGACAATGAGGACTGAATGGCATTTATTATCCAGACAGTGTATCATGGCCAGTTAGCCTGATGGATTGGTAAAAACATGGCCTGGCTCCACACTATTATTCAGTCCTTAAACAGGGAATTTTTCCTTAGTAAAGGCTGAACCGCGACACTCTGCAAGGTTTTCAGATTTACCTTTTGTTGCTCATAAAGAGCATGTGCCTCCTGTGCATGCTCCAGAGAGGGGTAGTCTTCAGCTACGACCCCTAAGAGGCTTTGCTCAAATTTTGGTTGCATCAGGCATCAGTACACGAGGGCTGTTTTTGCATGCAGGAGAAGGCCCAGGCAGATGTAGTTGGGCTGGTACTTTAACTCCTTTACTTTACAAGTGTCTTAGAGGTACTTTAGTTCTCCGAGTGGGGAAATCAGGGCACGTGTGCATTGCTTTTTAAGCCTTAGGACATACCAGGATTTGCATCTAGATTGGTTAATCTGCTTCATATCCCAAGCCCTAATAATTTGGATTTTTCTTTCTAATGGACCTCTAGCTGCAGTCAGAGACTTGCCAAACTTCTGTAAGAGCCGAACTCTCTCTTTTCAGGGGCTCTGAACAAGATGCTTGTGCTCCGGCAAAAGCACCGCAGGCATCTCTGGCCAAAATAAAGCCCTGGTGGCATGGAGAGTTACTGCATCAGGAAAAATCTCGAGGAATGTTTATTTCTGCAAGCGGGTGATGCAAAAGGACTGTAAGGGCAAACTGATAGCAACAACTCGGTGACTTCTGTCAAGTGGAAGAAAAATGTACTTTGATCCTTCGGGAAATACATTTGGACGTAGCTAGTCATGGAATATTTAAAGGAGCCTTGGGGAGAAATTCTGGTGAGAGAGTCTAGTTTGCAGCCATTACCTGTGGTAGTTGTGAACTGTCACATCTATTTTTCCTCTCCTGGGGAGAAAAAAACCGCTGCATGTTTTCCGTGACAATGGGGCTTGCCCTGTAAAACAACTTTCTCTGCGACTGTTGTGCAGTGTTTGTGGGGAGGCAAAACTGAGCAAATCAGATTTGTTTACAACAAAGAGGACTTGCTCCTTGGAGGCTGTGGTGATGCAGCTTTCCCAGTTCAAAATGATGCTAATTGGCTCCCACCTAGTCACCAAAAGGGAGGCTCTGTGATTTCAGATGTGTCACCTGCTGGAAATGACTAGAAGCCTGCAAATGTATTCAGTTCCTCAGGGAATGGTTTTTATCCTTTTAAATGAGTTTTTGTGTGAAGAAGTATTTGATAGAATATCCCCGGTGTAAGATAAATAGTTTCCCTGAGTTCAGGACTAATTATCCTCAGGGACACAACAGACCGAACAGCTAGATGAGCCAGAAATAAAATGGTATCTTGTGGCTATAGTGGGAAGTAGGCAGTTACACTCCTACCATACACGATTAGATAGCTATCGAGCTTGTTATTGTAGGAGAGGAAGTGACCGGCTTTCTCATACAGAGCCTCCGCAAATAACAAAGTACATGTGCACTGCAGCAGCACTCCCTCTCTGTCATGTCTGGCACCAGGAGCCGTTGCTGGTCATACATATTTCAGGCCAAACACATTTATAGGCCACACTTTCTGTGTGGTGGTGCACATACATTTCATGTTTACATAGCATCCATATTTAAAATGTGTGTCTTGGTGAAAAAAATATGACAGCATGCTTTAGTTCTACCCTGCAAGTCCAGGAATAATAATCAGTTTTGGTCGTGTTTGTCCAGTGCACAAGATGTTTTTCTGTTTCCTTTATCACTTCAGGCTTCTCTCAGTTATTTTTCACTGACACTTAGTTCAATGTTTGAGGCTCCAGGTTGTGACTGGAAGCTGAAGGGTGAATGTGTGTTGAAATTGCTCCTGTAGTCTGAACAAAACCAACCAGATATCTCATGGGAATTCCAGGGAAAAGTTAAATCTTGCAGCTTTCAGTTATTTATTTATTTTTTTTTCCCTCCGCCAAAGCTTCCATTAAAGCCAGCTGTAGTTTTGCCTGAATAAGGACTGCGAAACATAGCCAAATTTTGCAGGATAAAAAGTTCATCTGCTCTTTAAACTCTGGATAAGCATCTGAACTCTCTGCCACGGTCCTAAATTAGCTCATGCCCGGCACAAGCCTTGCTCCAGGAGAAACCTCGCCAGGCCACACCGCTGGGGGCAAAGGCTTCCTCGGGGTCTGCAGCCACAGGGTCCATGGCGAGGTCCCTGGCTGAGCATCGCCACCTCGCAGCTGGGAGAGGGCAAAGGTGAGAGGAGGAGGCGCCCCGCATGGGGCTGAAGCCTGCGGCTGACCATAATGGCCAGGATTTGCTGTCTGTCACGGTGACCGCAAGTATTGTGGTGTCCTCCCCAAGCAAAGGGTTGTGGCGTGCGGCCTGGAGGTGACAAAAGTGCAGATGGTTGCAGCTCGGGAGGAATGGGTGCAAGCTCTTGGCTGGCCGAAGGCACGTCTGGCTGGCGCTGCTATTTATAGCTGGGGGAGACGGAGTGTAACAGCGCACAGCCTGCGAGCAGCCAGCTCGAGCTGTTTGAAGGGCACATGCCTTCCGTGGAGAGGGCAGTTTGTCTCAGCTCTGCTGGGTGCAGGTCTGGACTCTCCCTTTGATTAAAAGACCTCATTTGTCTGCTAAAGCTGGGGCCCAAGCGAGAGCAGTGGTGCACCAGCCCTAGCGATCCTCCCCCCGCCTCCCGGCGTACATCAGCAACACATTTCTCTAAAAGACCATTTGGAAGTGTTTATTGCTGAAGTTGCCAAATACAGACAGAAAAAGGAAGAAGTCCCAGCTCTAGCCAATGGCTTCGTGCTCAGAAGGGTATTTTAACCAACTGCTGAGTCTGTGTGCTCACTGTGCCCTTGAGCGTAAGGCGTGCTGGGGAGGTGTGAAAGCAGGTCTTGCTTGGCAGGAGTGACCCTTTCTGTGTGCTCCCTCCCAGCCCTCGAGGCAGTGCCGTCAATGGGAGTGGAGGAGCTGCCTCTCAGCATCTAAAGAATCCCTAAATTTTAAGCAAGCGTTGAGAATGCGGAGGTGGCATTCATAAATTACACTTCTCTAAACAGGGTGCCTCTAACTTGTGCCTTCACATATTGCAGTCGCAAAGCTATGAATTTTCTGATTTTTGTCACACTCTGATAAGATTAAAAAAACACAGTTATATTCGATCCTGCTGACTGAGTTGCAGAAGTAATTTCTCATTCAATTGAAATCTAAAACTTAGGAGATTTCATGTCCACTGGGATGGAAAGTAATTTATCAATTCCCATTAGCTTCAGCCACCAATCAGGGAAGTTTTTATTTTCATTTTAGCAAAAAGGATAATGTATACCACCTACATTTCATACACCGACAGGGATTTCAGAAAGCAAGCAGCTAAAGCCAGGCTCTCTGCCTGTTTAGAAAAAAAAATATATATATATAAGCTCTTTTCTAAGAAAAACAGAACTCTGTATTTGGTCTACAACTTTTATGAGGAGAAGGATTCAAAAGTCAATACCTGTATGTTTTGAGACTTGCCCTTTGTCAGTTACTTTGAACAGCTTTGTGGGGGCTTGTGGCCTTTCAAGCCTCTTATTTTTGTACGTGCACATCTGCATTTCTTTTGAGAGTTGCTCTTCTAATACACAAACATTTGCTAATGGTCTTACAATGACTTCAGATTACATTTTTTTCCAAGGCATGCAGGCAGAAGAGGGGAGGTTACCAATCCCTTATAAAAACAAGAACAGTGACATGAACTGCCTTCAGTTCTTGTAAAGATAAATAAAATAGAAGAAATGCAAAGTGGTGGTGTTCCGACGGTTGCTTCAGTTCCCTGAAATTCCTATGGCAGAGCATTTGGGAGAAAGAGAGACTTGCTATTAGTCAACTGTATTGATTTCTGCCACTAAGGAAAGCGGGAGAAAAAAAATATTTACTGTGCTAAACCGCTGGAGCTTTCAACCGGTTCATATTGAAAATTGTCTCCTATGGACTTCCCTCCGTGGCTTTTCCTCTGCGGAAGGGAAGACTGGAAGAGGCATCAGCACAAAACAATGAGAGGCAGTTCCTGTGTGCCCGCCGGCATCTGCAAGGGAAACGCGCGCTCTGCCGGAGGAGTTGCCTCCTCCTTGCCGTGAGTGACGAGTCATGAAGCCGTTTTCAGAATCACAGCAGATCAAGTATGGCTGTGATTAAAAAGTGATCGCTGTCTATTTTTAGATCTGATTCCTCTAAGTGGCCTTCTCAGTTGCTATGAATAGCTGCAGCATAATAGTTAAAGTAGACAAAAAAACAGTCCTGTTTCAAGCTGCTTAATACATAGGCTGAATTTCCTAACAAACCATGTGGTTTTGTGTTTGGGAGATCCGGAACGAGTGTTGTTTTTAAGTTACTTTTGGTAATTCTTATCAGTTTCAAGTGCAAAGGTATTATTTAAACGTTTGCTTTTCGTTTCCTTAACAAAATGTAAGCCAAACCCAAGCTCATCCATTTCAACAAACTCTTTAAAGGCTGATAGGTGGATAGACTTATTTTATAGTGTAGCTCTACACAGAAGAGTGGCTTTGTAATAGTGGCAACCTCTTCCTTAGCGAGACTGCTACTTGTCTACGTTCAGTCAGATCTTCGACTTTATGGCAGAAGTAAGTCTTGACTGCTTTTTACTCCTGTTGGCCCTGTAGAGGCTACATAGCTAAGCGTCAGGTATAGCTAAGAGCTAACGAGCTAGATTTATTTTTCAGTGTTGAGCATTACAGCCTCAGCTGAGACTTCAGTAAGGTATTGAATACTCCTTACAACAAGGGGTTGGTAATTTCAAATCAATTGCACCTATACGAGACCAATGAAAACAGGGCATGTGGACAGGCATAGACAAAAGCTTTGTTTATTTGATGGGGTGCGGTTTGTTTCTCACAATAACTGAGATGGAAAGGACATAGTTTCATTGTCAGAGGCCAAGTAGGACCAGGAATTAGATTTTTTTCTTGTGAACACCTGGCGTTTGAGATTAAAACACTGTAAACCTGGGACCCCACAGTACCATTTCGTAAGTGCTTTTCAGGACAGAAGGCACGATGTAAGCGCATTGCTAAACAGGAAGGAAAAGCTCACTGAGAGATGAAGGATCTTTAACAATCATACCTAGTCAGAAAATGATTTATTCTATGAGGAAAGAATGGTGATTACTAAAGGTTAATAGGAATGTGAGTCACCTAAATTCTGGCAAATATGGAAGATCCAAAAAGATTCAGAGAGTACAGTAGCCAAGTAGATAGAATAATAAATAAAAACTTTTTTTTTTTTTTTTTTTTAATATGCAAAAATTGCCAATTGTATTTGAAGATATATTTCTTGGTAAACAAGGTTCTCATGGGTAGGTACAAACCCAAATAATTCCAGCATCCATATTGTTCTGTGCTGAAAGAAAAGTAAACATTACTCCATAGTTATCCCTACTCTCATATTAAAAAAAAAAAAAAAATCCAACTTTTTAAATATATATATATATTTGAAAAGAAAGAACAAAAGTAAACCCAAAGAGACTGCCTGCATACCTGACTTTTAATTTGTAATACAAATATAGGACTCAGAAATTGACATGAGACAGGAATGAAATGGAAGGCTAAACCTGAAAGAATAAACTTATGTTTACCGTTTCAGTACTATCTTTTAAGACTTTTCTTTTTTTCTGTAATGTTAATTATATTGATAATTTTTTTAAGTATATGCTATATTGTATGTAATGCTTCCTCCACTTGATTCTTAGGGTATTGGCTATTAAAGTTCAGTGCTGAATCATTACTGTTTGAAACTGCACTACATGGTAAGATGCCCTAATAGATTTTCTGCGATGTACTTTAAATTAGCCAATGAATTTGTAAACTAATTTCGAATAGCTGGAAATAACTGCTGTGATTCTAGAAATCCGAGGCAGAGACTGGAAGGTAGATGTGATGTTTTGTAATTTTTGAGAATTATGAAAAGTAAAAAATAAGAAAGCCTGGGGAGCTGTAATAGGAACTGCACTTGTTAAGACCATTTTTCATTAATAAAGTAATAAAGCAAATGTTAAGGGAAAAGTATCTGCAGTTACCTGGCAGCTGATGAACAATAACAACTTTATAAATATACATCAAATAATCTCTGACATACTGGATTGATTTTTTAAAATTATTTTTTAAATTACCATATTTGTAGCCAATGGTAATGATGGCATAACTGAAATGCGGTCTGTTATTAAATAATTTGATACAATGCCTCTAATTCGGAACAATTAGTTCCTAGCAGCTTGGGTATAAACACTGCTTTATGCATGGAGAGAGTGTGAATAAATTGTGGTGGTTTGCAGCAAAATATTGAATCCTGGGAGGTGCCCAAGTGAGGTGGTGCTGGGCAGCGTTATGTTAGATTTTGTTTATGGTGTTTATGAATGTTTTGTGAGAGAAGTGTAAACTGCCCATTAATTATGTTCCACAGGGACTAAATGTGGAGGTGTAGCAGAGGATGGACTAATCACTTTATCACTTGCTGGGCACTGTGAGCTTGTATAATTTAGTATACCCCGATTAAAAGTGGGAATAAATTCTCCCTGATAGGAAATTTATTTCCTAGGTTTGTATGTGGATCTGTGTTTTATTCCCTTCAGACACTATATATCTATTCTTATATGCCAAGGCCACTGACTTTTCTGTTATTCTAGGTGCCAGGAACACTGAATAGTTCTTGAATTGCTTATAGATGATGAAAAGTGCAAATAAAACAATTTTATTAAAGGAGGAAAAAGGAATAAGATAAATATTGCGGATCAGGAAGTGATAGAAAAGGACTAGAAAGGGCTAGTGCAGTGCGGGAGGGTGGCTGATGAACCAAACATGACTTTTTTCTTTCTGTGGCGTATATTTACGTGGTGTGCTCACTGCTGTCCTGTGGAGAAAGAGGAGGACATGGCCATCCAGGGAAAAATCTCACACAAAGAATCCAATATAATGTTGTGCTCATGGTTTTTGTGGGAAAAATTCTCTAGTTCTCCTAATTCTGTTTTCCACCATTGCAGGGGTGCCCTTTCTGCAGGAAGACAGAAAATGAAATTACTGCACGGGCCTTTGGAAGACACCTGAGTTATCTTGATGGTGGGCACATTTCTCAACTACAACCATCTAGACACAAGGTATTTTCCTGCCAAAATGAGTGTAAAGGAAATTTAATGCATGTGGAAGGCCTCAGGAGCCTCTGGGGATGCCTGCGTGATGGCA
This sequence comes from Oxyura jamaicensis, assembly GCF_011077185.1. Lineage (NCBI taxonomy): Eukaryota > Metazoa > Chordata > Aves > Anseriformes > Anatidae > Oxyura > Oxyura jamaicensis. Next base: position 46,593,992 of record NC_048895.1, on the reverse strand, counting down.
CTCATGAGGATGACTGCAATGTGAGCAGACTACCTGAGCTGGCTTTCATCACAGTGGGTCACTGTCAACAACACCAAAGTTGCAGTGTACAAACTTCAGGTTTTTCTCAAGCTGGTCAAGCTAAAACCACCTCACTGGCAGCTACCCATGGTCTGACTGAACTGAGGCTGACTCTCCGGGCAGGTGAAGAGCAGCACAAACTTCCTTGCCCCAGATCATGTTTTCTGTGAGTAAGGATTTTAAAAGGGCAAGTTCAAACCGAGACCAGGCAGGCAAGGCCAGTGCTTTTGAGGCTACCAAGAACGGTGCCTGTAACTGCAGTAGTATTTAGCTCATTGGATGGGAAATGATAACCACGCTGTTTGTAGACAAGAGAGTTTTGATTTAAACAATTGACTTAAATTACTTTAGGCAAGAAGCATGCTTTGATGCATCTTAGGTATGGGTTGTGTTCTATCCTCTTGCCTCTTGTGTCAATGTGAAAACTTTTAGGAGAGTAAGAGATTGGATAGTTGGGGTGGCTGTACAGTAAATTTCTAGAGGAAGGTCTTGTCCACCAATACCTAAAAGTCTCTGTGTTATTAGTGGTTTGAGCTAGTGAGATGTCTTATTTATTCCTCAAGACTTTTCCATATTGTTTGGGCTTAAATGTGCTTCTTCTACAAAAATGTCCATCAGGGTGATTAAGTTTCATGTAAAAAGTGCAATAAATTCTCCCTGGTTCCAAGAGACTCTTTGCAGCCATTCTGTGCAGATGCTCCTTCCCCAGCACCCTGTAATCAGGTACCATCTGACAGTTTTGACTTAGTTCCTCTACCTTGTGTATTCTTTGAGAAGGTGCTGGATACAACTTCATTTAGCTATGTGCACAATCATCTGGAATCTCCCCTGTAAACTCAAGGCTGGAAAACTTGAAAAATGTAAAGCACTGGAGTAGGGATTGAAAGCCTCCCTCCTGCTGCCTCCAGGTTCAGGCCCAAACCAGTGGAGAGGTAACTGCAGGAACCAAAAGAAAGAGGGGTGGGTGCACCCTGTGACAGGTGCAGGGCATTGTTGTAAGGCAAGAGATATGCTTGTGGTTTCTTTGCAAACAAGGGAAGCTCATCCAGTACGGTACATCCTCTATGCTGCTAACTAGGGAATATATCTAGGGAAGGTAGATGTGGTCCACTTGCTCTTGGTTTCCATGTGAGACACCACCTACACCCAGGAGAGTGAGAAAGGAGCTATTTGTGACCTTTCAACACGGAGATGTCAACTTGTCTATCAAGTCACCTTGTTCCTTCCTTCCTCACAGACATAAGAACAAGCAGAACCAGTCTCTCAATCATGAGGATGTCAGTCATGAGGGTGCCCCATAGTTTCTTTTACAAAGAACCAGAATCAACCAAGGTGGCTATAAAAATAAATAAATAAATAAAACCCTCAGATTAATCTAACAATGCCTAAGGTGCCCCTGACAAGATGTCAATGTGCCACCAGCACCCATTTGGTTTTCATCAATTTCTCTGCTGTAATAGTACAAATTATATGGCTGAAAGCCTTTCATGGTTCTTGGACTCAGGTCTGTCCTGCAAATGTTCAGTTGGGCCTGATTATTAAATGCTACTCTATGGTTTGATTTAGCATGCCTTTGTTGTGCAAACCTCCTGGTGACATTAAATGACTCCCTAAGCGATGAAAAGTGGATTTTAGAGAGCAAAATTGCTTGAAATATTTGCTGGGGAGCTAGTTTGAAAAGAGTAACAAATGGAAACCATTTCTGTCTGGGAGACTGAATTCATGACTAAAGCATATAGCGATTTTCATTTAAGCCTTTTTATATATGTATTATACAAATATATATATTCCTCTTGCAGGGAACACTTGGGGATTTCAGGCTTTTTAACAATTCTCTCTGTTAAAGGTGCTAGTCCATAAGTTATGATTTTTGGATCACTACTTCTGCAAAGATAGTCTAACTTGGGAAGATGGTAAAAATTTCAAACTGGCAGAGAGATGCCTGAGGCAAGCTTCAGGCATACTGGCACCACAGCTGCCTTACTGCCTTGCCAGCAGAAAAGTGGTACCATATAGACTGATTAGAGGAACATGGATAAGGGAGGGATAGAGGATGCCAGATTAAAAAAAAAAAAAAAAAAAAAAAAAAGAACAACTTCAGGAAGAAGCAAGTTTTTTTTTTTGTTTTTTTTTTTTTAAATTTTATAATTATTACTTTTTTTACTTTTTTTTTTTTTAATGGAAAGGTGGTTTTAATGCTCTTTTGGGTTTAGTGACAGTCTAGGCTGAAATCGTGTGACTTGGCAAGTTTTAAATGAGGCTACTCCTAGTTTCTCCAATATGAACGAGATGTGTTACACATGAAATCAGAGGCTTTTCTGCTGTAAACAACAGTTTTATATCAGGTTCTTAATTACACATCACAAGCCAGATGGGAGTGCATTTTGTACTTGGTTCTTGATGACACGTGTTGAAGAGAACGGCATTTGTGAAAATTGTAGCCAGACTATGATTGCTAAAATTTGATGATCTTTTAGACTTCATGCTCTTTGATCTGTCTAAATATTAAACATTGACATATAAATCTTTGTATACATAAACATTCTCTTTAATTTTCCAGTAACTACAGGGAGGTTATCAACAAGTCAGGTTCCTCACAGCGTTGTGTTCAGGATGAAGAAAGCAGGCATTAATTGAAATAAATTGAAATAAAAGGTTTAGACAACATATAGTCAAGCAATAGAGCAGATTGCCCAGAGAAGCTGTGCAGCCTCCATCCTTGAAAATTTTCAAAACCCAGCTGAAGGAAGCCCTGAGCAACCTCATCTGATCTCAGAGCTGACCTTGCTTTGAACAGGAGTTTGGACCGGAAACCTTGTGATGATCCTTCCAACCTGTACGATCCTAGGATCTCATGACTATTAGTTGCTAGTTTGTACAGCCTAATTTGAAAAATTATTATGGGGAGTGTTGATGAAGATGGAGTCCTTTTCCAAACCGGGTATCATTTATAACATGGAAGGGCAGCTAGGACACTGTCACTGCCGACACAAGATTGATGTTCAGGAAGACATGTTTATAAATCATCAAGATGGGAGCTGAACTCCCTCTGGCACTGTTTGAAATGTGATTTATACATATTTTTAATGTAGTTCTTTGGTCAGCTTGGCCAAGGCCTAGGAAGGAGACCGGTACTTCAGCTCCATTCCTCTTAATTTCTTCCTCTTTAGAGCAGCATTGGAGAGATTAACAAGTTGTGAGCAATTTCATAGGTATACATATTAGTAAAAGTGAGGACAAACCACGTCATCTGGGGTTTATGCTGGCAAACTGCCGTATTACAGTTATTGTCTCGGGACATTTTTCTTTGAAGTCTTACAGCTTTCTGAAGAAACTTCTTGCCTGCTTTTTGCTCTTCACTGCTAGTTAAAAAGACATTCAGATGCCCTTCTCAAGCTTTTCCTGTCTTCCATTTCACTTCTGCCAGGTGGCCGATGACTACCAGTTCTCTTAGCAACTGCTCACTGGTCTTCTACCCCTTCTTCCAGCTTCACAGTCAACGTTAATGAACCGTTTGCCGAGAACAGCTTTTGCAGCACTCCAAACAATACCTTCAGGAGTCCTTCGGGAACAGTGCCCCTCCACTTCTTCTCAGGGTTTCCTTGATTAATTAGAAAACCCTGTCCTGAACTCCCACCCAGGACCCCCATGCTTTTTTTTTCTTTTTTTTTTTTTTTCTTTTTTTTTGTCCAAGGGGTGAATTAATTCCAGCTCTTATCCCACTGACTTCAGTAGATTTATCACTGGAACATGAATATCTTATTGTCTTTCACTTCTGAGTACCACTAGTACTAAGATAACTGCAGTTTTATGAGCTCTGTGTTTAGTGACTGCCATTAAAAAGCAGCGCTTTAGTGCCCTCTGATATTTGAGCTTTACTGTGGTATTTGTAGTATCTTCTATAGTGAGAACAAGAAGTACTGCAGTAAAGACAAAATTTGAGGTGTCGTAAATGTTAAATTTATTTTAAACGACCCACTGCAGGCTGACAAGAAAGATATACTTAATACTTTAGTCTATAAATATAAAAATTGATCCAAGACTACGTCCCAACAAAGTGAGAAACAAGTAATGGTTTTCTCTCAGAGAAGGTGCCTCTTGTGTGAATCATTTACTTCTAAACCTTCCAATTTTTAGGTTATTCTGTGATTAGTGACCTTTGAAGGCAGTACTTCAGCTTGCTTCTAACTGCCCAGTCTGCTGCTAGGGGAAGATCATCTTTGCACGGCCCTGACCATGTCACATGTAGGGGATCACTCACCTTTTTCTTAACTGTGTTTGCTCCAAGTCTGAAGGAAAAGTACATTGTTTGAGACTTTCAGCTCAAAGCTCTGAGCAACAATGATGTCTGCTGATTTCATTCTGAAATATAAGCAGGGCAGCTTCAGGTGTATAAAGCTGGCTACCAACAAAGAGGGCCTAGTTTTTAAACCTGCTGGCATAGGTGGAAAATTAGGGAAAAATAGCCAAAGATATTTTCAAGCAAGGTATTTTGCAAATGTTCTTCATGAGAGGATTTTTTCATATATTTCGTCTTTGGAAGGAAGACAAACCAGTTGGGTGGATAATGAAAAACAATCCTCTTTAGGAAGAAATTGCTGCCACACAGCCAAAACCCTCTCTTTGTTGATTCAGGAACACAGCTGCTTTGGCCACAAAGTCTAGAAGAGTTATGGTATTTTTCTATATGTGAAGAATGTGTGAGGAGAGAAGAAGGGAGCTGATAGTCCTGTAACCGTCCTTCCCTTTGCTGCTCATGCCCTGGAGTGCCACAAAGGCCACTGTACCCCACCATGCAGCTGTGAGTGCAGCTGTGTGCGTCTCAATTCAGATCTTTGTCTTCTGCTTCTGTCACGCTGATACCGCCTGGACGTGTTGGACTCTGAGGTTCAATGTGCTGCTACTTGCCTACCTCCTCAGCTAGAGCCCGTGCCCAAATCAGCATTCAGACAGCCATAACAGCATGTGTTAGCAGCTGGGCAAATTTAGCAGTGCATGGAGAACCCTGTTAAACGTGTTTGGGTTCCTCCTGAGGCCTCAGCATTTTCCACCCCTGTTTTTACACAGCACTAAAACAACGTGAGACTGAATGGAGATGCAGAAAGGCTGTTGCAGTGCCTCACTGCTTCATGTATCGAGGAATGACATTAGCTGTCCTCTGGTGCTAAGAGATTTTATGAAAACCAAATTTAAATAAAATTTGGCTGTAGATGAGCATTTTATAAATGGAGTACTGATTTCCACTTAGGTGTATTTTTAGTCTCAGGGCTAAATAAAAGACTATCTCCTGTTTCAAACTGGCAAGGCTGCTTCTCTTGTGGTGGTTTTAAGATAAGGTTGTCAAAGGTGACTGGAAATTTTTGGTGCTCAAATGAAAAAAATTTGGAGGTTTAATTCTCAGAAGAGTTATAGAACATATTTTGGAAAACAGCTGAGGTCGTCTCAGAGGCTGCTTTTGTGAATCTGCCACCCTTTCACGAAAAAATAGATCATAGGCTTTTGGGGAGAGTTATCTGCACTCCTTTGTTTAAATTATCCATGTTAGCTGGTCAGTTTAACCCCACAATTTATCTGGAATTCTGAAGGACTGGAGACACTGACTATTCCAAAAACCAGCCCAGAGGTAGCTGCCTTCCAGAGCAGGGATGGCTGAATGGCTTCTGAACTATTGCAGTTTACAATCATAAACTGATCCTGAGCAGTAGCTTGCAAGAATCAAAGACTGAGCTGGTTCTTGCTGCTGCCATACAGTTTGATCTGCTGCAGTTTGTATATCAATATTTTAATGTTACAGACTGAGGTACTTCTCTCTATGCACATAGTTATGATCAAATCTCTTCCTAACCTTCTCTTTGAGTAGACTGACCTCTGAATCTTTCACAGTGAAATGTGCATTTGAGACCTCAAATCAGTTTTGGAGACTTGGATAACCATTCTAGGATAATGATTCTGCAAGCTGTGTTAATCTGCACAGACCTCTCTTCAGTGAAAAAAAGACAAACCCTCCGCACAGATGCTTCTTGCCAAATAAAGTTCCCAATCCTGCAAGTATGACCTGATACCAGACTCCTCCAGAAATTGGGGGTAATGAAGCCTTGATACTTTAAACCTTCAGCTAAATACCTCACAGAAACAAAAAGTAAATGGCAAAGCTATGGCTATTTGTACTACTTGTTTTACTTTGGTTTTCACTTCTGTGGTGGAAAAAGTTAACGGAATACAAAAATTCAGTATCAAAAAAAACCACATTTTTATTTGATTTGCAAAGAGAAGTATTTTATTCCTGCAAGGAACTGGCAGTTCAAAGCAGCTTATTAGGACTGTTCATTTACACACAGAAGTTCACTGGAGTAGCTGTAATACATTGTGTGACCAAATTAATATGTATGAGAATGCCCAATATGTGCATGCAAAACCTCCTTGTTTTTATGGCAGCTTGTTATGCAGCAATTCAATGAAGTCAGTAGAGTTGTCTGAATTCAAGTTACTTTGCAGTGAATTGGAAATCAGGAGGAGTATAAGCTACCTTGCATTGTTGGAGTAGGTGAAGTTCATTAATGTTCATTTTGGGAATGATTTAAAGATGAGCAGTTGATACATTGCCAGCTCATAAAGTCAGCTCAATATCAACTCATTAGCACGAATCCCATCTCTGTCTGAGATGTTATGAGACTTGTACCTTAAATGACGCTTAAGGGAGATTCATAATCTTATTAAAAGAAAAAAAAAAGTCTCCAAAATAAGATTTTTTTTTTTTTTAAATAGGGTGAGAGTTTATAGAAATAATGTTGGAACTGCCTTGAATCATAGAATCACCCTTAAAAAGTAAGCATGAATAACAAGGTATGTCAATGTCTTTCTTGATCTAACACATAACCACTATTCTTTGATTCTGCTAGAAGTGGCTCATGTAGAAGGCCTGCTATCTTATATTTTTATATCAAGGAAAATAACACAATTTAATTTAAAGCCAGTATACAAAACAAATCAGTAACACCGTATCAAAAGCACAGACTACATCTGGTCTCAATCAGTTTATGCACAACATTCAATGCACTTGAAAGCACACCACCCACAGCAACATCTCCCAGCGCTCTGAGAGTTTCCAGCTTTACCGTCCATGCTTTTTTTTTTCCCCTCATTTAGAGTGTGTTCCTTAAGAGCAGACAAATAAACAGACTTCATTTTCATGATTCACATTTTCCATAATCTTGGGTTAGTACTACTGGCTCCACCTTTTTTTAAGCTATTCATGCATTCCTTTATTTATTGTCCAAAGTACCAAGCAATTTGATCTATAAGTCCCATTGATTTGACATGTTCTTTGCAACTCCTAAGGCATTTTGGCCCCCCAGACCGACATCTTTTTCCAAGCCTATTATTTGGGCATCCCAGATATCTGAGATTATCTCTTAATTGTTTGTTTAACTAAAGCACTGATGTATTGACTTAATTGTGTCTGTTCTCATTTATCTGCTTAAATAAGCAAGAAGTACTAAAAGATAACAGCATTGTTGATTGACTATATGACGTTTGATCCAATCCATATCAGCCTCAAAGTCAGCATTAGGTTTGCAATGAGAAGTCATCTCCAAAATCTCAAGGAACAGAAAATCTGTAGATGCTAGGAAGAAATTCAGTTCCTGCAGTAAAGAATTATTTGTTTTGGTTTATTTACCCCAGTAACATATATGAAGGCAATGTCGGTAAATCAATTGACAGCAAAAAATTTAGCTCCTAAATAATAATTGCAAAGTAGGATCTGTCAGTTTCATGCCTGGTAAGAAATAACAATAATAAAAAATAGAAATATTAATAAAAAAGAGAAAAAAAACTATGGCAGTAAACTGATTTGTATATATATATATATAAGAAAAATTCTGATATTTGTAATGTGCAGTTTTCTACCTCTTAGAAATGATTCCCCCAAAATATTCATAGTCTGACAATCTCATTGTCCTTTGAATGTTTCAAGTTGTTCATACTTTGTTCTGGACTTTGGGGATATTTTGCTCAGCCAAGTCAAAACAGCGGATTCTTGGTTTGTTTTCACTTCTTTTGCATGCCTAGCTAGCTTCTGCAGCTTAAGAAGAGATAATACAAGTTAATCATGGTTTTGATGCAGAGCTTTTGCAGTTTCCCTCTGTAGGCAAGTCAGAAGCGGTGGAAGAAATGGAAAGAGAGAAGTGGGGACAGAAAGTCTCAAGGAAAATATGTAGGAAATTCTTGTCAAATTTTTGTATGATTTTATCAGTTTTGAGCACCTTGGAAAATGCATTTTTTTTCACTCCTGGCATATTACGTTTGTTCAGGTAGAGCCATTAAAAGTGTGAGCATAATAATTTGTGAGGCAGCTTGTGACCCATGCTGTTTTTTCTTGCCTTCTTCACCCTAGTTAAACTCTAAAAGCTTCCCACATTATTGTCAAATGCTTCTTGCAGCTAAGAAGATAAATGCAGCAAATCACCTCCTGTTATAGGTGAATTACAGGTTCTCCCTCCTGGAAGAACCAACAAACATTTTCTGTACAAGGCAACAGTTTGTTTTCATTGAGCCTGAAATGGAAAATGCGGGCAAGTTCTGCAAACTGTGTCGAGAGCAGAGACATGGGAAAATGAAGACATTAATGTTTCTGAATGCATCAAGAATAGCTGTCACACTATGCCAAAAACATTAATGAACAAATTAACAATAATTTTTAGCACTGTATCTTCAAGAGAATTGTAGAATTGTAGCCAACTTACCTGTATGAAATATTTGAGCTGGAGGTGGTAAAAGGTAAACTAATGAAATAAAGATAGTGTTACATCCTGACCAGTCAAGCTGTGCAGGGAAAGAGAGGCTATGCATTTCTCTCCTATAAGCCACCTCTCTTCTATGATTTGTAAATTTTCCCTGTTTTTCTCATTTGAATAGTCTCATCTAGTTACCTGGGTCTCTTTTAAGTAATAGGAACTACCTAAATATCAAGGGCATGTTTCAGAATAAGGAGGTTTATGCTTACAGCTGCCTCTTTTCCATGCTTAAAGTATTTTGTTTTTCTAGGGTTGTGATGATAGAGGTATTATGGTTTCTTGTTGGATCCAGATGTTTGATGTCAGTGTTAGATGCAGTGGCTACAGAGCTGCCAGATCAGCTATAAATGGTGCCTGGCCATGTGAGTTAGGGATCCAGAAGGCCAGAGGCCATGCTGTCACCTCGCCTGCCCTGCTGCTGCTTTGCCTGTCAGCCGTTGCACAATGCAGCCTGGCTTGGCCACGTCTTTGACCTCAGCTTCATGAAATGGCATTGCTTTCTTGCCAGCTGCAGAAGGCTCTCAGGACTCTGCTGTTCTTAGTTTCCTGAGCTACTCTTTTTACTCAGGGCAAAGCAAGCAGAATCTCCTGCAATTGCTCTGAATTTTTCCCTTCTTCTGTTGTAAGTTTTAACATTTTCAGTATCTCCTGCTGGCCTGAGTTGGTTAGGGAATCAGAGCTTCCTGCTTGCTAACGTCAGACTGTAATGAACGCATGTTTGACATTGTGTTGCAGCCTTTCTGCTGGATTTGGTTTTGACATAAGCTGGTGGGACAAGCTGTCATTCACCACTCTTATGATGTTTTCCTTGAGAATGGATTCTTTTGCCCAGAGGAGAGTCAGACGCAATTCTCACACCTGCTCTGTTTTCTTCCAGTGCTTAGATGCAGAGAGACAGTCACTATCCTTCAGAAATTTGCAATTGGCATTAACCTAAGGCACTGACACAGGTATTTTTGTGATCCAAGGTAGACGTTAAACAGCTGAGGTGGGAGGGGGGGTGGCTGTACCTATGAATGAAGCTGGTGCACTGTGGAAACCTTAGCTAATTACCTCTGGATGAAGAAACCGTCAAGGTCTGCTGGCCAAGACATTGGAGGCTGTTACCTGAGCAGTTCCCTGGCCCTGGGCAATGAGCCAGCGCAGCTTCCAGGCTGTGCCAGCCCATTAGCTGCAAGCTACTAATATGACACATCCCTCACGACTTGTGTCCTCTAAAGCTAGCACTGGATTCAGTCCCAGATCCGAGCTTCTACATCATGTGGCTTTTCCAGATTTTCAGTGTTTAATTAGACCAGCACACACAAAAGCCTAACCATTCCTTGTTGCTTAAATAGAAAAAAAAAAAAAAAAAAAAAAAAAAGAAAAAAGCCACAGATGATGCAGCAGTGCCTGCTTCGCTGTACAGCAATACTGGTGACCACACTGGGAAGCTCGCTAAGGTGCTGCTGCTAATGCGAAAAGAGACCCATCCAAAGCTACATAGTGAGAAGGCTGTGTGACAACGACATGGCAAGCCCAAGACCACGCTTTAGGGGAAATACCTCCGCAGGCCTGGAAAAGTGTTGCTTGTTGCTGTAAGTAAAGAGCAAAAAGAGTTTGCCTGGCTAGAATGGGAGACTAGCTGCTGGCGTTAATATTTACTTGGGGGTGGTGATTGTGTGTTAAGACTTTCGGTCTCCTAATCATGGCCCGCACTGCCCTGTCACCTTCTGGCCAAGATGAACACCTTGAGGCAAACTTTGGGGTCCAGATCCCAGCCCCGCCAGCTTAGAGACCAGTGCCACGGGCCTCTGGCTGGTAAGGCTAGCACACATCTGCTGTCTAAAATGACACCTATGACAAACAAAGTTGTGTTTTTGCAGTAGAGAATTATTTTTCTGTATTCCAAGGTAGTTGTGCAGTCATAGTAAGGAGAAATACTAAGTAGATAAGTGGACAGTAGAAGGCCTCACTGTACCAAGATAAGGTAGAAGCTTGAGAAAAACAGGATGAGCAGTGTGAGAACAGTAAAACAAAGATCTCAAGTTCTCAAAACATAAGAAAGGAGAAATTAAAGGGTTGAAAAAAAGAAATATTGTACATATGTGGTATAGAGGAGCATCGAGTAACTTGTGAACCTGTAGCACTCAGCCAATGAGGAAACTGGGGAGGTGATCAGGCGTTGGGTAATAGAGAATAAAAGGTTATGATTTGTTTACTAAAATGCACTCCTGATTGACAGGATGCCCGGCATTGCAATTGCGAATAAAATAGCTTCACAGAAGATCCTGTCTGAAGAAAATTATTTGAGATGTTTCTTAGACACCTCTCTGCTCTTGTAAAGTAGTACAAAGCTATTTTAAGCTGGCACAAGCCTTGTCCAGGAAAGCTCAGACAGCACTGACACCTCTGAAGTGGGTGGGAAAGGCAGCTGAGGTAAGCAAACACAGCAGCAAAAGGTCAACACCCCAACCATCCAAAAACCACCACACCTGCCCCACCATGGATATTAATTCCATGGCATAAAGAAACTGTTGGGAGGCCCCTTCCCCTAAGCAGAGTGCTGCCAGGAGTTTGTTTGGGCTGTCAGTGATGGTTGTCTGTCAGAGGCAGGCCTGCACGGGGCCATGGGCAGCGCTGGAGCAGGTCAGTGGAGGAGGAGAGGAGGTGCTCACTGGGCTGCAGTACAAGCCGAGGTGGGCCTGCCCTGAACAGACCACAGTCACCCCCACCACTGCTGTGTCAGAGCACCACAGCTGCCCTCAGAGTTTGCTGTTTGGCTTTTTGGGGTCTTTTAATGGCTCAAAAAGTGTTTTTTTTTTTTTTTTTTTTTTTTTTTTAAATGTTTTTTATTCCTAAGAAACAATGTCTGCCCCTGTCTGTAGGATTCACCCAGTCTTTCCTCTCTAACAACCATGGCATAGAAGACCTCCCATTAGTGCAGAAGGAACTTGGAGCCTTATCTGTGCACAGCCAAAGGCCTGCATCTCTTAACAGTTGAGCAGTTTCAGCCAGCAGCACTTTTTTTATTATTATTTTTTAACCAGAGTTTGTGAACCAGTAAAAGGCATTCTACAGAACTGTTCATACTAAAATAAAGATACCTCACACAGAGGTGCTATTTAGCCTCCCCTCCTCCATTGTCCCCAGGTGGGGACAGCCCCACCTGGCCATGCTGTGCCTCCTTAAATGTAAGTGATAGCCCATCACCTTCTGTATAGGCAGCAGCAGGTGGCAACAGGTCCCTCACCTGCAGTAACTCAGCTATCAACTATGGAAACAGCTGGGCCTGCTTGTGATCTTTCTATTTGTTGCCATTCCTTAGCAGATTTTGGTCAAACCTGCAGCTGAGCTGACAAAGGAGCCTAGGAGAGCCCCTAAGTGCCCTTGATTTGGGTTGACTGGAGCATTTTGGATGGTTTCCTCTGGTGAGTGAAGTTAACCTATCTAAGATGGGATGGAGAGTAACTTCTGTAATCTATTTTGCCTTCTTTGCTGTGTCAGTGGGGACTTCAGCAGAGGCACAATAGCTGGTTGTGAGCATGCAAACAATATTTTAACCTCGTATGGCTGTTTCTACAATAAGTGAGCTATGAAAGGAAAGGATTTGATCCATGTGTTATTTCAGTTTTCTCTGAATACAACAATGTTGTTACTTAATCTTCTTTAGGATTTTCTGGCACCTGGCATCTCTTAAAATTTGAGCATGTTTTTTCTATTCGGGGGCAGACAGAGCACGTTCTTCTCTATGCACCATTATGATTTTCAACCCAGGACAGAGGTAGCAAATGCTGGTACCAATTTCAGTTGACTCTGGCAAATTAGTCTGTGAACTTGGACAGCTTGGTAAAGATTATGTGTCCTATTCAGCTGTTGTGTTGTTAGCATTCCCTGAAGGAGGGAGCAGACTGCTACCAGGCTTGCTTTCTGTCCCCAGAGCTGGCAGTTGGATTTATTGCTGTAGGAGAGAAAATGCTGTGAGGAAGTCCTTCATCCTGAGCCTGTCTTTGCCAGTAAGAGACATCAGTGGTCTCAGCTGCCCCTTGGTCAGAGTAACTATCCCCATAACTCACTTGGTTGAAGCTCCCTACTTGACTCTAGTTAAACTGGGCATCTGAGACCTCCGTTCATGCTGTTTGAGGGCATGGGTAACCTTGAGGTGCAGGAGCTTACAAAGTTGCTTGGTGAGCCCTAGGGCAGGAGGACATCAAGGTCTGATGGTCTTTCAACTGCTGGGTACACTGCTGTTAAGCAAGCAGCTAAGTCCCAACAGCTGAGCAGCTACTGCTACCTTGCTTTAAATATTTCAGAAGATAATATTAACCTATGAAAAGTTACTAGTCAGATCATGACCAGTCTACCAAGTACTTTGGTGTTTAGATGTCCAAGAGGAGAAAGCTTGTATCTTCTCATGCATGGATGTTTCAGAGTGCTACATCCCATCACCCTTTTTTTTTTTTTTTTTTTTTTTTTGTATACAATTAGATACAATCTTCTTGAACTATTATTTTCAAAATAAGAACAGTGTCTTCTGTTTTGCAGTAGCTTCAACAGTTCTTACAACCACTGCTTTGTTTGGGTCAGACTGTAATCTTTCTTTAGAAACCCAATGTCTCAGAAAAGTTATGGGTCTATCAAAAAGCAGCAGTTTAATTTTATAGGCACACCTGTGAATTTAATTCTCTGTCTAAAACTTCTTTTAAGTCCTTAAAGGGTCATTCCAAACTCAAGGGGGGAAGCTATGATTGCATCGTCTCCATAAACTGCACGATATATAGACATACTGAACCTGACAGCTGAGTGTTCATTAATCCTGAACCTGGCCAGGTAACTTGTAATTCCAAAAGGCACCACGTTTAAAATGAAAAGTTTCCCTTATGATAAATGCCTATTTAAAAACAAACAAAAAACAAAAACAAAAAAAAAAACAACAAAAACAAACAAAAAAACAGTTGTCATCCATTTGTAACTGCCAACAGCTGCTCAATGATCAATGGTAGTTAAGTTTTCCTTGCTCAAGAAAACTTTAGTGAACTGTAAATTCTAGGAAATTGATATCTTTTCCTCATCTGACACCGCCCCCACCTCTTTTTTTTTCATTAAACTGAAGTAAAAAATTGTAGACTACATCAAATTAGCTCATAGAAAGTGTAATCAATGCTCCTGAGGGCTTTGCCAAAGGGGAGAGGAATTTCTGAGCTAGAGCAAACCTGTCTTCTAGTGCAGTCTACCAGCTGTTTTTAAAGGTAATGCATTTGAGGCTATCATTATTAAGTGTTGCGTGTAAGATCAGTATTTCTTCCTATGGTTTCACCCCTTAGAAACTTCTCTGGTTCATACAGTAATGTAAGTGAGATAACTATTTGTCTTGAAAAATGAGGTAGCTGTAGAAGCACATCTCTTTAACATTGTTTTTAGAATGATCTTCTATGGTAGCAAATTTTTAAGTTTAGCTTTCTGAAAATTGGCCTAAGCCAAGTCAAACTTTATCCAGAATGGGGGGGGGGGGAGGGGGTGAAGAAGAAAGCAGAGGAAGAAAGTATTTGTCAGCACAAGAGGCACCTAAAGGTAGAATGTTCGTGACCAGATACAGTAAGTCACTTGATCACTGTTTAAATTACTGCAGAAACACGGTAATTAAATTACTGCAGAAACACCGACAGCAATTCACTCTGTGACTGTGTGTTACTTTTTACCTAAAGAAGTATTTATAAGCCATAGACATGTCTCTTTATGAGATACTGATAGCTTGACTAAACAAAAATACCTGAAATCTCTGGACTGTCTATTCTCTTGGATATTCACTGCAATTTTGTAATTTTTGGCAATTTAGGGAAGATAAAATTGCCACTCTTTTGAAGTCAATGTGAGTTCTGACGTTTATTGCAATGGGGCCAATATTTCTGAAGGGAGTTCATTACCTAAGGAGCTCCTTCCTTATGGATGGCAGGTAGTCTATGTGCTTATCTAACCATGTGTATCTGATTCTGGTGAGGTTTTCCTTTCACTTAATATGATGCATATTAATTCTGTTTTTTGGTGGAACTGTATGTATTTTTAAATACTGAACAATTCTCTTCCTTTGGCTTTTGAGCCTTGCCCTGGTTAGATGAGCACTTCAGGAAAGCTTGAATGACAATCCACCTTAGTTACGTGGCATCCTGTAGATAAGCCCTATACTTACAAAGCTTAGCTAGATAGGAGCTATTTAGAGATATTACTAGGCAGAACACTTGACTTTGTCTTCAGTGACATGAAAACAGTTATTAACATAGGACAACTCATGTACCATGGTGTTATGCAGTGGAAGAACCAAGGAATTTTGGTTTTATTGGGAGGTAAATTAGCCCAGGTCAATTCACAAAGGTCTAGAATAGTGCTGACCATGTCTAACTGTTAGTGAAACCTGCAAGGACCTGCAGCTCTGTGGATTTTATAGCTAGAAAACCACATTGTTTATCTAACTTTCAATAAAATCCAAACAACCTCATCCCACCTTGTGCATTTGTGGCAGCAAGTGACCTCAGTCCTGAGAGCCAGGGAGACCTGTTAGTCTGATGGCTTCAATCACGAATTCTCTTTATTCTCTGTAATTGAATCTTGTCTGAGACAGAAGTAAGGAAAGAAAGACAACATGAGACTAGAAAATGAGAGGGAAAGCGCAAAGGGATGGAGGAGAAATACAAAAAGCTTGATTATGATAAAATTCCCCTGAAAAGCCCTGAAGAATTCCAATTTATACTTTGTCTCATTTATACATCTTAGTACTGTTTTCTGTTTGTTCTTTAGCTCTAGAAAACGAAAATGGCTCCGTGCATGGTAAATACCTAATGGTTTTAATAGGTTAAATCTCTGGTAATGTCTGTGACCTAATAAAGCTGGGTAGTTTGTAATCCAGGGCATTAGGTTTTCTATTCTTACTGTGTTGGCGCGAGAGAATATGACAACAAGGGAAACAATTCTAAGAGCATGCAAACAAAATCCAGGAAAGACTTGTGAGTCTTCTGACTCAGAATGAAATGAATTTATAATGAAACAGCCTTCACAAAAGGGAGCCTTTGATTCTTCAGTGAATGTTATTTTCTAGAGGTATTTGACAGTGTTGCTCATATCTTGGAATCTAGAGAACAAAGAGAAATGATTTTCATTTCTTTCCCACTAAAACATTCCCTTGATGTTTGAGTTCAGTTTTGGTAATACTCTAATAGGTTGCACTTATGTACAGCTTTCCATTTTTAAAGCTGTAGTTTCATATGCCTGCTGCACTAAACCTCACATACCCTCATGGTGTTGAGCAGTAGCAATAGCTTTGAATCACAGAAATGAAAACTGAGGCACTGAACACGATTTCCTTAGTGTCCCACAGTACATATGAGTTACAGTTGAGAAGACAGTCATACAGACTTTGTCCTGGTCTTTTCCCTTCCATGAGTACTCTGAAGCTGGATACCCATTTGACTTACTGTGATTTTGACTTACCGCCTGGGTAGACTCTGTTCTTTTCCAGGGTAAGACCCTAGGACTGCAAGAAAAAATATCAGTGAAGAGTAGTAATGAAAAATATCAATGAATTTGTCCTTCGGTTGGCAACAAGTGCAAGTTAGGACAGAATATGGCACAGAGTTTAGGGTTTTGACAGAGATATGTGGTTGGTCTTCCTATAGCAGTTTAGGGAAGTAGTTGAGCTGAAAAAGGTTGTAGAATTAGATATCTTTAGGAAAATTTCATACGCTTATTTTCACTTGTTTCTCTCTTGGCCTCAGAGGTAGTATGTAGGGCTGGGTAGACCTCTAGGCTCAACGAGCATGATGGCTCTTGCTGTCTACAGGCTCTGGAATCCCTTGCTTTCCTTCCCATGCCTGTGAAGGAGGGGAGAATTTACCATTGCTTCAGCTGTTCATGTGCAAACCACTTAGAACAACAGCAAAAATGTCAGTTTGAGGTGTGGCTAAGGCAAAGAGACACAGACCTGTCAATAGGCCCCTACAGAGAGGGCAATTTCTGGCAGAAAGAGTGGTCAGCTGGAATAATAACATCTTAACATGCTGTGCATGTATGTAAGGAACTTGCAGAGTTGAAAAAGAATGTTCATTGAAAAAAAAAAGTGAATTGTTTCATTTCATGTCTGTTTCCTGTTTTTTTTTTTTTTTTTTTTTTAAATAAAAATAAGATTGATTTTCTTTTGCACAATCCTGAAAAAGATGATAATCAACTTCTAGGTGTACTTGCTAGAGTATGTTTACATGCTGTAAGCTGCGTTCACTTCTAATTAAAATCACTGTGCCTGGCTTATGAAGCTGGCTTCCAGGAACACTAACACTGAGCTGGGAACAGAAACAAAAACTTCTGAGAACTTCAATTTTATGTGTTATACAAGGCATTTGAAGACGCTTTCTGAATTGCTGCTTCCTTTACTGTAAAACTGCCCATCAAGTCCCCTTTATATGTGCCATTATCAGGCACCAAATGAATATTCTGTGTAAGTACTATGCTCCTTACTTTCTCTGTATACTTGTAAATGCCTACTGAGTGTCTGAGAAGACAAGAAATCACTTCACGTAAGGTCCAGTACAGGCAGGTCTCTTGCACAGTTTCCTTCGGTATCATCTAACATAATTAGCTTGGCAGGAATAATTCTGTTCTTTTGCATGCAGATAAATATGGTAGGATTGGAATATGACGCTGTATCCACAGTATCTTGAAGGTATTGCACTAGATCTAATAACGTACAGGACTGAATAGACAAATGGCTGTCTAATCTTTCTGTTATCTTTACTCTTAATGAAGTCTAAAGGGGGGGGTTTCCTTTCCTCAGGCTTTGAGGAACTGCTTCCTTGTTTTTACGCTGATGCTCTACTGCAGCACAAGTGGATGCTAGCACTGGATCTTACCTCTGAGTTGAAGGGTCAATGAGGAGAGTTAACAAGAAGTTTAAGATGTGTTAGATCTCACTGGGAGGTTTTCTTTTATTTTTTCCCCTATCATTGTAATCATGAACTTTATGGGAACTTAATTGGTTCCAGCAAGTAACAGTTATATTGTGGAAACCAGAAAAAGGATTTGTTGGTTAGTGTGGCTTCCAGAGATTCATCTTACTCTTGAAACAATGTTGGGGTAGGTGGATGGGGTAGGGAAACCCAAATCTTTGGCAATTCTTTAAGTTTTGCCTACAAAGAGATAATTCTAATGGTTGCTCTTTATTTACATGGCGGTCTTTGGTCATCTGTTTTCATGATGCCTACAGAGTTGTAATGTGATGGCTGCTTCCTAGGTGAATCAGGGTGTTATTGAGTCATGGGCTAAGAAGGGATTTCTTTACAGGCATAAAATAGAAATATTCCTTCAATGTAAAAAGTTTACTAAAATAAACACTTCACCTGTGCTTCAGCTGACCTCTGGAAATACTCTATTGCTCTTCCACATGCTGTGCTTAGATTCTTAAAGTTCTGAATTCAAAAATCTTCCTTCAGCACATTCCACTCTCTTTTTCTCCCCTATCTCTTGTATAGTTTGATTCTCCTGTTAATGAGAGGGAAGTCACTTAGCATTGTTAATTCCTTCGTCTTGTGACTCTTCAGTTGGTTGAATAATGAGAACCCACTGTGCTTTTCGGTTATTCTGGGTAATAATAGTCCTAATAGTTATTTGTAAAGTATTTTTTTCATAAATCTGCACCTTTATTCCCCCACATTTCCTCCCCCCCCCCCCCCCCCCCTCCTTTCCTAAAAAAAAAAAAAAAAAAAATAAAGAGCTGGGATGATAGGAAGAAATGAGTCATTGTCTTGCTAATTCAGTTTCTAATAACTTAACAAGGGCTTATGAACTTTTAAAGCTTTAATTACTTTGGCAGGACATGCATGCATACCCTATGTATTTAACTTTTCCACTTTCTCCCCTGCTATTACCTTTGAGATCCCGTAGGCAGGACAGCTGTTTGTGTGTCTAACATAAATCTGGAAAGCACTAACAACTAGATTTTTTTGTTGTTGTAGTATCACAGATATTTATGCAATGCTGTTAGTCTGGTTGCATTATTTCAGATGGTGAGCATACAAACCCAATGCCTGGGAGAGGGGACTGCTTGACTATGTGCCCAGAATAGGATCATGTGCGGGGTGGGACTAACTAGCATATGGTGAATGGGTAGGTGGGGACTACAGCTAACTTCATCCTCTCATTCAGTTTGCACCTCAGAGTTGTGTTTGAAATATACTTAAGTTTTTAAGGAAATCCTTAGGTAATATGTTAAACTAAGTCTTGCTGGTGTTTGGCCATGATTTCCCATCCACAAGTCAATACCACGTGGGTTTGACCAACAATCCTATTTAAGCCTTCAGATTTGTCAGAAATGATGAATTTTATCTAAATAATAGATTACATGCTATTTGGCCTGGGTTCTTGGAAAGCTTTACAAATGTTGTCCATAACTCGAAATAGCTGTTTTTTCTCCTGCTTTGGGATTTCTAGTTAGGTAGTTTCATGCTATAGCCATATCTTTTGTCCTTTTTTTTTTTTTTTTTTTTTTTTTTTTTTTTTTCCTGCCAGACAAGTCTAAAGTGCAAAGAAGATTAGTAGCTTTTCTGGCCCTCCATGTAACTATTTGATCTTTCCCTTGCAGTGAGCAAGCCAGAAAAGTCCTGGCAAGGTTTCTTTTCCCACTTCCTTCTCTTGGCATCAGTATGTGGTGGGAAGGAGTACATCAGGTTTGCTTTCCCTTTCCAGTCATGCTCTACAGCTCAAGGCCTAAATGTTGTGATGAAATTTGTTCTGCCTCTGCCTTTCTTCTCTTTACACCATTTGCTCAGGAAAAACTACCAAACAGCTGCCTTTGTTATGCTGGATTTCTCTCTTGCCTGGGTACTGGCATCCTACTCTTCAGAAGTCACTAATAAACAAAGAATTGTTGCCTTCATGTTACATCCCCACTGCCATTAGATTTGGATTGTCCAGCACTATCATTAGGATCCTGAGGGTATGACTCATCTCTTGCAACTGTTCTCTAGGGCAAGCTGCTTAAGGATGGCTTTCAAAATAGTGGAAAACTAGTGAATCCAAAGACTGCATTATGTTTACAGATAAAATGAAACCTGCATTTTCCCCATCTCATTTGAAGCATGGTGGGGACATTTGACGCGTGGTGGTTGTGGGGAGAATCATTCTGGATTGAAGCAGACGTCCTGAAGTATCTGTGGAAAGGGGAAAAAAAATCTGAAAAAACTGAAAACAGAACTTCAGCATAGCATACAACTCCACAACTGGGGTTTGCTTCAGCCAAGGTCTATGGGCAGCCTTCTTTATGATGGGCAGGATGGGATTCCAAAGCTCCCGGGACTTCTATCTCCCCTTTAAGGACTACTGGCTCAGTCTGGGACCTCACGGCTCTGCGTCAGGGAGCCTGGGAGATATCTTGTTTTGCTTCAGGAGTATTCAGCTAACTCTTCTGTCCCAGGTTCTGCATGGGCTATTTGGCACTGAATCTGGCAAGTTCCCACTCTTCCACTGGTAAATGTCTGAGATTGCTGCATTCCTGCAGATGTTTTGATTCACTGGAAACAGATGTTTTTCAGCAACAATAAAATATTTTGTTGATATGTTTCCTTTCATAATTATGATGTCCCAAACCACAGAAATGGAAGACATATCTAAACTACTGTTGTATTCAGTTTTTTTTTGTTTTTTTTTTTTTTTTTTTTAAGGAGCTTCTACTAATTGCCTCATTGTTTTCCACTCTATTTTCTTTTTACCACTGTAATAAATACAGTGTACTCAAAGATGTCTTGCAGTTCCTCCTGAAAGGAGAGGTAATTACTGAAAGCCAGTTCTCTCATACTTGCAAAACTTTAACACCATATGGATCTATAAGACCACAACATCTCTCGTCTCAGGTGAAAAATGAATCCCATTCAATGATTGACCTTCCTACGAACAGAAACATCACCAGAAAGACATCAGATCTATTGGTTCCCAGCTGCTGCTAGGTAAAAATCATTATTAGAGCACACAAGGGAAAACTAGTTTTACTGCTGGGGCTTAGCTCAATGAACGTATTTCTCAGGAAAAAAAATCCCTTAAATAATGTGAACAAACCTGTATACAGTATGTGATCTCATGCTTAAGCCTTTGAGGGGAGAGGGCTATGGCTCAAACTTGATAGGACTTGTGGTAGAAGTCATATAGTTTTATTTATTTAAAAAAATCCAGGAAAAACAGAATTCAGAGTTCAGGTTTAATTTACTCTGCCTGTTCTAGAAAGGAGAATAGATAGTGCAGGGTCAGAAAGTCTCTCCTTTGGAAGGCAAGTTGCTTGCTTTCCCACTTCTCATGAACAAATGGAGACAGTGTGTGCTCAGTCTGCATAATAAATTAATTCCATTAATCACTTAATTCCTCATTAAAAGAGTAGCTGATGATTCTTACCAAGGCCTCAAGCTGCAGGCAGATTTTTTTTGGGGTGGAGGAAGGGCAATAGACCTGAATGTTGTGGAAGAAGTAGTGTGATGGCATGTATATCTATCCTTGGATATATATACATATATAGCAGAAGTAGTGGGATCTTGGTCTAGTCCTTTAATGTTTCATTTAAATGCCATGCACTGCTTGGTGTCACTGGACTGGGAATCAGTGAATTTACAGCTACTCCCAGTAGTAGACTGAGGTGAAACTTCTGAGCCTTGGCATCATGTACCCTTGCACTGATTTTTTTTAAGTTAGGCAGCCTTTGGAGTAAGGAGACTTCTTGTCCCACCTTTCTCACCAAAAGAGGTCCTAATGGATTTGCCCAATTCCATCTCAGCATCTTCAAAGCACTACTAGAAAATGGTCTGTTATCAGTTTGTGCCTATTTCCTGCTTCCTGAGAAACAGCTGAAAGGAAAAACACCTCTGCACTTTTAAAAGAAAAATGTTACAGTTAATGGTATTTCTGAGACTGAAGTAAGAAACAATCGTTCAAGAAATGTTTAATTCTCACTTCTTCTCATTAATATTTCTCAGAAACATACACACACGTGTAACCCTCCTTCCCATGCTCATACTAAACTGTCCTCTGGTGAAATGCAATATAAAGCAGGATATACAGCAGGAATCTAGTAAAAGACTGTACTTGGTAATCTAATTCTGGGTTGTTTCTTATCCTTTATTGCTCCTTTTTGTCCTTATTGAGACTCCAATGTGTTGTCTGTATTATTTTATATTCCCCCTGCTTGCTTTCTGACTCTTATTTCTGGAGGAAAGGAACAGAACAGAAAGTTCAGCTTTTTGGTTGGCTAAGAAAGTCACACCATTTATAGTCATCCAACTTTTTGATTGCTGTGATCACCTACTGGATGACTTTGCAACTTCAGGGCTTGCATGAGAGCATCCCATGGGAGAGGCAGGCAGAGCTGGTTTCTTTAGATTCCGGTTAGGTAAAATCCTCTGGTTATTGTCGTATAGCAGAATGCATGTAGAGGGTTATTGTCCATTGGATAGTGAGTCCTTAAAATAAAATTTCTATCACTTTTTATTACTTTATATTTTGTACTCTCTTCTTATAAAAGACCATTCAGGTGGTGATCTAAGATTTACACTATTATTCAGCTGCAAAGCTGCAGCATATGATGACGGGAATTCAGATATGAGTTTGCTGGTACAATAAGCCTTTGTAGTTAAGTCTAGGGAGAAAAAAAAAGAAAACAAACACTAAAACCCTATTTATAACGAAAATCAATTAATGTGAAGTTGGAGTTCTTGATCACTAATTGTCCACAGAATTACTTGAATTTTTGAAACTTTGGGGTGGGTGTTGGTATGGGGGGGAAGGAGTGCTGTCTGCTGGCATTCAATAAGCATGTCTCTGTGAATTACTTTGAGTTAAGATTATGTTCTTGTCCCTGGATTTATACTCTGTGAAATCAGTAAATGTTGTGGAAAAGAAGCAGAGGATAAATGCTGAAGGTGTGCCTTTACTGCAAAGCTGAGGTAATATATCTTTACATTAAGTCAATACAGTTTAAGAGATTGAGGATGCACTGAGATTACGCTCAGGTGGCTACATCCATGTCACTGCTGTGCTTGCTCAAGCATGTATGAGGCTGAGACTTCTGGGGCTCTTACCACCACCGTTGTTAATGAGCTGAGCTGTTCTCTATGGTCCCACTGGAGGACGAGGGGAGGAATTGGAGCTAGTGGCCTTGCAGCGATGCTCCTATTCCACTCTGAAGTGTGATTATGCAAATGAGTCATTTGTACTGTTTGAGCTGGCCTGTGTAAGTTAAATACACTGTAACACACAAGCTGTTTTTGTTTTATTTTTTTGTGTTGTTTTCAATAGCAGCCAAGTTCTCATGGACAAGCTGCTCATCAGAGCTTGCTCAGAACAATGCAGATTGAGGCTGCCTTCGTGCTCAGCAGGAGCATCAGCAGAGATACCTGAAAGTCATCTTCAATAACTAGGTTCAGCTTGACTCAGCCTTTGTGTCTGGATCAGCAAGCACATTCTTGCTGATAATGGCTTTTTTAAAAACTTTATTAAGCCATGAATGCTAGTGTTGCACCATTAGAAGTTTTGTTGTCATTGCCTGTGACTAATTACTGTTCCCTTACAATCACTGGCACATGAATTTTTCTTAATATTTGGGCATGTCTTGCATCACTGTAAAGCCTGCACTGTCAGAATACACGCTGAGCTGAGAAGTCATGACTTTTGTCAGCTTTTTTTCTCTGCTTCCTGGTTTGATGTGTATTCATTTCACGTTTTCAGCTCTTCTTCCTAAAAGCTACTTATTAGAAAGGACATAATCGCATGAAAGGTGCTTGTGAGTCCTCAGTTTTAGATGTGATTAGAACACAAGATTACTGGACTGGTAAAACTGTTGGCCATGCCACAGAATTATGGCCATGTCCATTCAATGGGCCTCATCAGGAGACTAGAAGAGTGTGGGGGCTGGTACCTGGAAGTGTCCCACTTTACTGTATGATAGAGGATTACTCTGAAGAGTCTCTGCTGATCAACAGCTCATTCTATGATGATAAAGTTCAAGAACTGGGGGTGTCTGTACAAGGATTTGAAAGCCATTGTGGGATCTCTGCACTTGTTTGCTGCATAATGCAGCCTATGTGAATGGGCTGAAAGTAATTTCCATGTGAACAGTTTGGTTTCTAGAGCAATGAAGGGCTGGGAATAGATAATGGGACTTATTGAGAGAGGGTAGAGTGAAATGTTGGGGAATTTGAAGGTCTTTGGGGTTTTGAGTGCTTTGAGAAGCCGTGGTTGCTGTTTGTCTTCCATGTTTCACCTCTCCCAAGATTGTCTCACTGTCTTCTTCCTGAAGATACTTGCACCTACTGTGTCTCTTGCCTGTTGCAGTTTCCTATCCTAAGTCAGGAAGAGACAACTTTTCTCCCCGCTGGGGTGGAGAGATGCTGAGGTGCAGAGCCCAGTCCTGCTCTGCCGTGGTAAGGAGGAGCAGAGCCAGGCTGCAGATCTCAAGCAGAGACTGCAGAAGTGCTGCTGTTGGCAGGGTGATCCCAATGCGTGTGAACCCACTTCTGGTGGGGGCATTTCTGCAGGTGGGTGGTGGCTGTTCAGGCTGGGATGAGTATTTATCTCCTTAGATATAAAATACGCAGATAACTGCTCACTGCAGGGTGCTGACACATCCAACTGCTGTGCTGGTAGCTTGCCTTTTTTTTTTTTTTTTTTTTTTTTATGCTGTTATTGCCAATATATTAATGTTGTTAGTAAGGAGAATAAAAGGAGCAAAAATCACCTGGATCACCAAGTTCAGTTCCTCCTGACTGCAGGCAGCCAGAGAAGAGATGTTGGTTCAGAGAGCATCTGCTTCTCTGGCTTCACAAGCACCCTGTCATAAGCAGGGCACCTTTCAGTAATGAGGGTCAAGATTCATTCCTGCCCAGAGTGCAGCAGTTCATAAGGATTCCACAGTCTAGATGGTCAATTAATTTAAATGTTAATAAGATTCCAGCTCTGTTTTGAAATGTAGAAAGGATCTTGCTTCTTTATCCTTCAGTTCACATTCTCCTGTTATTTATAATTTTGCTTTAGAAGTTCAAGCCAGTTTCGTAGATAAGCAGCACTCCTTTACTGGCTGGGGTGAGAGACTCTTCTGGATGTTCTTTCCAGAGGAGCACATGCTGAATGAGTGATAAAGATAGGGGCAGCAGAGCTCTCCTGTGCCTTTCTGGACTCACTCCACCCAGGACATCATCCTTTATTTTGCTTTCAGAGATCCGGTCCTGAGAACAAAGGCCTGTTTTACTGAGGCATGCTCTTACAAGACATAAAAATGTACCTGTGAGACCTCCACAAGTGGCCACTGGGGACTCGCTACTCAGAGAGGGTGAGTTCAAGATAACAGCATAGCTTCTGTGGGAGCCTCATACCACTTAGAGGACGGTGCTTTCCCCAAGATGTCAAGCCAGTACCAGAAATAGAAGCAGTCTGCAGGCTGCCTCTGTGTACCACAGGGTTTTAATAACTTCATAACAATGACATGAGTAACCCTGTGTGTGCCCTGTAACATTGACAAGAAGCTGGAGATAGTGGTGTACGTGGTTTTCTCATTACGTATTCTAGGTGCAGCAGGGCAAAGAAACATGGATCCAAATGTATACGGTTTGAATAAAACCCAAACTGTTCTGCATCTCTCTTGGAAATATGTATTAGAATGAACAGACATCAAAGTGGAAAGGTCTTGCTTATATTATTAGTTACTGGCTTGTTCATTGTAATGATCCAGAGTTCCCAGTTTAGCTTGACCCAATCTATGACCACATGTATACGCGCACTAAAAAAACGTTCCCATCACTGCAGCCTCGGATTACGACATGAGACAGTGTTAACTATTTTGAGTTTAGGGACGTTTGCAGTCCTCTCCTGAAACAGTAGAAATGTTTGAACCATCATGATGCTTTTTCTGGCAGAGGTCTAGATGCATGTTAGTGCCTGGGCTATGGGGAATGTCCCGGACACTTCAGATGTCCATAGCACAGAAGAACCACTTGAACTCGGAAACAACAGGGGAGAAATACATGGAGGAAAAGTTTGGGTACAGCTAACTTGTGTGACATTGCAGCTAGGGGAGATAGAGGCTTTTTAAGGCTGTGTGATGGTAGGAAGATGCAAATGAAGAAATGATCTGTCGTGTGACACCCAGCGAATGGGACTTGGTGTTCCTTGACAGGGAGCAGGATTTCTATAAGAGATACAAGGATCCACTGCCAATTTCTTCCTCCTGATAGAACAATTTGCAAGATCCTAAATTTTTGGGAACTGTTCAGTTCAGAGAGAGTAGCAACACAGCTGAAAGTGTTACATAAACAACATATGTTAGATGTCTGATGTGCAGAGCTGGTTAGCTCCACACAGAGCAGTAAAAATTGCATAGAACATAATAGCCCAATCTGCAACTTTAACAATGCAGAAGAGCACTAAAAAGCAGAAAGGTGAACCTCTATTTAACTTTATAGTAAGGTTATAGGTTTTTCTTGTTTTCTGCTGGATGTTTGTATAAGGGAAAGTGGTACATGAGTCGGATTTCAATGAAACCACTCAATCAGAACGCAGGGTCAACAATTAGCCTTAGTTTCCTCTAAAATAGCTTTTTACCATCTAAAATGTAGTCATCAGGTCTCAGCTAGCTGTCTAGGCACCCTCTATAGCCAAAAGAGGTGCCTCCTGAAGGCAGCTCAGCACTCTGTAGAAGGATGTGTAAAATAGGCGGGATGGTTTGTCACCCAAATGTGGCTTGCTCTAACTGCAAAGAAAGCTTTAGATGACTTGCGTATAGTTATATGGTTATCCTTTGTATAGTTAGATAACTGAGGGGAGTCTTGCCCCTAGTGACCAAAAAGCCTCTGCTGAGGAGGGTGTCTGGGCAGGACTACTCACAGACCAGTGCTGGCCGTGTTGCTCATTTTTGAGCTGCTGCTTCCAAGTCCAGCCTTGCTGCAGCTTGTGCTGAGTCCTTCATCTTCGTGACACCTAATGAGTTACTGCATCTGTACTAAAAAGCCCTCTGAAAACTGTTATTTTTCTCAGTCTTGACTTGCATGTTCTCAATCAATTGCAGTTTCTGCTTTGTCTCCAGATTCATATTCAAGTGCTGTCATATTTACTGGTTTTCTTATGAAATGTGCGGCTGGTGTTCTGACAACTGAGTGCTGCCTTGGTGGTGGCATTACTGCAGGGCATTTGTGCTGTGTCTACGATGACAGGGCCTGACATTCAAAGCTTGGCTTCATCCAGTTGCTTGAGGGGGGTCGAGAGCGGATTCTTGCCTGGGAGCTGCAGCCTTGATGCCAAATCTTTTAAGGAAGTCTGTATCTCAGAGGTGAGAGCTCCCCTTCTTCCTACTCATTAGGTGGTAGGATCTGCTACAGTGCTTCGACTTCTACAGTGCCAGAGGCAAGAGCTACCGCTGCTTTTTGCATTTTTACCTGAATCATTGGCATTCTACCTCTCTGTGTTTGAGACTTGGATTAGGTATCAGATTCAAGAAGAGGCTGGGAGACACAGAAGCGTGCTGACTGCTTTCTAAATCAACCCTGATTAGACATGAAAAAAATATTTCTCTTATAATACACATTTACGAAAGCATGGTCTGTCTACAAACACTAGCATTTTTACCAACTTATAATAAGTGAGGCAAAATGTATCCTTCTTTGGATTTGGGGGGGAGGGACGTTGTTAAAGTTGCCTTTTTTTTTTTTTTTTTTGTGAATATTTTCTTCCCTCCCTTCTTCATACAATTGATCTTAGCACCTTGTTTCCAATGCCTAGCCCTTGCGTTGCAGAGGAGAGACAGAAACAGAATGTCAGACCCCTGCTCGTCTGGGAAGGAGTTTCTTCCCTTGCAGTGAGGGAGGGGGTGACAGCTCCTCAAATGGTGGAAGGGTAGAGAGGGAGTGAACAAGCCTGTGAGGGGAAAGCCCAAGCCAGCTGTTCTTGCAAAGACACTGTGGTGGTAAGAACCTTAAATACCAGAGCAGTGTAAAGTGCTAGAAAATAGGTAAAATTATATTTGTGTTCCCTCCACTCTGGAAAAAATTCTGAATAAACATGTGGATCAAAATGAAAACAGATCTCAGCCTCCTAGTGACTCCAGGTCTCCCTAGTGGGCAAGTTTGCTGCCTTTTCCCTCCATTTGCTACTTCCCACTATTTTCTTTCTCTCCTAGCTGAAGAAAAATGGTTTGGCCCCTGTCAATCTATCAAGTTTTCTGCACTCCAGCTGACAAATCAAGTCTTTCATAACTTTCATAATCCCCTGTTGCCACACGCCTAATTGCCAACTGTGAGAACCTGTAGAGGTATAGTTTTCCTCTCTCTCTCTTGTTAGATCCTGCATAATTTTAGACCATAAATAATACTTTGATATACCTCGTCAGAAACTGCTAATAAGCAATGGTGCTCTTGACTGCTTCTCATGGTTATCTATATCCTGATATGGCTATGTGCTCAAAGACAAAATAGAACGTTTCCAAATACCTGCCTCTCCTTTTGTATTGGCGTTTGGAGTGTGAGTGTACACTTTGAGTCTGCAAGTAGCCTCACAGCATAAGAGTATCTTGGATATCTACACATAGCAGGTACGTACCCCCATGCATTTGGGCTATATAAGTTGTTCTGGATTCATTCAGGACTTGTTTTATGTAGAGTGATCTGTGATGGGAAAGGTGAGCTCTTCCTCTAGTAACTGTCTTAAGACTGATTTTGCTGGGCTTTCACTAAACCATGTACAGCTTCACTTGCCACTTGGTATCCCTCATGCTTCCCTGCCTAGCTGTATACGGCACAAGGCCAAGACCAAACATGAAAGCCCATGCCCCTTTGGGGAAGAAATGCCCCAAATGCCCCTAGTTTTTCCCAGAATGAGAGCAATGGGAGAAAAGGTGGTTGGGCATTTCCTCATGTTGCAGATCTTGGATGGGAGCACCCTACAGCATTGGTAAGTAGGAAGTGGATTTGTGGTGGAAAGTAACTCACTGTACAATCCCTGTAGCTGGTGCTGTTTGGTAGGATCTGACAGCAGGACTCCACAGGGACTCAGAAAAAAAAAAAAATCCACCCAAAAACTCATGAAAAACTTCTTAGTCCTCTAGCTGTTGCTGCATATTATGAGAAGGGCCTTTGGGGCTGGTGTCTCCTAGAACCTCCCATCCTTCTGCCAGTAGCTCAGTAAACTAGGGTCCTCTTCATAGCATGGTGCCAGGACCACACTCCAGTAGGCCCTCCTCTGTGCTGTGCAACGATGTCTGGAAAAAGCTGAAAAGGGCACAGGTTAAAAAACTAATTGTAAACACAGCAGCAACTTTGAGATGCTGCAAAAAGTCCAAAGATGGATGAGTCCAGATCCCTGAATCCTACCAATGCCTTTGTGTGCCTACCACAGGCTGCTGACGCTGGGTGCAGAGGTAGGCCAGGGATTACTTGTGTTGCTTGTATTATGGTAGTGCCCGGAGGTCTAACGCAGGAGCCATTTCCTCACTGTGCAACCACTGTTGGCACTCCCAGATCCCCACTCACATGAAGAAATAGGCCCTGCCCTGGTTTAGCTCACATGAGAATTGATTTTTTTTCTAAGAATGTCCACTGCTGTAATTACATAGTGTTACTGAAACTGTTCATACAGCTCTGACTGAAGTAGTTGTTCCTCACAGGTAGCTCCTGGTCAAGGCACTATTGTTTGTGCCTCTCGAATGTCAGCAGATGCCATTTCTGGAAGGAGAAATCAACTGCTCCCAAAGGTCTGCCCTACCCAAACTTGCTTAGGCCTGTGTCGTGAAAGGAGCTTGGGCACAGGGGCCTGTGCGTGAGACCTTGTCAGTGAGGGAAGCTGAATCATGGGGAACACACACAAACAAGGAGGCACACAAAATCTAGATAACCCAGTGTTTGCTGAGTGGTGCTTGTGAGGCTTTTGTCAGGCAGTGTGCTTGTGAAAGTCTTGCATCCCACAGTGTGGCTTCTGAGTATTCCTGCGCTATCAGGGAGGCTGCTGGTATCTTCCCTGAATTTTCATGTTGTGTTTATCTTCTCTTTGATAAGTAAACATCGATGTGCAAAACTCTGCTGTATCCTTGTGGCTTTTCTCATGGCTGTAGTCTTGCCTACAGAGCTAAAGGTCCAACAGGCTGTTTGCCTCACTGACAGATAACCCGGGAGGGCTGGGTGTGCACAAGGGGATGGGGTGGGGGCCAGCTCGGACTAAAATTTACACTTCTTAAGCCCCTGACTTGAAACAAGCCAAAACCGCTTCCTCAAGCTTTCTCAGCTATAAAACAGGGAGAAGATGGATCTGTCCTTATAAAACTTGGTTCTAAGTGCAGTTAAAAAGCATCTTGTCACGGCAGTATTTTTTCCACTCTTGGCACTAACTGTTCTTTCTTATTTCTGTTTCTTAAAGCAATTTCATGCCTTGATAAAATACAGTCATTTTTCTGTGTTGCATGTAGTAGAGTAGCCACTCTTGAGCAGACCAAATATATTTTTGTTCCCTCCCTGTCCTTGCTGCAATACAAAATAGCAAAAGCAATTAGTCCGCAGTATGGATGAATTGATTAGATTTTTCAGCTTTGGGAACAGATACATTTTAAAATGAGAGCCTCTGGAGCAATATCTCCCTCCCTCGTACGGAAGTTGACTGGAACTCACAACAGAACTATATTCCTGATTTTTCTGTCTTTAATTTACTGTGCAATTTAACTGAACCATTTAAGCTCCCAGGCCTCGATTTATCATCGACCCTGTGTGCTTGGTTTCACCTGGGCAAAAACGGAGCTGTGCAGAGCAGAGGTTCAGCACACGGTGAATATGTGGTGGCTCTTGGTGCTGTAGGGGTGCTCTGGGTTAGGCAACGGAGGGGTTAGTGTCGCTCAGGCCATGCTGTGGGTCTGCTGTCGCTGCTGGAGCATGAAGGGCTGTGAGCAGCTTGTGTGAGGGAGACCTAGGCCAGCTCTTTCCTGCTCTGGGATGTGTGTAAGGTGGGGGGGATGAACCTTGCAGATGTGCTCTGCAGCTCAAGTGATGCCTTGGTACTTGAGGATTTTTGGATAAGAGGTGCAATTAAGTCCTGGCATTATTCTGTAACTTGAAAATGGTCAAAACTCTTCTTAAACCCAGATTTAATTAACTTTGTTTTAAACAAAGATTATTATAAGACCTTTATCTGCCAAGTTTCACTTCAGGCCAAGCATTTGCAAAGTGGAGTTTTATGCACTCTTGAAATTTGTGGTTTGCAATGGAAAAAACAGCAGACTTTTATATCAGCATTAACAGGCACTCAGGATAATTGAAAATACTGGCCGTTGCCAAAAATTGAATCATAAGAGTTTAACAGTGTTTTTTTTTTTTTTTTTTTTCTGTTCCTTTCACTTTAGTGACAGAGATTATTCTTGAATTTAAACCTGAGCCACACATCTACTACTTTCCCCCTCCTGCACCTTCTGCCCATGAGCTTGGGGTGACAATAGGGTCCCCCAAATCAAGAACTGCAGTATTTCCACCAGCTTTCCCTGCATAACGATGTGTGAGTTATAAATGGCCAGGGATGTTTTAGAACACCCTGTTTCTCAGGTCAGGCAGTGCAATGCCCTTTGAAAATCCCTATGTCAGGGAAGAAAGGCAGAGGGGAGGCAGGAGGGATACTCATGTTTCACAAAGTCCACAAACTGCAGCCAGACTCAAAAGCGCTTAAACACAGCCTGACTGCAAAAGGAATTCAATATTCCATTCTCCAGAGTGAATGACTCTGATCAAAGGAGCTGCTTCTGAAAAGACAAACTCTCTCCTGTCCCCTTCACTTGCAGGCTTGAAGGAAAAAGTATGAAAGATTGCTGTGCCACAGGAACTGCCAACCCCCATTTCCAGGGAGAAATCCTTTTTTTTTTTTTTTTTTTTTTTTTTTTCCTTTTCTGTCAACAATCCCTTTTTATATCAAAAATACTAGTGTTTATTTTTAAAAAGGGAAACACTTTACTATACTTGTACTTCAAAGCTGCCTTCAAAAATGCTAGGGCAAACTATCAGGCACTGCTGCTAAGCAGCCCTAAAAAGAACTGCAAGTACAATCTCTGGCTGGACAGTGGGACAATGCAGCACAGAGGCACAACTCCATGTCTGCCCCTGTGCTCCCACCCACCCCCTAATTCCTGTGCTCTTCCCCAGGCAGCTGCTGCCGCTGTTGTCAGTGTAGGGCCAGCTATCAGGAGAGGCAGACCTTTGGTTTGATGGAGGACAGGTGTCAAGTTGACTTGTCCTGGTAAACACAGAACAAGGCATTGCTCCCAGCCCATGTCATCCCTCCCCTGGAGGACGCATCCCGCACACAGCGTCTGGGAGCTGGTAAGGCTGTCAGCACTGAGCGCCCTCCCTAGGAGCATCCCGCTCTCCCTGCAGAGCAGCTGCTGCCCAGGGAAGCCCACTGCAGTCTGTGGCCACCTCTGTGGCCAGCTCCGTGGCTCAGGCCGAGAGCTCTAGCAGTAGACATGGCTTTGTGTGGCGAGCCGGGCCTGGTCCTCCAGGCCTCAGAAAGACCCTTAGAGAGGTTTGCATTCAGAACGCCACTGCCGCAACCATAAAAGCGTAAAACTGCATCAGATCAAATAATCATAATTATAGCAAGCATATGAGACAAAACCCATTGTCATTTATCTCTCTGGGGATACCACACTTTTTGTTTGAGCCCTATTATTGGTGAAGTATGAGTTCTAAAATTATAATAATTAAAATGATGATTATGAAGTGTCAGGGATTGTAATTTTTTTTTTTTTTTTTTAATAGCTGAGAACAGTCTGTTCATTACTGAAGCAAAGATTTGGCTTTAAATTCACATCAGTTTAAAAGACAGCCAGAGGGGGAGCATTGATATGAATGCAGAGAGCGCGCCGGAGTGCTGAGGCCCCTTCTTGTGCTGCAGACTGGTTCCCCCTTCTCCATGGCGTGTGGAGAAGAAGGGACCTGTGGTGAGAGAGAGGACAGCCCTGGACAACGTGTCACTGCTTGAATTTCCCGGGGCCTGCTGGTGATTGCTGCTGCACAGTGGGGCTGCTGGGTTGTGTGAATGGACAATATGTCATCCCCATTTTCTGGAATAAAAGGCTGAGGATGAAAAATTGAAGAAAACCACTAGACATCAACAACTGGAGCACAGGAAACCCTTACTCTTGCAGGCCCCCTCGGTTTCTCCCTTTACACTGCGTGTATTCTGGAGCTGCTTCCCACCATGAAGTCTGGGCTCTGTCTTGGGCAGGACCTGGGCTGCTCCTGGGCACCTTTGCCAAAGGTGGTTATGTATCTTGGGGTTAACTGGCTTTGAGCTTTGTATGTTGCCAGGGCTAGACCTGGGTACCTCAAATGTGAGAACATGTTGAACCCCTGAAATTCAAAATACTTGGCATTTTCAGACAGACTCAACTTTGGGGGTGAAATTGTTCCAAAATGTCAGCTCTATCTGTTCCATGTCAGAGTAAATGAAAGCCAAGATATGTGTTGGTTTCAGGCACCCATCCAAAGCCGCGGGGGAGAGAAGAGGAAATCTATACCATAGGTTTCAAAGAGTCCATATGTATGATCCAGGGCTTGCTGTCTGTCCTTTGCTGGATAGGGACCACCTATGAGAAGAAGCTGGGGAGCAGCTCGAGGATGGAGGGAAAGAGAAGAGAAAGGAAAAGGAATCCGAGAAACATTGATAAATTCTATTTAGTGAATAACACAATGCATGTAGCAGCACAATGGCCTTTTCTGCAGGCAGATTATCCCAGCCAGAGTCTTTGCTATATTAAAAAGAGGGGGAAAAATAGAGCACCAAAGAAAAGGAAAGGCGGGCTGCACAGCAGCAATCAATGCTGCCCTTTGTGCTGCCTGACATTTGAGGGACTTGTTATCAACGATTGCTGGCTGCTTTATCTAAATGTATCTCCCCAGCTGCCAGGCACAGTACTGATAGGCAGCGGGACGTGCCGATGGCCCCAGCCGATACTGCTGCCTCCCAATTCACCCGCATGCCTCGCTGTCAGGGGCCGGGCAGCCTCTGTCGCTCCACCGCAGGCATGCCTGTGCCTACCCCGTGGAGGGGGGAGAGAGGATAAGAAGACTGCCCCCACTCCTCCCCTTCCCGATCAGCTGCTTCTTTGTTTTTTGAAAGGAGGCAGAAAGAAAAAAAGAAGACAAGAAAGGCCGAAGTTAAATAAAAATTAAGAAACGTGGGATGAGGGAGAAATGTGTTGAGGAAAGTTTTTTTATATATATATATTTTTTTATATATTTTTTTGTTTGTCCTGTAACAACTCTGTCATCTGCTGCTCTGGCAGAAATTGCCTTCTGTGCTCTCGCCTTCTCTCTCCTGCTTTACTGCAGAAGAGTGATAAGAATAATCTACTGCTTGGCTGCTAGGTTCCCTCATGGCAAGGAAAATGTCTCTAGTATTTTCTGTTTATATATACAACAGGTATGCACGTGTCTACATAATGCGTGGAGTTGTACACACGAGTGCAAGTATTAGTAAATTTTATGAGCAGAAGATGATGAATAGGCATAAAGTAAGGGTTAGCTTGTAACATTTAAAACCTGGTGTGTGTGTGCACGCACGTGTGTATTAAAAAAAAAAAAGCATTGCAGGCTGTTTCTGGCCAGAAAGTAGCTGCATTTAAGTGCGCAGGCTGCCTAGAGGCAGCTTAGCACTTGCTAAAGAGTAGTCAGTTATTGACAGGTTTTAAAGTACAAAAATTCTAGATTGGTGTGGCCTCTTATTTCAAGAGACAGCTTAAATTATTGCCTTTGCTGCTAAAAAAGGTTTTGAGGTCTGCATGGAAATGTCAGCTCACAGGCTTGCGTGTATATTTACTCTTGCTTGGTGCTAATGAATCCATTAAAAATGCAATATGGCACAGTTCAAAGATTTCCCTAAAAATGAGCATTTTCTGCTGTCTGTGGGGAAAATATGATCTTAGACTTCTTCTGAAGAAGTATTTGGAATAAAATACAATAATACAGAGGCTACTGTGTATTAACTAATCTGCTTTTAATGATTCTTCACCGAAACCTGAAAGTAATTAGAGTTCTCAAAAAATAGATGATTCCAGGAGAATAGAACAAATTCTTCCCTGTCTCAAGTTCAGCTATCTTATGCTAATTTGTATACTTAGCATACACTTACCAGTTACAGACCCAGCTTCAAAAAGTGTGCAAACTGCTACCTTGATTGTAATTGAAAACATCACGTGCATATAGTGAAAATGAATCTGGGTAGTGTACTTGGAGGAAATTTGGGCCAATTTATAGCACCATGTATGTTTTTGGATCTTTCTGTCTCAGGGAAAGACTTTTTGCACCATCGTGTTTGCTTTTGCTCTGCAGTGAGGTACATCTGCTTCCATCAGGCGGCCCCACGAGGAGGAGAGCAAACATATTCCAGAGAGTAAAATCCCTCCAGAGAGCCAGAGACAAAGGCCCAGCTATCCCTATATACCTGTTCAACAGGAGAATAACGAGACACTAATAAAATACAAGATCTGCTTTTCCAAAAAGAGACTATATATACGTAGAGCTTCAAGTCTGGGCAACCGGTGTGTTGAGTCCAGCCCTGGCCTGGGCGCTGAGCACCCGTGCCCCCTGTGCTGAGCAGGGGGCTCTTGGTGAGCCCGCACGGCTCCTCCCGGTGAGGAACAGCAATGATTTCTCTGTGTGCTGAGGAGGGTCATTACATGGAGGCCGTCCTGCCTGATGTCAGAAGTTACCCAAAATACAACAGAGGCACTTTTAATTAATAAATGGCCAGCACCCAGTCTGTTTGCCTTGCTGTCTGACCACGCTGAACAAGGGCAGAAGCAGCCTCCACCTCCCTGACAGTCCTCAGCCCTTCCCAGTGCAGTTCAGGGAGCATAAGCTCAGGCACACACGGTATAACCTTCCTGAGCATTTCTCTTTCCGTGGCATTAGGAAGCCAATTCCTCCCAAGAGCATGTTTATATCAATCTAAAATTCATTTCAGCTGAAATATTTATGATTGTGGGGGGAGGGAGGCAAAAGGTCTGGGTGTTGTGTGGTCAGATCAAGTTAGCTTCAACTGGCAAGGTTGACAAAAGTAGTAATCTCTCTGTCCCTCCTCCCAGACCTAAATGGGCATTTATTCCAAGCTCTTTCTTAATGCTGTAACATAATTCATTAGGACAGCCTTAATGAGCTGGTAATTAGTCTGGTGGGAGGGGGTGAGTAGGGGAAATAGAAATGCTAGACAGAGAGAAAGTCGAGCAGGCTGGGGCACCTTAAAGAGCCCTGAGAGAGCCTTTTGTCAACAAAATGGATCAGGCTTGCAGGCAGTAAAACTTTCAAATGACCTTCGTGTCAAAATATTAGGCTGCTATTTTTCGCTAGATGGTGGTTTCATAAACATAAAAAGCACACATATCATTCAGAGTGCTGTAAAATTTGTCTCAAGGATGTGGTGTTTTCTGCCCTCCTCCCCTCCCCCCCCCCCCTTTTTTTTGTTGCAAGACTGATGCCACCTCTACATGATATGAGCAGGGGATGGAGTAAAGGGAACGGCATCTGATATCACAAACTTCTGCTTAGTCTGAAAGTAATGTTAATAGCAGCTCGTCTTTGTTCCAATGACCGAGTGCTTGTTCTTTTTTTCTTTTCCCTGAGTATATACATCAGTATACATGCCAGAGACTGAGATAAAGGGATGGTGACATTTTCACTTGTAAAATTCAGGAAAATTACTTATAGTTGCTTATAATTTATGGTAAAAGCCCTGTTGCCCTGTAATTTAGAAGACAGATGTGGTATAATAAGTATAACAAAAACAACAGCTCATTCCTGGAGATGTGAAACATCAAGACAGTTGACTATTTAAATGTTGTCCTTTTGTGAAATCTGTATTTCCAAAGTTGAATTCTGACGGGGTGGAGGGTAGAGGGGCAACTATTTTCTACAAAGCGAGGAAATGGTTGATCAAAACATCTGCTTGTTTTGCATTTTGCACTTTTCTTGAGGCCACTTTCCTTTCTGTCCTTATCTAACAAGCCCCAGAGCGGTGGGACTCGTGTAACTTGAATAAGTAGCAGGCAACTGATAAGACGTGGTTTGCATTGAACCATAAGAACATGGAAGCAGCAATAATGGGGATAAGTACCCAATTTATCGAGAGCAGAAACTAAGGAAATAGAAGAAAGTCAGAAAGCTGGATTTCCTGATCAGCTTGCCATTAAGTATTTATTTCTCTGCCATCAGATCACATCAGTCTGTGCAGATGCACCAAGCTGTTCCCCTGTGCCTGCTGGCTCTCACCTGCATTTCCCATTTGAACACCAAATAAGATAAGGCAAAGCCAAGGGTGGGGTTAATAGACACCTGGCCCTGCTGCCTGGCCACTGCTTCCAGACTTGGTGTAATTGTTTGGTGTAGGGAAGACCAGAATCATGTAAAATATTTGTAATGTGGCTGGAAGTACCAGGAACTGACCCAGTTTGAGGCATTTCTTACCACTTTGATCCGCCAAACAAATGTCTCTGGCCAGTTTGTCGCTGTAGATGGAGCCTGGTTGGGTCTGAGCCTTTCCCCACCCACGTGTGAAGGCCACGAAGGGTTGCCTTCAGGCTCGGTTTTGATGGAATTTCCCTTTGGGACCTGAAGGTCATCTTTCCCACAGAAAACATGAAATTAAGAGAGAGAAGCTTAGACAGGGATGAGATGATGTCTGACTCTTCCTTGTGGATCCAAACAGAACAGGAAGTCGTACTGGCACTTGTGAAAAGTTTAAGCCTGGAGTTTGGCATTGCTCTAATTATCCTTTGTCTCAAAAATAAAACAACCTGGACTTTTTTTTTCCTCCCTCTCAAACTCGTCTCAAGTACTTTGCCAGTATTGCACTTGTGCTCTGTCGGAATAGCTGAATATGGACCACAATGACATCTGGAAAACAACTTGTTAAGTTAATACATGAGGCTTTTTTAGCTAACTGGAAAGTCGCAGTGTAGCTTACAGCATCTGTAGCATACGGATCCATTCAGAAATGCTCAGGTATGTTCAGTTTGGCATGGGGTAAAACATTGGCATTGCCCTCCAGAGTCGTCTGGAATCATTCATGTCATCTGGCTAAGTCAAAGCTACTGATGAAAACCTACTTTTGAATTTTTATTTTATTTTATTTTTTCAGCCACTTAATGAGAGAGGCAACAATTCTCCCCACGTGTTATATATAGGACACTCCAGGCACACTGTGCAATAGTAAAGTATTAAAGCTCAGTAAAGAATCTGGATCTGTTCACAAGGTGAAATACGCTATTTCTGATACTTCTTATACTTATGATTTGTTCCAAAATAAAGTGTGTTCCAAAATCGGCTTTTTACAGCACAGTTTGAACTTGGAAGGTTTCATCACGTAAATAACTGGCAAGGCTGCAAGATGTGTCTGGCTCTCCTTATTAGAAGTGTCTGTTTGTTTGTTAGTTTATCCGCCAAACATAGATTTGGGCTGGAAATTTCTCTGCTGGATGTCTGCTGTAGAGTGAAGTTCATCACTCTCAAGAAAGACAAATCTTAGTGGGGTTATGGTAAGAGTGCATGTTAAATTCTGGTGACTTTTTCTTGCAAAGTCCAAAGAAGGAATACAGCTGGAGGGGAAGGAGCTCAGAAGGAGCTGCTGGGAAGGAGGCTGAGCCAGCACGTGCAGGATCAGGCAGGTCTTGGGGAATCCAGAGGGAATAGAGCTGGGAACTGGGCTTGCCAAGCAGAAATTAATTGCTTGTGCTTAAGTGCCTGAGGAACAGAGGAAGGAAGTACCTCGGTGAAGAGAGGGCGCCTGTGACGGAGCGACTGGATGGATTAGAGCAGAAATGAGCAGGAGGATCACGTGCTGTGTCAGTAAATACGGAGCTCTCTGTGTTCATTACAGCAAATGCCTCCCTCACTGCTCCTGAGTACCTGGAACAGCATCTTGGGGCTTTGAATTTCAGGAGTTGTCTGCTATCAGTAAATAGCCAAGACATCGATTGGCAAAGCCTTCCACCCCCTCTGAAAAATCAAATTGAGACCCAAATTAGTGGCTGCTTTTGACTTAATATCCCCGTGACTTGCCTCTATGTACCGTGGAAGTAAATTAACTGTGAATTAGTGCTGGAGCCATAAGGAACTCACACAGAAGTTAATAGTTCTGTCTTCATAGC
Organism: Oxyura jamaicensis; assembly: GCF_011077185.1. Classification (NCBI taxonomy): domain Eukaryota; kingdom Metazoa; phylum Chordata; class Aves; order Anseriformes; family Anatidae; genus Oxyura; species Oxyura jamaicensis. Next base: position 46,554,989 of record NC_048895.1, on the reverse strand, counting down.
AGGGACTGAATAATGTGCACCAGGGTGAGAGCAAGGCAAGTACATAGAAGAATACAAACAAAATATTGAAGAAATGTGGTCTGTGCTGAGGCAAGGGTTTCCCAGGCAAAATATACGGTTATGTAATTAAGAGCAGTGTCCTAATGCAGAGGCGGTGAGTAAAGGCTCTGCAGCCATCCTTCATTCCAGCATGTCTTAACTCTGCTTTGCCACCTGAATAATGTTCTTTAACTCTCACGTTTTGTGAGATATATTTATCATTGCACTTTTCACCTACCTCCTGCACAGCGTTGAGTGTCAGCAATTCACTGTACGCCATCCCTCAGTAACAATGTTATTTTTCTTGCTCTGGAAATGCCAAAGCTAAAGTTGCCCACATAACCGCAACTCCGGTCCCTTGTGTGCATATTACAAGGCAGTCTTTAATTACACGAGTTACTTCTCTCTCTCTCTTTTCTTTTTTTTTTTTTCCCCTGCTGCATGATGCTCAGAGACATCTGGCCGTATCACTCAAAGTGTGGCCCAGGCCTTATTTACCTCACACCATCCAAACAGTGTACGGAATACAAAATTATTGGTTTGCTCTTGGGTGTTTCAGCTATGCTCTTACCGGAGCGTCTGAGTGCTTTATAGACACTCACGGATCTGAATTCACAGCACCCCTGTGAGACAAGAGGGTGACAGTATTCCCATTTTACAGATGAGGAGCTGACTCACAGGGAGATGAAGGTCAAAGGACCCACTGATTTTGGGGTGCCAGTTTGATGTTTCTGAGTACTTAGTGTTTTTATGGCTCAATATATGTTCAAAGCACAGCTCCCAGAGACTTCAATTACAGCTTCCAGCACTCAGCACTTTGCAAATCAGCCCCCAGGGTTTCAAGTCAGGCATCCAGAAAATGAGGAATACACAGTTAGTGACCACCTGTGGTTTATAACTTGGCCAAATGTGTGTGGATTTTCACGGTAATAGCAAAAGGCACCTCTCATTCCTGGGTGATTCTTTTCTTTTCTTTCAGTCAAGCCAACTGGTCCCAGCAGTAAAACAGGGAGACTGCTCAGGGCTCTCAGCAAAGCAGTCCCGCACCTGGGGAGGAGGCAGGCAAGAAGGAGAGGCCATTGCCAAAACAAAACCGTTTTGTTTTCTGTCACTCTTGAAAAGAGCTGGCATCACGTTTGCTAAAACTTTACATTGCATTTCAATCTAAGGCATGGCGACTCACCTCCACAGTCTTAAGCCTCAGCAGCAAAACTGGGGCAAAGATACGTGAGTCCGAGAGCACGGTCACAGAAGGGAAGGCAGTGGGCACCCCGCTGCAGGGTTGCTGCCTGCGCTACTGCTCATACTCTCTAGCAATATACGGAAGGTGAAGCGGTGATAAACTGAGGCTAATACTCTGTTCCTGCATAGTACTGGTGTGAGAAAAGGAATACCTTTCAGCTGTGTTCAGCCTGGGGCAAATTTTTATGGCAGAGTTATGAATCCCCTGGAAGTAATATTTTTAATGGAGATCTCCCTGGCAGACCATAATTATAGATATGCATGAGGCTTTCATAAAAAGCATTTAAAATGTGAGCTGGGATGCCCAGATATAAGTCACTAGCTTTGATAGTATTAACAATAGCAAGATAGCTGTGAGCATGGTAGGGAGGATGCAATATATAAATGAAATACTATATATGGTTTGTTTTCTTGAAATACAGAGAAGTAAAACTGAATTAATCTCATGGTTTTATCTATATTCCACACCTTATCGTCTGTGCTGGCAGGTGCTTACTGCTGAATAAGGTGGAACATAGCTGGTGAAATGAGCTGGAGGTTGCTTCAATTTCACAGGGAGGGAAATAAAAGAAATACCAGTTCATAAAATTGCGTGAAGTGGGGTGAGCTCAAGTGCGGGGAGATGATTTGCACTGAAAGATGCAGGTGGTTGGCATGGAGGGAGGAAAGCTACTTTGAGAACAGGTTACTGGGATCTGGGGAGATATGGGGAAAACTTGGAAATTTCTTCAAAATAAGTCAGTAGAGCCAAAAGGAAGATGCAAGATGTTGGCAATGTGACGGCTAAGAACTGACAAGGATCCAGCCTCCTTAGAAGAGCAATATCTGTGAGAAAATGGCTGCTCCTGATTTGCTGGGCGTATCGTTTACTGTGACTTTCCAGTGCTGCTGATGAACCTGTTCCTTAGCAGCAGTGTCTTTTGCTTGTTAGTTCTGCTGTTGTTCCACAAGAAACTGAGGGGGATTTCTGGTGGCCATAGTCAAATCGGAAAGCCACAGCTCCTTGTGTGTTGACAATAAACGAAGTCCTCCTCGGATGTTCGTTCTTGCTGTCACCATTGCATGTCTTACCATAACAGCCTGGTTGTAACAAGAAACCCTGGACCTCAGAAGAAGCAATGGACTAAATTTCATCTTATTTTTTTCCAATTGATCCCTCTTGTTGCCTCTAGGTTGGAGGGTACGTTTTGAGGAGCAAAGAGCAGCATTTGGGACCATGCCTTAATATGACAGAGGGGATGTCTGTAAAGAATGGAACAAGGAAGTAAGCGTCGTCCTTACCTGGATCTTTCTGAAACCTGCTCACCTTTTGTGAGCAGTTACCTTGTATCAATGAAATGATTTGCACCAGGTAGGTGAGCAGGATTTGTTCCCTGGCTATGTTCAGAGAGCTTGGAGGAGAAGCAGCAGCCTATACCCTAAGGAAATGAAAACAAACACAAAAGAAACTTCCCAGCTTCTTTTATAAGCAGTCCTGTACAGGTCACCTTTCAAAGGTTTGCATTTGTGGCATCAGTATTTGAACTTCCTTCCTGTACTATCTGTGTGTGTAGGCTGAAGCAGGGCTACAAATGCCCAAAAAATAGAGAGGCTAATTACGGCAGTGTGAAAGTAAAATAATGAGAGCCTGAGAATGTGACTGATAAGCAGTTAGATAATAGACTAACAAGCAGGATGTCTGCAGCCCATCAAAGAGCTAATGAAGGTCTTCGTGTCCTCTGTTACTGCCTGAGAAGGATGTACAAGTGGAAAATATCCCAGAAATGGCATTTAAGGGTATACACCATGTACTTACTGACTGTGTGCTGACGATAATGATTGGATCCAGTGAGTGCTTAACCTATGGATAAAGTAATTAGTCAATTAAAAAGTGCACCCTAGGTACTTAAAACTAAGTGGGACATGCTTGAAACAAATGTTTACAAAGGAAATACTGCTTGTTTTCTTTGTACTGAAGCTATTGCATGGAGTCCAGCTACCTGCCCTCCAGGCTGGTCTCATAGCCCGGGTATTACTGTGGTTTCAGTGTCCTGGCAAGGTCGAGGGGGCTGGCACCTGGGTGGTGGCTTTGGGAGGGGTGATGGAGGTTCTGGTCCTCAACAATGAGTGAGCAGCGGTGCTGTGCACCAGTGGTGAAGGGGTTGGGTGCCCTGGGTGTTAAGGAAGGCTAATGGGAGAGGCATGTCCTGGAAGGAGCAGGACACATGGGAGGTGTTAAGTACATGTCCCAGCTCCTTCCAAATATACTAGGGTGGTGCTTTCATTGAATGTGGAGCTAAAACTTTTCCCCAGAATTAAAGGGGGTGTGTGGCTTTCGTGCTCTTGTGTGTCACCTTATGTGTCACAGCGATGCAGGAAAATATTTTACTGAAAACAGCTTTGTGCACGTCGACGTCTCTGCTATATTTTCAGCCTCTGTCAGTTGCCTGACTTTTCTCGGTACGCTTGCAAATTCTGACCCTTTGGGGTGCGCTGTGCTGGGCGAGGAAGCTGGGGAGTTAAGCACTGTGGCAGGCTTAGAAAATAGCAAGGAAACAAAAGAACAAACAAGCAAACCCGTGACCAAAAAAGATTAATAAAAAGGGACATTTTGGCCATTTGGTCATAAATAGTACTGTTCAATAGCACAAGAAATCATGCAGACTGTGCAGGGAGGTATAAAACCACTGAATTATGTATTAATATGTCATATAAAAGGAAAAAGTGCTAAAGAAATACTGTAGGAAAAATAAATAAAACCGCCATTAAAAGTGAACATGTCCCATTTGGTCGGTTATGCCAAACATAAAACAACAGAAAACGCCGTTTGGAAGTTAACAACACTTTTAGTTTTACTGCTGACTTTTCCGTTAGAAGCCAAACAAAGGTGTGGTTAGACCATAGGCTCAGGAATTGATTTTAAGCCTGCATCCATCTAAATCAGTAGGCTTTTGAAGTATATATATCTGTATAGGTATCTCTCTGAGTATATGCATGGAGGAAGAGGGGAAGAAAGTACTTGGGAAGCTGGAGTTGCACGAGCGGGCTGATGTTGAGCTGGAGCTGGTGCTCTCCCTGGGGCTGTGTGGGTGGAAGGGGCAGGAGCTGACATCTGCTGGTGGTTACAGCAAGGTCCCAACACTGTTCCTCCATCGCATGACGGTTGCACATGGGCACACCTGGAAGAGCAGTGCCCGATTTGCAGCAGCCTGGCTGGCCGTGCACGGAGCGGGCTCTGCTCAGCAGCACCCCAGGGGGACAGCACGGCACTGCTCGGGTTGCGGCTTTGGTTTCACTCCGTCCTCCAAATGTTCCCCGCTTTAATGTGCGATGACAGGTGCTGCGGCCAGCCCGTGTTGTGAAGCAAGCTCCGAAAGCCTGGCAGGATGGAGAAAAGCAGCTGCCTGCATTTGCACAGCTGGGCCTGCTCAGCCAGGTTGGCTTGTTTACCCACGGAGCCACCCGGCGCAGCGCTGGGTAGGCTCTGGCTGCCCCCTTTCATGCCTGGGGCAGCTGGTGGAGGCTGAGCCATATCTGCCAAGTTGGGGCTGCTCCCATCTGGTTGCTGCTGCTGGACTGCTTGCAGTTTTACCTTTCCCTTGTTTTGAAAGCTGCAGTGGCGGACCGAAGCCAGCTCACACGCCCCGGCTCAGCCACGAGCACCAGGAGCACCTCTCCTGCGCACAGACCTCTGGAGCGATTAAAGCAAAAAGAAAAAAAAATCAGGGGAAACAATTTGCTAGCACAAATGACACAGAAACCACTGTGCTGCTGGTTCATTAAATACATTGGCATGCTGGAGCTGCATTGCAGATATCCTCTCAGTGTGCTTTGAAAAGCAAAATTCCCTTTGGTCAGCTCGGCTGCGATCTGTCTGCCGTCCCTAGCCTGGCCACGGTGATGCCAGTGACATCCCTGCTGCAAGGCGCAGAGAGCTGGGGGCTCTGCAGTGACAGCTGGGGCTCACCCAGGTGCTCCAGCACCTGCGCTTGGGCTGCTCCCATCTGCTGCTGCTTGTTCGTGTCCCCCAGCGGTGCGGCTTCCTCTGCTCGGGGGCTGTAGATCAACACCCAGCGGAGGTGGCCCACCAGACCTACCAGAGCTTGTCTTCCCTCCCGGGGATAAGCAGGGAGACCAAGGGGGCCCATAAAATACACTGCAGCTGATCCGTCACCCCTTCGGGTTCCACCATTGGCATGCAAATTCAGGGAGCTGGATCTTCAGGGCCCCTTCCAGCTCAGCACAGGGCAGTGCTGCACAGTGATACCGACTTGCTTTAATTTCAGGAGCCTGGGAGCGTGTTACAGAGAATGAAAAGGGAGAGGAAGAATAGAAGGCAAGCATGTAAATAATCACAATTAATCTAAAGGCCTAATGGCCTGCCTTGCTTCCCACTGCAGTTCGCCATATGCTCTAGCACTTGTGTGAGACTCCCAGCTCACGTGCTGTTGGTTTATGTAAGTGCGCGCAGACCTTTGGCAAATTTGTATTTTTATTATGTAGAAGCTAACATTTAGCTTTCTTGTTGTGGGTATGTTGTAGCATATGTTAGTGTTTATGTTGCAGTGAAAATGGATCTCCTGACTAGAAAATATCTTCATCTAATATTCCAGCCATTTGTTATTTTGACCTTTTTGTAATGACTTTTTGTCAATAGCAAAGGCAAAGCTGAGTGGGACAGACCAGGCGAAGGCGAGCCACTTGTGCATGGCACCCATGGCATATTATTTCTGCAGGGCCCTTGAGGGGATAAGGTACGATGCAGAAGATTGGCTTCAATTGGAGGGAAATGATTTCTCAGAAGTGGCTAAGAAATAGTGGTGGTTTTTTTGTCGTTGTTGTTGTTTTTTCTTTTTTTTTTTTTTGGTTTGTTTGTTTTTTGTTTTTGTTTCAGTGGGAAAATCCTATGCATGGCAGGGGTGCTACATCTTTCTCCTTAGTTTTCTTTGCATATGTGCTACCCTTTTCATTTTTTTTTTTTTTTTTTTTTTTTTTCAAAACAATTTTATTTTTAACATTGCCGTGGCAGAATCTCCAGCACTTTCAGTGGGAAATATGTTTACATCGTTGATACATTTTCTCCAGGGCCAGCAGAGAGAAGCTCTCAATATGTTATTACTGGACTGAGACCAATAGATAACATACTATGATTTTCCTCAATTAACTGAAAAAAAAAATAGTTCTAGCAACATTTTGAAGTCTTTCCACTGAATCTGGGGTCCAGTTTCCTTCCAAAAGCATCCAGAAGAAATGTCACAACAACCCTGTGTTCCAGGGTACCCAGCAGCGGAATAAAGTCTGAACTGGCCACCATGAGCTGCCCAGAGGACCAGGCCTACAGACAGGACTTGCTGCTTGAGAATCACAGAATCATCCAGGTTGGAAAATACCTTCAAGGTCACTAAGGCCAACCATCAGCCTGAGCTAATGAGTCCTATCACTAACCATGTGCCTTAGTGCCATGCAGCCATGCCCTAAGTGCAACCATGGTTGCTTTCTGTACCCAAAACCTATGGAAAGAAATACTCATCTTGCTTAAAGAATGGAATGAAATAATACACAGCACATTTCACTGGTCCTGTTATCACTTTGACTCAGCTGTGCCCTCATTTGCTCATCACCCCCGCCCCCTTTTGTTTTGCTTTGCTTTGTTTTGGTTTGGTTTTGTAGCTCTCAGAGGCAGAGCTCCCACGTCTGGAAAAGCCATCTGCATGCAAGGGGGAGAGTGGGAGTGGTATGCCTTTTTCTTTGGTTCCCATCAATTTAATTTTTCCATCATTCCCACGTGCTATGGGCCTGACCCTTGGTTTGTTTTTGGAAATATCTGTCTTCTGTATTCACAGAGAAGTCTAATTTGATTATCTGCAGTCCTATGACTTTGTATGCTACGTTCAGGTCAGATTCAGTAATTATTGTCTATAAGTTAATAGCTGTGGGTTTTTATGAGCTCATGTGATGTCTCAGGCAGTGCATGTGAATTCACAATGAGCAGTGACAAAGGCTACTTTTGCCTGTGTGAATATCAGGTTCTTCATTGGTAGCACCATGAACGTTACTGCTTGTGAGTTTCATGCAGTCCACACCAGGAGAATGCCTGGAAATCTTTTCAGTTCAGAAATAAAGTCTCCTAGGACTCCCTGTGAGAGGCTATTTGGAATATTTTACCTTTATTTCACACAGCTTCACTTTGACCGCAGCACATATGTGTTCATAACGGTGCTAACTGCACTGAAAATAAAAGGATGCATTATGATTGAAGTCCAAAGTAGTTAATATTATGAGGATTAGAAAAAAAAATGTTGTTGAAATACGCTTTTAACCTTGATTTGACGGTGTTTACAGGATTGATGTTTCCTCAATCTCTGCAAGCAATGTGTTCCAGGCCTGCTGGACATAATATGAAAAGACTGACACTTAATGATTTATAGCCCTACCATGTTCTGTATAAGCTGGAGCCCAGTATCTACCAAGTACAGAACATGACCAGGGCAACGGGGAAACAAAACCTCATTTAGTTATATGCGAGCCTAAATTGAGTGCTGCTTTAAAAATCAACAGGATCTTAAAATGAGCCTTGTAAGCAACTCAGCAGCAAGTAAAAGATTTTGGACGTGAGGAGGGTATTTCTGACCAGCTTTATGCTGTGCTGAAGCTGGGACAGCTGGATTCTGTGCAGTTCCTGCTCCAGGGAAGCCCGTGAGAAAAGACATATCCATAATCTGCTAACTGTCCCTGTTTCCATTTTTAGCTACTTCGTCTCTTTGGATGCTACATCAGAAACAGTTTTTTTTTGTTGTTTCTTTCTTTCTTTCTTTCTTTCTTTCTAGCCAGTTTCAGATCATTAGCTGCTCTTTTCCAAGTTATTTGCCAAAAATGGCAAGAAAACAGAAAATCTGAGGGTTTTGGCATGAAGTCATGCATATGCATTCCCATTTGATAAGGTTTGCTGGGTTTTGTTTTTGTTTCCTTTTAAATGAAAAGCTTGTTGACCCACTGCAAATAAGATATCACAAACCACCCTAACTGATGGAAATGTTGAGATGAGTTCTTTGTATTTGATGGGCAAAAAATAGATGAGGAGGATAAACATCTGTGCAGCGCATGGAGCATGGCTAGCGCTCATTCAAATTGTGAAAGCATAAGAAAGTAACAAGAGGCTTCAATATTTTGTTATGAGAGGATTTTTCCAGCAGTATTGCTTTTTCTTACTAGAGTGCTTTCTCACATGTACCACAAAGATAGGGGGATGTTTTCCCAGGAGAGGTTAGATTATTTTATGAGTAAAATACAAAGGAAAAGGTCTAGATCTCCACTGCAGGAGCTCTCTGCACCATTCAGTCTTTGGTGTCTTCAAAGCAGTTATTACCAGGTGCTGCAAGGCAAAAGCTATTAATAATGCGCTCTCAGAGCCTGCTCAGCCTCTTCCTTTTGGATACACACCAGCCCACTGTGGGTGTATCCCCCAAATTGGAGCCACATGTCTTCAAGCTTTCTTAATCTGGGCGGAGTCCAGGGATTGTCTCCAATCTGGGTTTCTAGGAACATTTTTGTGGCATGGAGTCTTTCTAGGATTGCTCTCTCAGCTGAGATCCTAGAAGTAGGGAGTTGTTCTTTCCCTGGCATCTGCAGTTTCCCAGAATCAGCTCTGTTAGAAAAAATAGGTGCCCTGCAGTACAAGCAAATGCCTTCTTATGTCCTGTTTCCCTTGTCCTGCTACATTCTTTAAAGCCTTGGGAGATTTTCTTTGTTTTTATTTTTTTTTATAGCTTTGTTGCTCCTAGTCGAGATTGATTCTGGTGGTGATAGTGCTGTCTGAGCAATCTATTATGAGACAGAAATGTAAGCCACTGCTCCAAAAAGTACAGCTATAACAGATATTCATGAGGGCTTCAATGTACAGAAAGTTGGTGATCTAAACCAGAATTACAAACTGTACCTCCGTTCCTTGAACCAGGGCACAGAGATAACTTACCCTCCATCCGCACCACAGTAGCTATGCGTCTCAGAAAACTGTGGTTGGAGATGGATCTTTCTGTGCTTTCTAAACACATCTTGAAGAGATTTTGGGTTGTTCTTAATAACCAGTCACATCAACAATCCAAACTGCTACACACCTCTACTTCTGTGGAAATATGACATGTTCTGGTAACTCTGACTTAGGAGGCATTATTTAATGCTGTTAGAACTTTTCCGTGTAGGATTTTCTGGGGGGCAGAGCTCAGCTTTCTGTGGAACACAACGCATTTGAATTGGAGCAGATTGTTCCTCCTTAGTCTATCAGTAAATCCACTGCGCTGGCCTGACGTAGCTGGAAACAGCTCTCTCTAACATCTCTAAGCCAGAAAGATCTGAAGTTGACAAAGTGTTTGTGGCATCTCTTGTTTCTTGCTATTTTTCGCGATAACTAGGCTCTGGGGAGAAGTCTTCAAATCCTTAAACAAGCTGAAGGAAATCACTCCCTCTGATCTGCGCTGTGGAAACTCCTCGCTGCTTGCTCCACACTTGTCAGTGGAAGAGCCACACGTGGGACATCGATGGCTCTTCCAACTGTAGGAATGGCACTTGCTGTGGAAAAGGACCCAGCGACCCTGCAGGCTGGGAGGAGGGGATTTTGTCTCCTCGATGACACATCATTGGCTTGAGGAAAAGAAAATGTGTATTTCCAGAAGAGCCTGGAAGGATGCCTAGTCTGAAACAAAGAATGAGTCTTACAGATTCCAGTTTCCAGGGGAAAAATTGAGGGATCCATGTAGTGGATGTCTGATCTTCGCACAGCCGTGTCAGACGTTAGCTTCTGTTTGCTCTCCAAGAACAAGTGTAACTGCTAGGTTTTGGCACAACATAGGCAAATCCTCCTATTTTTGCCTTTTATGATCTTTCTGAACTTTTACACCAAATTTATTACCATGATGTCTGAATATATGTTTGGTTAGGGTCCAGTTAAATACAGAATGTATACCCATTTGGAAACTTTTATTACAAAACACTCGTTTAACTTCTTAGCGCATGTGTGCCATTAGAACAAATGAATCACAGTAATATTTGGCATTGTGGTTGCACCTGGCAACTGAGGATCTTGAAGCGTTTATGAATTTACTAGATTTACTCTGTCTGCGTTTAGTGAGGTGTCTGTTTTTTCCAACTTGTATAAGATGGCCATGAATAATTCCTTTTGCAGATTTGAGCTTTTTCTCTTTGTGAGGTGTTCTGACCAGCGCTTTCTCCACTTCCTTGGTGGTTCTTATGAAGAATTATCGCTGAGTAGTTCTTGATATTTATACTGACGAGGCTGATCAGATACATCAGTAACTCATCGGTATGACGAGGTGCCTGACCTCAAAAGTCATTGCTCATAAATTTTCACATTGTATTTTTTTTCTTTCAGTTAGTGTTAACTATAAACTAATAGTCATTATAAACTACTAATAACGAATATTTGCCTAAAATTTACTCTCATGGGCATTCAGAAACTTTAGGAAATATCATGAAAAGTGAACACAATGTGCAGATCTTTGAAATTTTGGTTATATTGCATAACAATTGTTATGAAGCTTCTGGTGAGAAACCTAAGGCCAAAGCATGACTTTTTTTTTTTTTTTTTTTTTTTTTTTTTTTCTTGTTTCTTTTTAATGTTATACAGCAGTCTTGTGAGTAAAGTTGGAATGGCCTTTGGTCTCGAACTTTTATCACTGGATGATTGTTTCTCAGCTGGAAGAGCTGGAAGTAGAATAAATGCATACAGAAAATCTGCAAGGAAATGTTTCCAAATCTTTCTGTACATATCCAGGGCTGGCAATGCGTTAGGGGCTCTGCAGGTATTCTGCAGGCAACGCTCCTGCTCCACCATGGAGCTGAACCTCCGGTTCTCACTGCTGAAAGAGCTCTTTCATGTTACTTCTCCCCTTTCTCATCTAAGGAGAAGTGCAGTCAAAGCACATCATTAAAAACTCTGGAGCACTTGTAACATTTCCGCAAAGGATAAGATGCTGGTTAGTAACAGTACCTTACTGCAAACAGTCATATAGGCATGTGTGACCTTGACATGTATCAGAAGCTTCAAAAAGCCGTTCCCACTAATGCTTCTCATATTTCCTGGAGGCACAGAACATACTGACAGTTCGGCTTTTAGGAAATACTTTAAGATGGGAAGAGCCAATGGACCAAGCTGAATTGTGCTGTAGGTGGGTAGAGCTCCTTTGAAAGAAGCACTCGCTCTCTTCAGTGATTTGTTCTTGCAGCACTGAATTTGTGCCACTGTCCCTGGCTCAGGAGACCACCTTCCTTTTTCCTATTCTCTCTCTCTTTCTTTCCCTTTTATGTCTTAATTCACTGCTGTCATGATTTATACTAGCAATACAATGTGCAAGACATGAAAATCTATACATCTATCATACTCTGATCTGAACACCAGGACATGACATTTCAAAATTATTTTTTCCCTATACATTTATCACACTTTTTTTTTTTTTTTTTTTTTTTTCTTCTTCAAAAGGAGACACTGTCTTCTGTGGATTGAAGCAGGCTGAACTTTCCAAGTTGGTCCAGCATCCCTACTTATCCTATTTCACATACTCTATTTTGCACGTGGTATAGAACAAAAGGCAGAAGCAACGCTCCTCTGTGGCTCTCTGCCTGTCCTTTGGCAGATAGTATGGAGCAAAATATTTTATGGGTCTTGTAGAGATTAAGGTACATGCATTTAGCATGTTATCCATCAGTGGCAATTTGAGATTTAGTGTAAACATAAATTGTTCTTTAGGGAAGAGTAAGAGCCTGCGATAGCCTGTTCCTGCAACCGGCTGATCTTTATCAGCCTTGTGACAGTCCCTTAGGGAGAACTGGTCACAATTAGCTCATTTATTATTGATTCAGTCTTTGGACAATTAATCAGAATTAATCAGAGTGGTGCTTTAGAGACCTGAAAATATGTACATAAAAGCCAGGGATGCCTGAGCTTGCTGAAGAAATCATGCAGTGCACTCTGTCATAAGAACAAAACGCAATTCTGTTTCTTTCAAGGTTTGAAAACAGAAGATCAACTTTTTGAAGATTTTTGCTTCCTCTCCCTCATCTTCACTTCCCTGTACAGTATAGTTGTAGGAGAGGTTGAACATAAATAATAAGTCACACTGAGAGAAAATGTTCTTAAAAAATGTCATCCCAATCATAGATCTTTCTTCCCTGGTCACTCCCTCTGCAGACAAAGTCCTGCCTCCCAGAAGCTGTAAGGCACTGGAGCCTGAAATTAGCTGCATGATCTTATTACTGCAGACCTTGTGCTTTTTTCTGCACATCCAAATATTGGTAGTTACTCTTGTTCCTTATAATTTAATTTTAGACATAACATAATCATGTTGGAGTAAATGCTTCTGTCTTTTTTTTTCTTTTCATAAAGCATGAATGGTGGTGTCTAGATGCTAGAGGAGAACGTTGGTGTAGTGTAAGGACCAGATGTAAACATGTTATAAAATCACTTAACACTTTTTTATGTCTGTTAAATATGGTCAAGAATTTTGACTGGAAAATGAAAGTGGTTGACAGAACTGGGATCTGGTTAGGATACAGTGTTTTTCACAGAAAAATGATTTTCTTCTATGCGGAACTTCTGAAAGAAATAAAAATTTGTATAATTTTCTCCGTTGCCCGTGTTTTTTAGAAATGAAATCTTCTTTTAATATAAATAGGTTTTTGAGTTAAAGAAAATACACCGTGGTCTGTCTTTTTATTTTAGAGTTTCTTGCAAAAGTTTTTAATGCAGAGTTCTCATGCAAGAAAATATCTCCTTTTCTACACATTCTCAACTATTTTTGATAAATTCACACTTGGATTACAAATATCTTGATGAAATAGTCTGGGATTGTGTAGACAGTATGATAGATAATTTGGAAAGGAAAGCAACAGAGAACCTATAAAAGTTATAAAAATAAGATATTGGTAAATGCTGAGTATCTCCTGTGCATTAATGGATACTCATTAATTCTCCTTATATCTAAGATATATACTGATTTTATTAGCAGTAAGTCTAAACATCAAGTATGTAGTAATGTGGAGCAAGTTATTGTATGTTATGGGAGCAATAGTAGTTAGCTGGGTAATTAATTGAACTATTCGTGAGTTTATTTTTCAGTCAAGGTATTTAAACTAAATACATGGTTCTTTATCTCATCTTAATGAATTGTTTGCAGAATGTATATATTACCTTCTGCCACAGATATATTTACTCAGTCTCATGTTGTTAATACAGCAGTTAACATCCACGATTAATTAAATAGTTTTGGCACAGTATCCAATCTAAGTCGATGAGCAGAACCAGACATAATTTGAAGATTCAATGCATTCTCCTGTGTGTTTGAATTTTTCTCTAAAGGAGGTGGAGATGCTTGGGTGAAGAGGCTGCAGTTTTGTTGAACTCCTCCCATTTTTGAGTTAAAGTACCCTGGAGTGTAATTGAGGCTGAGGCGTTGGTGCATTATAAAATTATTGCCAATGACATGTAGTATTTGAGATTAATTTAGCCATGGGTCTTGTTGTCTAAAAGATTTAAGAGTAACATTTTAAATGAGAGTCCCAACTATGCATTTAATTTAGATTTAATATGACAGTTATTTGTTCTGCTAATAAATGCCCCATTGCATATTAAAAACATATTAATTGAGGATTAGCACAGATATAGTAGATTTAGAAATCTTAGATTAAAGCATTTGAAAGCATCAATTGGCATTTACAATTACTGTAAATATATTAGCAGCATTAATGTGACCATCTTTTTAAAATGTAGTGGATTTTATCCATTTTGGAGAAGAATGTTTCTGGTGTTATGTTTTTTCTTTCTCTGTCCGCCTCAATTGAGCATTTTGTATGTCGTTTGAGCAGTGGCCTTTTCAATACTGTTTGTAGGTGCTGCCACTCGAGATGTGCAATCACTTCCCTGGTCTGTGAACAAATGGTAACTGTGCACTGACTGTAAAGATCATGCATATTGTGTGATGCCTCCTTACAAAATAAAGATATTTCAAAACAGGCATTTCACTCTTTTCAGGAGGCTGGAGACTAGGCTTACTGCCACCCCAGTTATGAAGTTTTGGGGTATTTGCACATGCATAGTGATTGTATCACTTGACTGGAGCAGTCATGTGTGGAAAGTTGGTATAGCTTCACTGTGGTTTGGTGCAGGTCAGCCTGGGGTGCTCCACTGCCCTGCCTGAGCAGCATCCTCTGTGCACAGCAAGGAACATAATTAATCCTAGGGGTAGCTGTCAGTGATGTGTAGCTCGTAATTTTCTATGAAGTATCTGCTGGGGAAAGCCTCTGGCTATGCTAATTGACAAGCTAAGGTCAACTGGAGTCGTAGGTGGAATCTTTTTGTGGACTGTGCTAAATGGGTATCTTGTGTTCTTGCTCTCATTTTTTGGTCAGTGTAGTTGATGATCCACCTTTGCATAGGAGTGGCTGTCCCTGAGGGATACCTTAGCTTGAAGTCAGCTGGAAGGAACGAAGAAAGGGGAAGACTGCATCTCCTACAGGAGAGTTCTTCGTGGAAGATCAGTCGTGGAAGGGGTGGGGACAATGTGTATCCCTTCTCCCTGTGAGAGCATGTGGAATTTTTTTAGTTGGCCATCTTTTTTATAAGATGGCAGTAAGTAGGAAGGAGGACATGCTCTGTCAGTGCAACAGTTTTCTGCTTTTCTTCTTTTAGTTTTTCAGGAGATAAGAACAGAGCACACTAGGTGACTGTACTACTCTGTGACTCCAGCCAAACTTGTCCTCTGTTTTCTGCCTTGCGCAAAGAGTAGTCCTCTACCGACCAGTTAATGCCCCAGCAGCAACCTGTTCTATTACTCCACTTCTTCTCCTGCTCAACAAGCTGCCAGCCAATTTCAGGAAGGCACCAAATCTGATCTGATGATCGCAGCACTCCCTACCGCACAGCAAGACACTGGCTGGGCAGGCAGTGTGCATGGTCTTGCCTTGAGGGCTGTAATGCAGCCTTGTAGTAGGATCTAGGAAGGATGTATTATTATAAATCCTTATCATGTTTATTTCACTTTTCATTCTCATTCCTTCCAATCTTTTGATATTTAGCCTCGGGGCAGATTCAGCTATATATCCAAAGATGCAACTTTACATTGAATTAATGTGCATCTCTTTGCCAGTTAAGAAGTTAACAAAAAAGGAGTAGGTGTCACTATTTTGCTTATGGTGGGAATTTGACGATGCACTGAACCAAGCACAACACACTTCCAGAATCTTAACTAGTTTGATTGCACCATCGACACTGTTATTTCGACAGCCCCGCTCTACGGCATCTGGCATAATTGGAAGCAGCAGCCAGCAGGTATCAGATGTCAGTATGAATTGTCTCCTGCTGCGTGAGCACTGACTATGAAATTGATTTGCTGTCTTTTTTACACAGTTTTGTAATGAAAGTAATGTAAAGTCCCAAGCAGACAAATTCCGTATTTGTGTACATACAGTTAAAATAGGTGTATATATATAAAAATTAGAGAGGGGAAAATATGTCAGCAGGAAAGTAGCATGGCACCATCAGGCCCTGCTTCCTCACAGGTGGTTGCGGTGGCATTTCCCCTTGTGTTTCTCAAGAAGCTGAGCTAAACCAATAGCTGGAAACCAATTTCTTTGGGTACTTGTATGGATCAAAAGCATAAAACATGAGAAAGAAGAACCCTTCAGTGAGTGAATTTATATCTCTATTTTACTCACTGGAGATAATAAGGCAAGAGAGAGACAGGCTGGAAAACAAGTCTCCGACCTGGAGCAAATTTTCCCCTGATTTGTCATCAGGACGATCGAAAGCCCTATGACTGAAAAAGTGGCCTGAGCAAAGTCAATGGTATATTTCTGTTGATTTACTGCAGTCAGTATGTTGCCTTAGGGCACATCAAAAAAAAAAAAAAAAGCTTTCAGTGCCTTCAAGATGCTGTTATAGGCAGCAATTTCAGAAATATCGATAAAGGTAACACCTGTGGAAGTGGGATCTTAACCACCGATTTGAGGAACTGTAAAAGACAATTAGACCAGGTATAGAAACGGCAGCCTCATCCCAAGCCTTGAAAAGCCTTTGGGAATTCCTTACGGATTGCTGGCTTCTAGGTAATCGCAGCACAAGCCACAGAGCTGAGGCTTCATTGGCAAGAACTGGCTCCATTCTCAAGCAGGGAAAGAACTGACTATGAAAAAACAGTGTTTATGGGCCTCTTCCTCAGCTTGAGGCAATGCCTGGCTTTGATACAGGAAGGCTTAGTCAGCTCCTACTGTAATCGAATTATTTAAGCTTTTTCAAAGGAGAAGTTGCAACAAGTTCTCTTCCTAAGAAATCAGGCTCAAAAACCTTTTCAGAAAAATCAGCTTGAGCATCGATTAGTGAACTCGCCCACCTTCTAGACAAGCACAATGGAGAAAAACATTCCCAACATCTGGTTCGGTGGGGCTGAAGTGCAGTGTTTAATTGTGTTTTTGCTCTGACACCCAGTTGCATAGCAATAACGGGGAGCATATGATACAATAATCTATATATAGGATAGGTGGGGCCAAACCTTTGACTAGAGGCCAGCTAGTCTGGTATTGCAATCTTGGTGCTGACACGAAGGCAGCCAGTAACCTTCTGTGGGTCACTTGAAGTTCTTCCTAAATTTCAGATCCTCTGTTGACGATGGACGGGTTCTGTGGCTGTCTTGCAAGAGACAGCTGTCATACTGTGATCCAACTGGCCATTTCATAGAGAGGAAGATCACAGATGTGCCAAAAAACTGTGGACCCCCCGGGAAAAGCACAAGATAATTTACAAGGAGCTGGCTGTTCTGCTCAGAGGACAGTTTCCTACAGAAGCAGGAAAAGCACTGCAGTGATCCTCCCTGCGGAAGCCACCAACCTGGTTGGTACTTGGCCACAGCAGGATATGGAGGTCTGTTGTTGAAGGAGCTTGTCCCCTTCTTTTTCCCCACCACAACGTCCAGGCAATGATGCTTTGGCTCCTCCTGATTCCTGGACTACTTCCTTTCCACAGTCACAAGCAACAGCTCATTATTTTCTATTTGAGGCTGGGTCTGTTTTCACAGCCTGAGCACAACAGCCAGACTAGAACCAGATGCTTAGCCTATCTGATTTGCTTAGGCCCTTTTCCATGGAAGAAGAGTTTCGGTGAGCATCTAGCCCTGTGATTCAATTCCAAGGATCAGTTGTGATTCCACCTGTAAGAATTGTAGGGATGGTCTCTGCAGCTCACTCCCCAGAGGGATGCTCCACAAAGAAACTTTCCTATCTTTGTGCCAAAGCACTGGGTAGGCTTGCTCAAAGGCAGGACACCGCTGACTGAGCCAGCCCAATTTGCCATCATATTTTTTTTCCCCTCATTTGCATGGGAAGCTTCAATAAGGTATACAGACCTCTAACAGCAACTGGTGGTGGAGGAAGAGGGGGAGGAAGACTCAGCACTCTTCTTCCTGCAGCTGCAAAAATTGACTTGTACTAGGGAAGCTGCTGCCTACTGTTAGGGATGTCATCAAAATCAGGAGAGGAACAAAGACATGACCCAACACAATTTCCTGTCCTGTTTTAAGGTAGAGGAGTCCCATCATTTATTTAAAAGACACTGTTACTGGAGTCATCTTTTTTTTTCTGTACCAATGCATTCATTAATGGAGGAAAGAGGATTCCTGAAAGAATGAAGCACAAAACTGAAGGAGTAAAAAAAAAAAAAAAAAAAAAGCCTTAAAATAGAGCATTTTATAATGCATTTAACAAATTCTTCCAAGCTGTGTGCTTCCAGTCTGTTTCCTTCCCTTTATTGTTGTGCTGTGAAGGTGAGTGAATAGTAACACTGGGCACTGGTCTCTGTAAGCCTACTCCCCTTTCTCCCTGCAACACATAGCTATCATTTTATAGTGACTTTTCTTGCTTTCCAACTTCATCAGACCCCTTATGGGGATTTAGTAACCCACATTTCTCAACAGAAGTTGAATTTGATTGCATGTCTAAATCCAGTGTGGTGGGGGAGGTTTAGTCCAGAAGTGGCCCAGAAGGATCTCAGTGTGCTTCCCCTCGCTTCTCTCAGGTGACTGTTCAAGTGTTGCTGCTCTTTTACCCTGGTTTATTTTTCTTAAAAGGAACGGACCAGTTCAGCCTTCTACTCCTGGATGGTTTTGAAAATAAATTTCAGGGGGATTAGTGTAAGCAGCATGGTTAAATTCCTGTCTGCTTCTTGCTGAAAACTTACCCCTCAGCTATTGTTTTATTAGCAGTGAAACTTTTGCAACTGCATGACTTCTCTGAATGTTTTACTGTTCCCTTTACAGCAAATGTTGCAGCATGCACATTTGATGTCAAGTTCCTCTTGTGAGCATTTGATTTTTAGTGACATGAATATGACACAGATGGACATGAGAACCAGGCGGCCGACGCAGTCTCTCAGTGCCCTTTTGTTTATGCCTGTGACCTGGTCACGTAGTACAAAGAGCTTCCTGCTGAACTACATGCAGCTGCCTGGCTGAAAAGCATGTGAGGGCTTTATTTGTCCTGCCTGCAGCCTGAGATCTTCTTGGAACCGGCTCTCTGATCCCTCCCGGCGTGGAGGTGGGTGATATCACCGCCCAGGCTTCCCAAGGATCCTGGCCTGTCTGGAATCTGCGGTCAGGGATCTGCCGGGTATTACAGCACGTATTTCAGCCCTTGGCTCCAAATAAACTGCCCCAGTAAGGCGATGGGCTCTCCGGGGCTTCAAAGCAGCACCACCAAATTTTGTCAAGGGGAACAAATGTAAGTGACACGTGGGGGACATAAACTGAGCTCTGGCTGGTTTATGTCCTATTTTTTTAAATTTTATTTTAACAGATCCGCACCCTCCTCCCACCTTGACCCTGTGAATCTCTCTCTCCGTGAATCCTGCTGTCAGGAAAACTCTTCAGGACTGTTTTCTCATTTTTTTTATTATATGAAGGAGCTAGAGATCAGTCTTAATCCAAATGCTTCTCAAGACGGCTGCACCGCATTGCATCACACCCACAGCATACTCGGCATAGCCTGTGGGCAGGAGGAGTCAGATGTTTGGGGCATGCAACAATTTCTGGGGCACTGGCAGGCAGTCAGACAGTTTTGTGTACGAGCAAAATGCGGCATTGCTTTGCAGCTGCCGAGCACAACCTCAGGTGCCCAAATGAGAAACAGTGCGTTAATCAGATAGCATGCATTTCTTAATTGGCCTGTGAGGAGCTGCATACCCTGAAGTTACTTCTCGACTTCTGTCTGTCTGAAAGCACACCCTGGGGCCCAGGCCTCACTTTGTCAGGTGAACAGAAGAGAAACCTTGAAGCAAAAGAAAGTCCCTGCTATAAACAGTTCATGTAGTCCCAGGATAAGAAGAGGCTACAGATGCAGGCAGAAGAAAATGGGGGGGTTAACTGAAATTATATTTTTTCCAGTATCTCTCATTGTTTTGCAGATCTGTTTTATTTCTGCAAAAGAGTTTGGCTTTGTCCCTTGCATTTCCCCAGGGTGATTCATGCCTCCATTTACCATCTCCCAGCGCGTGGAGCACCACTCTGCCACCTCTCCTGTCTTCAGTTTTCTTACATCCTCATTTCAACACTAGCTAGCGATCACATGAGAAAGCAATATTAAGAAATCATTTGGTATATTTTTAGCGGTGTTCAGGCTGAAGTAGCAATGAGAAGGGAGGAGTGCCAGCCACATGTGACCAACCAGCTGTCTGTGGCCCACATTTTGGAAATCACTGATTCAAGTAACTGGCAATAGGTTATGGAAAGTTTCTCTTTTAGATCGCTATTTTGAATTGACCCAAGTTTAACACGATGGGAAGGTCATCTTAGCTATAAACAGCTCTACAATGTGTGAGCAGTCTTCATCTAGTTTCTTTGCCTTCTAATGAAAGAGAAATATTTTAATTGGAAGCGAGTTCTTTTGTGCTACTTGAGCAACAGGAGCAGCTGAAACATTGCTAGGGCTGGGGCAGAAAGGCAGCGTGCTTCCTCCTCGCTGTTGGGTGCTTGGTCACAGTGAGGTAAGTGCTGTGGTCTTGTCCTCTCTATAACAAAAAACAAACAACAAAAAAACCTCCCCTCCCCCCTCAAATCAAAACAACAACAACAAAAAACATTAAATATGAGCAAGGCCAATGAATCATCCTCCTTCTCCAACCTCCTGTTCTGTACAGCAATTGGCTATAACTTCCAGCGCACCTCCTTTCCTGTCTTCTTACTCTGTATTTTAGGAGCCAATAATTCCTTGTCATCTGGCACCTACTGATATATATGTATTGAAGGCAGGCAGTTGCTAGAGTTCTGCATGATTCTGCAGTTACTTGACTGTATGCGTGACCTTGCACTGTTTGCCTCTGTGAAGTCCCCTGTCCCAGTTTCAGCCAAGCTTGCCAGCCCAGCTACCCACTCCTGTCTGCTCCTTGCCCCACCAAGGGAGAGGGTGTCTGTAATGTGTGCTGCCTGACTTCCAGTGGTTTTCAGCTTTGTTTCTCCTGCTGGCTCCCAGACCATCTCCAAGCACAGCTGGGAGCAGGACTGG
Source organism: Oxyura jamaicensis (assembly GCF_011077185.1). Taxonomy (NCBI): domain Eukaryota; kingdom Metazoa; phylum Chordata; class Aves; order Anseriformes; family Anatidae; genus Oxyura; species Oxyura jamaicensis. The sequence goes on along the minus strand of NC_048895.1, from coordinate 46,534,178 downwards.
TCCTTCTCAGGCCCCAGCACGTGCAGAAGGTATAGTGAAGAATGACTCCTACGTGCCAGATCCCCCAAATCCTGAGGCTGATAATCCACCAAGTCTGCTTAGGTGAACAAGGCCCCAGCCTCCAACTGATGTGGGGAGGCAGACAGCAGGCTGGGTGGGTACCCTGCTCGGGCTGCTACATCCTAGTGTGAGATTAATTTTTCTTTGTGGGGTTCAGGTCTTTGCCAAGCTGCCTGCTCAATGCTGCCTGCACAGGAGGTGACAGGCACCACGCAGCAGCCGTGATGGATGCTGTGGGACTGCGCTCCTTTGTGTTTTGGCTGGAGCCATAGTTTGATTCCAAAGAAATGCCCCCAGCAACAATCTTTCAATGTCCAGGGAGACTATTTAATTTATTTTTTTAGGATGCATTTTGTAAATCACTCAGGTGATGGCAAGTTTATGTATTTGGATGGCAAATTTATGTTGCTCTATTGGTTTCAAGGAAATGCAATTGTGTGCATAGATTTTGGACTGTCGACCTTTAAGCAGAATGAGTTGTTTTTTTTTGAAGAAGTGTGAAGTAGTCTGTTCGTCTCCATGAGATGTACTCTGCTGAATGAAAATGCCCTCTGCAAAGACATAGGAACAGGAGAATTAAGGAGTGTGGACTCCTGCATTCATCTCAGCCCATAGTACCTCTCTTCCCAGCCTGCTGCAAGTACTCAGGACAATGATATGCACCGACCAGTCTGTTTTCAGTCTCACACTCTGTTTCGTAGACGTTCCCAGAAAGCTGGGAAGGGTTCCCTAATACTGGCTCTCACGAGGAATAAGAAAGTCACTGCTCACCCTGGATGGCACTCAGGGTTTCCCAGGTCCTGTTGCAGATGAGAAGGGGGCAGGCAGGAGAGGGACGCACTCATTCCCTTGACTTGGAACATCTGTGAGCGTGGCTGTGCAGCTCCAAGTCTTGTCCAAGTTCTCCTCCCACCCTCCCTTCCCCAGCCCTCCTCTGTCCCTCCACAGCTCTGAGCTGTGCTCCCCTCCCCTGCACACGTGCAGTTTATTTTGCTGCAGTGCCATCTGAGCTTTCTGCTTTGCTGGTTTGATTTCTCTCAAACTACAGACTCCTTTGACAGAGGCAAACCATGACAACATGCCTGTCTCCTCTGCTTTATTTTTATTATTTATTTATTTATTCTTTCTCTTTTCTGCCAACGATCAAGTTAGAACTGACGTTGTCTGGTTGTAGGTCAGGTTCAAAGGCACTGAGCACTATCTGAACATCCCCCTGAGCTACCAGCCTGTGTGAAAATGAGTAGTATAGAAAACCTCTTTGACTGCACAGAGTAATCCACTTAAGTTAGCTAACTTCTCATTTAATGAGCAGTTTTCCATATTTCAACCTGAAATTGTGCATCCTGTGGTAAAGGATAGGGTTAATAACTTCATTGTTATGTTTCCAAAAAATCATGTGGAGTTCTAGGCTGAAATACAGAAACAGAGTCCCACCTTACATTTTTCTTCACAGCTTCCTTTGTTGTCTTAGAGCTGCTACTTTGGCCTGAAAGCAAAGAAGGTTGTAAGGAGTCAAACAGGGAAAGCTGGGTGCATGAATGATGAATGGAGAGCTGCACAAAGGAGCAGTGCTGAGGCGGTAGGATGGGATTATCTCCGTGTTCTAAAAATGCTGATTTTAAGGATACTCCTTCCCATTTTATTTCCCCAAAAAGTCATGGATGGCATACATCAACTTGTGGGTGTATGAAGTGATCACATATGGAGGGAGAGAGGAGAACCAAGGCTACAACTTATGGCCCCTGCCACCCCTACAGCATTTATTATACACTCATCTTAGGAGCCACTTACATAAAGGTCTCCAAAACCAGTGTACATACCCTACACTGACCCACACAACTTTTCAAAGCAGTTTTTGTGAGCATGTGGATTTAAAACATCTATAAAGCTGGATGTTTAAACAAAGATGAGCTTCTCAGCTGTAACCGTGGAAGATAGACTGTTCTGCTTGAGTCAGGGTGCATGTCTTTAGCCTGTTTAATTCAGCATCGTCTTGATTGAGACTCTGCTAATTGACAGCCGAGGATTCTTAAGGAACTTGGATAAGGGATTTTAAGGAACTTGGTGTGATGGGCAGTGGTGTAGAATACACAATATCCAGCTTCTGTGTGTTTTCAGTATGCAGCACTCAGAGGCTATTGCTTGATGAATATGGCCTGAAGAGATGCAGGCATCTTATTGTAATTTTTTTGCTGTGCTCTGTTCGGATTTATTTCACAGTCAGTCAGGTGGGACACCCTGTAGATTAAGACTTAGCACACACATTTTGAATCTGTAGACTAGTACTTGAGGTGAAATAGGAATTGCTTTATGTTTCTGAGCAGTAATGGCCTGAATTGCCAGAAATAACCATAATAACAAACTGCTTGTTTCCTGAGTCAGGCACATAGTGCAAACAGCCGTAGTCTCTGTGCACCAATAGTCTCCTTGTTTTTTAATGAAAATAACAGGGATGGGAAATGGTCCAGGAAGAGTTTGTTCTCTTGGCTTGTCTGATATTCTTTTGAAAACTCTCTCCTACTACCAAGAAATATAATTACAGACCTATTTAAAATGTGTGGGTCTTCTGAGGAAAGGAGGGGATGGGTTGTACGTAAGCATGGAGCTGTAGTCAGAGCATAGGCAAACTAAAAAAACAGGTGCGCACTGAAAATTTCAGTCTTTGGGTGACTCTTCATTTTATTCTGCATTATACAGAATTGAGCTTTCCAGATGATGGTCGCTCCCTTCCTCATGTGCCTTTCTCAGAAATACTCCTTTTTTCTATGTGCATTTTTGTAAAGCAGTTTATCCTCTCACCCACTTCTCTGGGACTTTTCTGGGTGCTCCTGAAAAGGGGTCACACCCACCCACATTCCTTAAAGAACTGAAGACTTGCTCAGAGCACATTTTAGGGTGCAGGGCTTTTGACTTCACTATTTCTCTCAGCTTGATACAAAAATTTCTTCCTGCCTCGTGGTGGACTATGCTAAAAAACACAAGCCTGATTCACCGTGAATGTGAGTTCGTATCACACGAGCACGTGCCACGGGCCCTTATGACAAATGCCATGGTTTGTGTCAGCTGAGACTGCTGCTGCTGTCTCTGGGAGGCAGAAGAACGGAGGAACCCGAGGAATGAGCTGTCCCATCAGCGTCCAGTCAATCGCTATCGGTCAGCTGCAGCTTATGATGAAACCAGTCTTTGGGGGATTTCATTCTGCATGGCTGGCGAGCTGGTATGTGTTTCTGTCTGGGCTCTGCAGCCCTGGCCCTCATTTGAGGAGGCAGGCCTTTTGTTCTGTATCAGGCTTCAAATAATTTGGCATCTGTTGATTTGTGTTGTCTGTTCAAACATTTGTTGCATTAGTGAGCTTCCTCCTAATCACAGTTCCTAAGCAGTCTGCTCCTTTGTGACAGTTTTTACTTTAAAAATTAGAGGTGGATGTGTGCTGACGGTGAACTCCTGAACCTGCTCTCACTGGAGAGGTGAGGATATTTGCACACACGAGGCAGAAACTAGCTAACAGGATTTGTTTCTGATTAGCTGTTTGGTCACACTACGGTTTCTTACCATCAGGGCATGTTAGTGGAGAAAAGTACAAGTCTTGTAATCCATACTTCCACTGCTTCACAAACGGCAGAGCTGATGGACAGAAGACAGTGGTACTGATTAGATCCACAGCACTGATTCACAGCCTGGGATTATAGTTTCTGCAATTTGCCTGAGTTTGTACAACCCAAGTATCAGATAACGTCATGATTTACATTTTCTATGGAACACTGTCTCAAGAATCTATTGATTTGTGCTGCATCAGATTACTCAAGGGTTAGAGACAGCCAAAAGGAGAATTTTACATATTATTTTTTTCTGCTGACATTTGAAAAACAGGATTATACAACTTTGCGCCTAGCCCTGCATAACCTTCAGCAATCAGCCTTGGAAAGTCACTTAAGAATTACAATTTTTTAAGCTTTCTTTAAACAGTTAAGACCTTTCTTCAAATCCCTTGAAGGAAAGCATTCATCTGTTCGAACCACCTGAGTCACAAACAAGATGCAGATCAAGATGGGGAAAAAAAGGCAGGAGACGACTGCAATTCACCCTTTGGGTCCAGTGTCACCCTTCTTCTGCCTTAGGCTGATCCAGAACCCATTGGGGGTGGGTTTGTTCATTAGCGTTCCTGGGCTTCTGGATAATTGAAGTTGAAGGGGGTCGGTCACCCGTTGTGCTCCCCGCTGCTACTGCCTGTTGTAGCACATTCTCTGTGTGACGTTGGCAGGACGGTGGTTCTGTCAGTGCAGAGCCTTCCACTACCCCGGTCCATACTGCTTCATGTAATACCCAGCCCCCCAGTAGTACTTAACATGATTAATACTACAGAAACTGGACATAGAATGCTTAACTTTTTAATTGATTTTTTTTTTTTCCTTCGGTGCCTAGTTCTCTATACTTAAACTATTTCCAGAGAGCAAATTGAAGGATTGAGCCACTAAAAACCATAGTTAAGGCACCTACTCAAATGTGCCCAGTTTTCAGAGGAACTGAGCTTCTGTGTTTGGCAAGAAACACAGTTCTGAAAAAGTAGAATCCATGGGCAACGCAAGTGCTCTGTACCTCCTGAAAATCAGATCGCTCTTAGTTATATGCCTACTTTAGTCATCAGAGTTTGGCATCAGATCTAACGTGTATGTGGAAATGAGTCGGGAGGGGAAGCTGAGTGTGTTTTTTCTTTTAAACTTCTCAGCTGCTTTGCTTAGAAGTCACAAACCACTCTTTGTAAGGGTGCAGCTGTGGCTAGTCCATCACACGGTATTTTATTTTAGGATAAGACAAGCACCGAGGCAATGTAGCTCCTATTGTTGCTTGTCTGTCATCCTATGTTAGTAGAATTCAATGCATGCAGTGTTCGCCAAGGAGATGTGGCATTAGAGCTGCATATGTAGATGAAGCCTCCCCAGATGTGTTGTACTGAAAATGCAAAGTTCAGAGCCCGGAGCATGCAGCGGATACTTTTTCTTTCCTTGGGATCTTTACAACTTGATGAGGCACCACGGACCCAATAGTCTTAAAGGAAGTAATAGCCTTTGCCACAATGGGTCACCCTCTGATGCAATGGGAGGAGACATCTTCAAATTGCTGAGCCAGGAGTTGTGCAGTCCAAAATGTCAACTTGAAACATGTCCTGGCGCTCAAGAAGTAACAGTAGAGTTGAATGTTCAGGTGCTGGAGATGCTTTGGTATTTAGAGAGCATGGTGGCTCAGCAAAATGACTTTAGACATGTCTGGGAAAACAATGAAAATTGCCAAAATTGAGCTATGGAGAGATTCAATTTGTAGTGAAGGAGAAGGAAATTACTTAATTGTTTCAGTGCACTAGGAAATGAATGTAATTCTTAGTAGGCAGAACTCTTTTCTTGATCTAATGGTGTTGTTAAATTCCCAGTCTCTCCTCAAGAAGGTGGGATGTCATGGGTCTGCCTGGGATCAGTGGTGTTTCCACCCTTTTTCTGATGTTACTGTGGCACACGTTTGCCTTGCTTTGCAAAGGAGCGTGGTGCGTGGGCTCTTAATTAACGATTAATATAATCTCTTCTTTTGCTTCACAGTTCACTTCCACCATATACTCCTTTGTAAGGATGAAGTGTGGGGACCCTGGGTGAAGAATGATTCAGGGGTAGGGTGGCAAGGGGGAAGAGAACTTTCAACTGGTACAAATTTGAGGCTTTCCTAGGTTCCTCACTGTTTTGTTGTCCGGGCATTTTCCTGGCTACAGAGGAAAAAATGTTTATGATATTTCTTTGCTTCTCTGTACCAGATATTATAGCGATGTCTCTCACTAGAGTAAACATATCCAAATTCCTTCACCTCAGGAATTTAAGTCAGCCTTCACCAGTTCTTTCGCAGAGTCCAATGATGCAGAGGAAACATGGAATTTCTAAATGGGGGGTATGGAGACAAGTCAGCAGAAGCTAAGGGTTAATGAAAAAAGCTAGAGCTAAGCTGGATAGGTTTGGCTTAGGCAACAAGAGGAAGAGCTTCGGAAAGTGTGTATTTCAGCTCCAGATGCTACTGCAAGGGTGAAATGGTGTCCCTAATATTGCCGTCAACTGTGATTGCCACTCCACACACTATCACCTTCTTTCTAGGAGCAATAAGAGAAACGCTGATTCTCCTTGGCTTAGAAAAAGGAAGAAAAGGGGAAAAGGAGGCATAGCAGTCTTGCAGCCCAGAGAGTCATCCTTTTTGGAGAAGCTCTGTGTAGCCGTTTTTTTTATGTTCAACTGCTTCTTTTCTCAAGTAGATTTCAGAGTTAAAGAGAACTTAATCACAAAACTGATTATTAAAGGAAACTACTAGTAGGTGGTGGAGGAGGGAGACCACTGAGGTTGGTTCACCCTGTTCACAAATGAATGTTACACGGTCTGTGGTGCTGCACGGTGTTGCAGATTCAGAAAGACGTCTCCCAGCATTTTGCTGGTGCTCCAGCGTGGGAACTTGGCTAATTAAATAAGTCAGACCAAAGTTAAGTTGCATCCTTGGCAAGTAGGTGCTCATCAACACAAATGGCCTGGGAAGAATGTGAGGGGAAAAGAGAGATAAATCTTACTAGTCCATAAATCTGACCTCCCTCTTATTCCTCTATGAGCTATGAAGGAATGCAGCTACTTAGGAATCTGGTAACTAGCTAAATGACAAGGGGCTGTAATAATCATGTGGAAGGAAGGCAGGAAAAGACATGAAGTGTCATTTGATTCATCAACTTGTCTTATCCTTTATTTTTATCCAAAGTGATTCTGAGAAATTCAAAACTCTACTGGATATTCCCCTCCTTGACCTAGACTTTACAAAAAGGACAATGAATTACAAGATAGAAATATATATGATTGTTAATGCCAATTGATTGACAACTTAAAGTCGCTGAACATTTTGAATGAACTATTTGTAAATTAATTATTTAAAATTTGTTTCCACAAACAATCCCTAGGAACACAAGAATAAATTCAAAGTGATAATGACCTGTTTGCAGATAATACCTTTAAATGGAAAATTAAGGTTGTTTGAAAGAGAAAATAACCATCCTGTAGTGAATTATTTGCTCATCTCTGTTTCTGAGATGTTTCATCTTCTCCCATGGGCTCCCAGGGCACGGGCTGCTCGGCCTGCTCCCCTCCTGGTGGTTCATCTGCAGTCTTCAGAATATCACAGACAACTTCTCTGAGCTCCTGGAGTGGGGCTGCACCAGTGCAGACTGTGGCTTCGCACAGCTCATCACTTCAAAGGGGCTGCTCCAGGCAAGGAGTTTCACGTTGTAGATCCAGAACTTGGCACATTTCTCTGCTCGGGGCTCACGGGACAGAATTGCAGAGAGCTCCTTCGACTGGACACCCTCCTTGATGAGCTTCGGCACTCAGTTAGCAGGTTGTTGATTTTGTCCAAGTGGAGCTGCTCAGGCTTCTCTGCTTTCTCTTCCTCCTCAACAGCGCTCCAGACGGGCAGCTTCTCTCTCACTGGCTTTCTTTTGGACAGCATCATAGGTGACCATTTGTAGGACTTGCCTTTGGATGTCAACCACTGCTCCAGTTGTCTCCTCCAATCCTCAGCCATCTGGGTCTTGGGGATGCACCCTGTGTGTACCCTGCATGCCTGCAGTGGCTCCGGGTTCAGCCTCTCTCTCCTGCTCTCAGCCCCTTGAGCTTTGGGGCTGTGAGACTGGCCCATGGTGGCTCTGGCTCAGGATGTTGCCATGTGTCTGGGCAGCACTGCCTTCATGTCCTTCCTCTCTGGCCCCCCTTAAACCATGGGCCTTCACCCCAGCACCGCAGCGTCCAGCTTCAAGCTGGAGCTCCTCGTGGACCCCAGGTTTGCAGTCCCTTGGGGCCTGCTGGAGGCTTCAGGGGAGATCTTTTTGCTTGGTGAGCCCTACTGCGGTGCTGAAGACTTCCCCCCAAAAGCGTGCCAAGTGGCTTTCCTACGGGTTGCCCTGCTGTACTCATTTTTTTTTTTTCATGTTTTACTGCTGTTTTTTTTTGTGTAGCTAATTAGTAGAAACAGCAAGTGACTGAGGGGGTTGCAACGGTTGGGTTTTGCCACTTGGTTTTTGAGATGCACTTTTTGAGCTTGGCGGGGACTTCCTGAATTTGTCCTGAATCAGCGTTTCCTTAGCCTGGCAGCTATTAATTCTGTCCTTTGGGCCCTGGATGGTGCTTGACACAGTGCCTGAGGTTTGCCTATGAGCCAAGGCTCTCTTGTTGCTGAGACTGCTTCCATCAGACTGAAAAGCTCTGCTCTGCACAAGGTCTGTAGGTGCTTGTGCTGAGAAGTTCTCTTTGTTGCAGTCCAGATGTTCCTGCAGGCCCTCACTCAGTGATGAAGGTGCCCTGGGAATGGGGCAGCCACGTGCAGTCTCCTCAGTCCCTCCTGGGTTTAGGGAACCAGAGGCAGAAGCTGGGAGGCTCCCTCTGGGCTGTGTAAAAGGGTTCACACCTGGGACGAGCCCTGGGGGCAGCTTTGTGCTCTTCCCTGGCTGCTCTGGATGTACCACAGCTACTCCCCAGGATGCACTTGAAGATTTCTGTGGGGCAGCGTGGCCACCTAGCCGCGTGGGTTTGGAGGCAGGCTTGCCGTCCCTCTGAGTGTCCTTCGCCACGTCTGGGAGAGCATCCCTCTTATTACTGTCAGCATGTTCTGGTTTAGAAACTGGTTTTAGGAGTGGATCCAGGCAATTAATCCAAACATTTAAACAGGGCTTGGTGCTTGGGTGTTTCGCCTTTCCTGTGGTTTCCAGGTACTCCTGGAGTTGTCTCCTGTGCTCATCCTGCTCAGCCTCAGACACCTCAGGCGCCACCACCTGCGCCATGTCCGGACCCTGTCCCTCAGCACCTGGCCACCACCCTTAACCACTGCCCACCCCACCGCCCGCTCTACTCTGCACTGGTGCAGCCTCACCTCGAGTCCTGCGTGCAGTTCTGGGCACCACAGTACAAAAAGGACCTGAAGCTGTTGGAGAGTGTCCAGAGGAGGGCAACAAAGATGGTGAAGGGCCTGGAGGGGAAGACGGATGAGGAGCAGCTGAGGTCACTTGGCCTGTTCAGCCTGGAGAAGAGGAGGCTGAGGTGAGACCTCATTGCGGTCTACAACTTCCTCATGAGGGGGAGTGGAAGGGCAGGTGACCTGTTCTCCATAATCACCAGTGACAGGACCCGCAGGAACGGTGTTAAGCTGAGGCAGGGGAAGTTTAGGCTGGACATCAGGAAGAGGTTCTTCACCGAGAGGGTGGTCACATGCTGGAACAGGCTCCCCAGGGAAGTAGTCACTGCACCAAGCCTGTGGGAGTTTAAGAAGAGTTTGGACTGTGCACTTAGTCACATGGTCTAAACTTTTGGGTAGACCTGTGCGGTGCCAGGAGTTGGGCTTGATGATCCTTGTGGGTCCCTTCTAACTCGGGATATTCTGTGATTCTCTGGATTTCTAAGCCTTCATGCATGAGTCACAGGCGATATGATGAAACAAGGGATTTGCATTAAAAAAACTCCCATCTTTTTTAAACAGCCATTTCATCACTTCTGTGCTTCCAGCTTTTCTCTGAATTAAGATGGGAAAAATATATATAGACTATACACCTAATGATATTCTATACAGTTGTTTCTTTCCACCAAACATTCACTTTATCCATGCTGTTATTTTTGAAGTTGTTACTGAGTGAGAGATTTTTAAACTATTTTTCATCATCAGTGTGTACGGCTTTTTACGGATGTGTTTTGGAGAGATTGCTCTGTACACCAAGGTTTCTCATCAGTGGATATTTTTAAAAAAAAAAAAAAAAAAAAAACCATAATACGTGATTTTTATTGTTTGCCAAGGTATCTTTTTCTCCACAGAAGGCTGGCAGTAACTTGTTTTACAGTTGTCTGTGTATATATCTTCTGACTGCATTTCTTTTGTAATGATGTGCTGTGTATGCCATGCATGGGTCTGAAAATTCAACAATACGATAAATTAGAGAAAGATGATGATTGATTTAAGAGACCTATTATTTCTACCACACTCTGCTACAGGCATACCAGGACTGCAGTTTTGAGCAGGCGTCGCACTGCTATCAGTATCTTTTAGATAAGCTTTAAATAACCACTGGAAAAACACTCTGGACAGTTTTATGAAGATAATAACAGCAATTAAATTGTGACTCTTTTGGGAGAAACACTCAGCAAACCACTGAAGAAAATATCTCAGTGAGACCTCCTCGGTCAGATGTAGAGATACGAAGACACCTGCCGGGAGGCTGGGATTGATGCGGCCCACGACGGGTGGCAGGGGGCTTTGTGCCCAGGCAGGTGGCAGAATTTGTGCTCCACATGGGCAGGATATGTGCTCTCTGCCCCTGTCAGACCCCTGGGCTCATGTCCTCCCGAGTCCATCTTGCTGACAGCCAGTGGGGCAGCCCTGCCACCAAGCACCTCTGTCCCCCAGGCTAGGCCCCCATGCGGGGACAGCTGTTGAAAGGCTGTGGTGAGCCTAAAGACTGCAATTTATGGCGAACGCACTGAACGGTGGCCTCAGGGATGGCCTGGCAGGGCAGGGGAGGGGGCTGGGTGACACCTGCTGATACTGAGAAGGCAGTGTCTCCTTATCCTGCTCATGCCACCCCCGGGGCTTTCTTTTGGAAGGAGGTTGATCCTGAAGTGCCCAGTGGTCTAAGCAGCAAGGCCATGGGGGAGCCCTGCCTCCACCCAGGCAGGACAGCCCGAGGACTCAACGATCTCCAGTCGCTTACTGGGTACTGTCCCTCCAGGGACAGGTGGTCCCTGCCATTGCCTTTTACTCTTTCCAGGACTTCATGGAAATGGGGCTGGCTGTCTGGGTAATCTGATCCCATGCTGCCTGTTGTGAGACCCAAGTCCAGTCTTTCTTTCTGTCTGGGGATGTTCCCATGTGTGCCCTGCAGGCAACAGCTGATGGCCTGCTGGTCGGGGCAGGCCCAGGGCAGGATCAGCTTTCACCTCAGGGGTGACATCCTTCCATTCTCCAGCAGTTGACTGAGAGGAATGCTGTCTAACCCAGCCAGCAGCTTACTGCCAGGGGTGCAGACCAGTTTTTCCCATCTGCCACCCCCTAGCTGATGGTCTTCTGGAGCTTGCACAGAAAGCAAATAATAGCAATGGGAGTGGATCCCTGACTTTTTATATATTGTATAAAATAGCCCCGTAAAAACATGAAAAGCAGTGACCCAGTCGCAATCTTGTTCAATCTTGTTTCTAGGGCTCATGGGAACAGTGAGATGCAGAGGTGGGAAAGTGGTCTTGTAAACCAGAAAAGCTTTGGTAGGGAAAGCAAGGAGGATATTAGATTGGAGTAGGAAAATCCAAAAAGGCGTGAATAGCTGTTCCTAGTGGGTACAATTATTTAAGTCCTTGCTTCATTTGTATTCCTCCCATACCTAGCTGAGTGCTCACTGACTTAATGGTGGCCTCCTAAATGTCCCGAGAGTTGTCAGTTTGCTAGCTTCCTCCAGGAATAAATAAAATCGACTGGTAAGCTTGAGGTTGTGTCTATCTGAGGACTGCTACTTTTGTAGGAAATAAGCTCCGCATTATGCATGTGGACAGTGAGCCACCAGTGAAGCCAAAGTGAGGCATAATGGTGCCTTTAGAGCTTTTTTCCAAATGCCTGCTATTAAAGTTTTACATTCTGAAAGGAGCTTATTGCTTTCAGGCAGGACTGTTTTACCACAAGAAAATTGGAAAGGGGAGGAAGAAAGAAGAGAGGAGGGGAGAGAAAGAAAGGAGTCCTGCATTGTATAAAAACAATTGGGACTTAGTGGAAAGTGGAATTGGTTACTAATGATCTGTGGCTAAGAAAGTATTAAACAAATTCAGACTCCAGCCTCTGTGATGATAATACTCAGTGGGTGAGAGCAAGGCAATGTGAATGTCAGTGAAGAATGAAAGCTGTGGTCCTGCTGCAGCCTGGTGTGGCTGCTGCCCTGGCTCTTGCTCCGCCTGACTGCCTGATGCCCACTGCGATGCAGTCCTGCACTAACAATTAGCAGCATTCCTGGCTGCTCCTTTTGAACCAGCAAACAATTTTCTGCCTATCATCTGTCCATTCCCCTTGGTTCTTTTGATTGTTCATTTGAAATGGGGTTCTAAGGAGCCTCCCTGCAGCAGGGAAGAATAAGTTTTTACCACTGGAGGAACTGCTGGATAAAATCGTATGGCCTGTGTTACGCAGGAGATCTGGCTACATTATTATTGTAATGGTTCTTGCTGACCTTAAAATCTTTGTCGTTTTCTGCTTCAGTAGGGCTGGCTTATATCCTAGAGGTTGTAATACAAGGTTGGCTTTTTTTGTGAAATAATGATGTTGACTCTTTCTGCCGTCCACTCCCTATGACGGTAATCTATGCCACTCAGAAGAGTTCGTTTTATGCACTGCATTCATACAAACTACTGTAGTTTTCATTTTGTTTTAAACGTTTTTAGTGGCAGGCACTTTTCTGTGGCCCCAGCTTCCTTGGCAGAGAACACCTGATATGGTTCTTTGCACACCATGTCTGTGGGAGAGCTTTCCTTCCAAGAAGTAGATCCTGAGAGTGTCCCTGCCCTATCCTGGTGTCTCTGCACTGCCTACTTCTGCAGCAGTAAATGTGCAGTGAGAAAAGCAGTCTTTTGGGAGTCATGTCTGCAAATGTGTCAGACAGAAGCGTAAGCTGTCTGTAAGGTGTAAGCAAAGGTATTTCCTTTCCCAGTTCTGCAGGTGGGCATGGCAACCTTCACGCTGGACTGGGGCTAGGTGCAGGATCTGGTTCATGTTACTTTGTCAGTCACTACATCCTCAGGTAAAGGAAAAGCCCATGAGTAGGCTGCAATATCAATTCAGAGCTTGCACAGCAGTGTGATGCCAGAGAGATGTATTTTGTGTCAAAGCCTCCATCCAGTTCTGAGAACTGAAAAATCTGGAGTAATTGCTTTCTTTCTATGTATATGTCCATGGCGCTGCCTGGTGAGGTGCTGCTGTTGACTGCGTATCATAAGCAAAAAGGGAAAGAACACAGGGTTATGTATCCAGGTTCTACTCAGAGTCTTTCATTTTCTTACTTTGCTAGAATATTTTCTAGTTTGATGACTTCAATCACAGGCTTCTTTGTTTATTTTCTCTGCTGCTAAACTGTGATTTCTTAAATCACTCCCTGTTGGTCCTTTTATAATTCTCAGCTTTCCTAATAACCTTAATTTTCTGTCCCAATTTTCTTCCTCAGTGTTAACACCTGCTATTTGCTTTTTCTTTGTAAACTGGAAACTCTTATGGTGCAACTCTGTTTAGTGGAGAGGCTGTGGTGAGCTGAAATATCTTAATCAAATCCTGTGCTCATATGGAGCTCAGGCACCAAGGAAATTTAAAGGTGTGAAACTGTTTTATATTCAAACAATGAAAAATAATTTGTCTTCACTACTATTTTATAGAAAATTCATCATAAAAAAATGGTGTGGTCATTTCAGTCAGACTGCAGCTTTTGATCTTGCTTGTATACCTGAATTGTTAGAGAAGGAAAAGAGGAATCCATATACATACAATTTTTCTGTGTTAATGAATGCATGTATATGAACCAGTAGGCACTGAAGTGTTTCTCTCTCATTGGGAAAGCACTATTGCTGAGAAATCATCTTTGTGCTTTTTCAGATCTATGAGGTCTAGTTGTGCTACTTTGCATCATCACGCCAGAAGAACTACAAAAGAAAAATCCATTTTTTCTCTAATAGACCTGATGCGTAGTGTTTTGCAGATAAAATCAGCCTCTGCTTATGCACCTCACTTAGTTTCTGCCTGGAATTGTCACCTGTCTTGATCTCATTTGCTTCTATGTCAATGTATTGAAAACTGCCTGACAGTCACAGGTATTGCACAATTTGCAGAGAGGGTGCATAGAGTCAGAACTGGCTTCCAGGACTGAATTCTGCATCAATGGAAACCTTGATGTGACAGCCACGGTGTTAGTCTGGACCTGCATCAGTGGATGCAGGACAACATGAAGTTCTTGCTCCTGAAAGCAGACAGTTCAGATATTGAACATGAGCATGGACAGAGAAGATTGCCCATCAGCAAAAATGGCTAAGTGGAGTTAGACCAAGGACCCCTGGGATCCTCTCTCCTGCAGTATCTGTGAGCACGAGTCCTGTAAGAACAGAGCAAGTCTAATACTTCCCCTTAATGCTCTCCTGGCCTTTATCTACTTTCAGCTTGAAGAACTTCCCAAGCTTTTTGAGCTCTATTTAGTAATGTGTCTTGGAAGCTGTATTTAGACAAGTGGATGTGTCTTACAAGAATTTGTCTGACTTCCTCTTGAGCCCACATCATTTTCTTGTATGCACAACTTCCTTTGACAAGAAGCTGTACAGGCAAACCACCTTTGTGTGAGGGCTGTCTCTTTTTGTTTGCTTTAAATCTAGCTCCTATAAGCTTCATTTGACAGTCTCTAGTTCTTGCAGCGGATAGACAGCAAACAGTCAGTCTCTATCCACTCGCTCCACAGCATTTATAAGATTTCAGAACTCTATAAAACCATTCCATGGTTTATCATAGTTGGTCTTTGTCTGAGCTTTTTCCCCCTCAAATGTATCCTTTTTTTGAGATAAGGGGACCCAAACTGGAAAAAAAATAAAATCAATCTGCATATCAACGGATTCATTATATTTTTGGTTTGCTTTTGAGTTGTATTTTTGTGCGTGTGTTGGTTTTGTTTGTTTGTTTTTGACTGCTACTGAGCTCTGAGCTGATGCTTCTGTGGAGCTGTCTGCTGTAACCTCCAACTCTTGCTCCTAAATAGTAATTGTCAGCTCAGAATCCATCATGTTATATGTAAAGCTGGCAATGTTCTTGGACACATATGTTACTTTATACTTCCTGAAACTGAATTTCATCTGCCACTTTATCTCCTAGTCATTTAGACTTGTAAGGTCTTCTGTGGTCCTTCACAGTGCTACCTTTAATAATTTCATATTCTCAGCAAACTTTGATACTGCCCTAGTCAACCACCTTTCCAGGTCATTCAGGAATACGTTAAACATCACAGGTTTCAGAACAGACCCTAGCAAAATTTCACGGTGAAGGATATGTGTTCTGTTGCAAGGACAGACCTATTTCACGTCTATCAGCCAGTTACCTGTCCCTGCCAGGTTCTTCCCTCTTATCCTATGCCTGCTACGTTTCTTTAGAAACCATTAACGAGAGACTTTGTCAAAAGCACTTTGAAAACCTAGCTGTACTTTGCTTGACTGGCTCACCCAACCCACATGCTTGTCAACTTCAAAAAACTTTAATGGATTTTACAAGGAAGAAATTCCCTTTACAGAATCAACCTTGGCTTTTCCAAGTAGACTGCATTTAGACAGGCATCTTAGATAAAGTCTGTCCTTTGTTGTAGCTTTTACAAATTTGTGCGCTAGAGATAACAGCTTGCAAGCATGTAGCTCTCTGAATCCTCCCTGGCACTACATTTGCTAGCATTTAGTGTTAATGGTGCCCAGAAAGTTAAACTGGGGGGTCACATTAGTGGTTCATCCCTGACCTCCTTGGGTTTTCTCAGAGCTCTTGGCTAAATACTGCCCAGTCCAGAGAATTTGTTAGCACTTATGGGAACTTTGCAATAGCCTCTCCACAGTTACTGACATCTCAGATGGACCCTCTGCAGCAATGACTTCTGAAAAGGCTTCTAGTGAGGAAATTTCCCCAGTTTCTTCCACGGCGCACAGTGATGCGAATATTCATTCTGTTGTTCTGCGACAGCCTTCCCCTCTGAGTACTCAGCCTGGCTGTCAGTGCGCCCTACAGACTGCCTGGCAGGCTTTTTGCTCTGATGTGCTGCAACAGGAATTTAGTACTACTTTTGATTGCTTCAGCCAACTGTTCCTCAAACTCTTTTTTTGGCCTGTCTAATTATATTTTTACATTTAATCTGCCAGAGTTTATGATCCTTTTTATTTTCTTCATTTGGATACAGCTTCTGCTTTTTGAATGATGCCTTCTCAATTCTAATAACCTCTTTTACTTCCCAAATCTTTAGCTCACTGCTCCACCACACCTGCTTCTTTTTATTGTTTTTCAAGCTTTTCCTAACAGACAGGATGCACCGAAGCCCTGCTTTCAGTAGGATGTGTTTTGGTAGTGCTGCCCATAAGGATTTAATTCTCTTAGATACTTCTTTTAGCTTCTTTATTATGAAGTTTCCTAATTTTTGCATTTCTACTGTTCAAAGTTCAGCACAATTGTGGTGATTTTTTATTCCTTGCTGCTCCAGAGGGGGTGTTGGATCTAAGTACGTTATGGTCACTGCCCTAGTGGTGCTTTTCCTGTGGAATTTTGAACCAGAACCTACATGGTCTTTAGTACCATGATGCAAAATATTTTGAGAGCTTGAGATTAATGGAATTTAGGGTAAAAGAAAAAAAAAGGGGGGGGGGGGGGGGAGGAGGCAACTCAGGTACTTAGAATATCCTGAGTTGGAAGGGACCCATAACATAAGGATCATCGAGTCCAACTCCTGGCACCACACAGGTCTACCCCAAAATACAGTCACTTGGACCGGTATCAGTGAGATTGCTTTGAGGGCAATATGGTAGAGGTAGGTTTAAGAAGTCACTTTGAAGAAGTAAACTGTTTTGGAATTTATCACAGACCAGGAATGAGGGCAATGTGGAGATGGATTGACTAAGGCTAGTATCACTGGAGGAGCAGACTTGGTGTCAGCTGGACATGGTGCAATGAAGTGTCTGCAGGTGGTATCAAAAGCAAGCAGAACAGAAAATGATGGATTGGGAATATAGATCTGTTAACGGTGCTTAGTATGGATTTGAAGGATAATCAAGAAATATTACTAGTTTCAGGGTGTTGCATGAGGAGATAATATGGCGTTTCCCCATATTAATTCCTTTATGCAAACAACTTTTCCTCTGTGCAAAATGGGCCAATGTCCTGAATGCATTTGAACAACTGGGCCCCTGTCTGAAACAATTAAAATATTAAAATCCAATTCAAACTTTATAAAATGTTAGCCTGAATAATATATGATAGAAATTAAAGATTAGGAGTTGTGAGTAGGACTGATGGCCTTGAAAATATACTACATTGATGAAATGCTATGAGATTATGTATGCCATAGTGCTTAGAAGATTCTGCAGTAAGAGGAAAATTAGCAGAAAAACCTCAGGTCAAAAATGGTAACAGAAGGCTAATTCTTCAATTAATTCAATCATTGCAGATGAACCATCTTTATGCAAAAGGAGCAGGTAATTTTGCATTACTGTTTTGCACATGTGGGTTTTATTCACGGAGGAAAAGTAATCATCAGCCTAGGCAGTGATTTTCTCCTTGCCCCCCAAGCCTCTAGGTTAGAAATGCATGTGTGCAGAATGGATGCGTATGGTAGGAGCTATATTCTTTTTCCCTGATTTATTTGGTCCCATACGCGCTAAATACATCAGGCATTTGTTTAAGCGTGCCTTTCTGGGTAACTGTGGGCTGGAGGAGTATTGAACTTGGTATAATATGAATCTCTCAATAAATAAAAAATCTCCTACTAAATCTCCCTTTATAAAGGCTGAGAAGAGAGATCTGTAGCATTCCACCTGTGTATGAATCGATTTCAATCAGCCTTTAGGAGGTTTCAGGCTGCGTTAGCTGTGGGATAGCTTAGGGAAACACTGAAAATTCCCTCACCTCCCTTACTGACTGATTTTTATGAAACTTGGAATATTTAGATTGAGGAGATTCATTCCACTACTGTTGACACCCAGCCCTATTATGTTCACTTCAAACCTATTGTAATACTGTCCATGAGCACACCAGATTTCCCATCACGTGTAACAGGCACAAACTTCTCTGGATAAGCCTTTTCTGGTAGCTAATTAGATCTTTAAAGAAAAGAAAAAAAAAAAAATTTTTTCTTTTTGTTTTTTTTTTTTTTTTTTTTTTTTTTTTAAAGAGCAATTTCTGTGTTTAGGAAAATGGGCCAACTTTCTCATTTCAGAATCCTCTGATTCTGATACGGGCAAGGTGAGAGGTTAGAGGCCTCGTTGTTAATGAGAGAGGCAGACTCTGATTTTTACACTAATTGAAGCATTTACATTTTTCAGCAGAACTAAAATGCAAAGCTAACACATTCCTTGGAGATTTATAACCCCACGATGGATTCTCCTATCCTCTCTCCCTTAATTATCCCAAATTATCTGAACTCTCATGAAGAAGAAATAAATTAATATTAATATTCCATTTAGAATATATTCTAAAATGCAGTAGAAAATGGAGGCAATAATAATGATAAAGAGGGTAGCTGAGATGATGTGGAATATATAATCTTTCTTCTCTTCGTTGCAGCTTACTTATACTAGAATATGCCAGGAAAAGTGTCTTGCATTCATTTAGCAGAACAATTTTTGTGCTGTGTTGACTTCCAGTATAAAAGTAAAAGCTTAGTGAAATATTGCTCAGTTAGGTGCAACATTTTGGTTTTGTGCCTTGATCAGAAAATGTATAAGGGTAAAGAAAATCGGATAACTTCTTCTGAAGTGTCTTTGTACAAGGGTGTAAATAGACAGGTAAGGCTCATTATAGGACAGTAGATGAAAATCGCAAGAAGAAAAGAGCTATAAACTGGACATGAAATGCCACAGAAATCAGAGTTTGAAAAGAAAGGAGGGAATTACAGTCATCTGAGGAGCAAATGGTGGGGTCAAATTAGTCAGAAGCTGGAAATGTTGAATCCATATGTATGGGCTGCAGAGGAGAGGAGAGGATACTGCTTGTATGAAAGAAACAGACAGGGAGGTGCAACAAGAAAGGGTGGCAGGGAAAAAGTGAGAATGTGTCTTCATTTAGATGGTGAGACCAAAGTGCATGGGAATCTCCAGTTAGTCACTGATTAACTACTGATCATGAGTTCAAGGTTTGCAATTGGCCTTTACTACTTGGAGGGGGCTCCCAGCTGCTGCCTTGCTCCTGAATTTAGGGCATTGGCTTTGGGCTCTCAGTGCCCTCAAAACAAGACATGAATGAAAGTGAAGCTAATATTTTTTTTGGAAGTGCCCCAAGATGCAAAATATCCTTGATAGTGTTCTTCAGCGTTGGGTTACCATTCACACTGAATGCAAGTATAAGCCTAAATTCAGCTTTAAAATTGAAGGCAAATAATAATCTGGGCCCCATAGTCACATCAGTGTTTGCATTAACAGCCATTCACTGAGTGGAGCCAAAGACTTCCAAAGCACCCATTACCCATGATCATCTTGGCTTACATCTGCCTGGATGTTACAATGTCAGCTTTATTTAGAACTGTATTATCCCATGAAAGTGATACTTGATTTTTCATACAATACTTTGTGGTGAAAATATAACTTTCTAAAATTAGATAAGACACAAACAAGCCCCCTAATCTTTTATTTTTGTAAACCCTTCCCTTTTCACTTTCTTAAAACAACTTTGGCAGGTTGCTGCAAGGGTGGGAAATGTCAACCAAAGTGAAGCCCATCTGCAAAACTGTTGCATATGGCATCACATATCAGGCTTGAGGATTGACTGTGGGAAGAAAAGCCTGTTGCATTAAAAAAAATAAAACAACAGAGTTATGATATTAAAATTGGAGAACAGACTTCATATCAGCTGTGAATTAAAAAAAAAAAAAGCATTTTGCTGTGGCTTGAAAATAGTCTTTACTCTTTGTAACACTTTGACTCTTGTGTTTTGTTTGCTCAGCTTTCAGAGGCTGGAGAAATGTTTGTGAGAAATGTTGAGAAATAGAGCTAAACTTGGGTCTGACAATATATAGGAGCTGTGCATGGTCAGCATCCAATATACTATGGCTGGTACACGGGACGAGGCAAATGTACTGTTGTGTGTGGAGGATGCCATGGACTTTCAGGGGACAGGCACCACAGCATCATACATAGTGATGCCACCTGTGGTGTGGAGCCAGCCTCTGGGCTTTGTGTGTTGCAGTGTCCACAGCACACATGCAGAACTGCCCCTGAGGAGTGTTGAGCAGGACTGACTTGCTGGCACAACCACCTTGCAGTGCATGGTGACTGTGTTATTGTATGCCAGTGTGATTGTAGCTAAGGGATGTGGTGAGTTGGATGCTTTGGGTTTGTTTTTAGCTTGGAGCATCTGCGAAAGGAGCCTGTGTTTCTCAGCCTTCTTCAACAAAATATTTGGGAAGAAACACTAGGTCCTAGTGCAGTCTTTTGGTGTTACTTTCAAACTAAGGACTTTCACTCTAATTCAAAGCAATTTTGTGTTCCTGCTGCCTTAGCTGTGTATAAAAGTAAGAATGAAAACCAAACCAAAAAGCACTGCTAAGGATGCCTGTAGTAACTACAACATTTTGGTGTGTGTGTGTGTTCTGAATAGTTATTAGTATATATGTGACCTTTAAACATAATGGAATGGGGAAAGTAGGTTTTATTTCATTTAGCCTGATGCAACATTTTTGATGTTAAGCATTGCAAGAACATTGAGAAACAGTAATATGTCATGGATAAAGCACTGGACTGGGATTTTATTCTAGGCATAGTCATAGACATTCTACATTAATTTGGTTAAGAAAATTAAACAGACCCTTTTGAAAAGGCTTTCTAATCTGTAAAATGAGAAAGATAACCCCACAATACCAGTCTGTAACAAATACATAAGTATTACTCATATTTACAAAACAGCTTCAGATTAAATCTTTCTCTTGTCTGGTTATTTCAAAAAACAGCTATGAAGAAAACCTGACTAAAGCAAATGAAAGCTGCTATAGTAGACATCTAAAATGCATTGGCTGTCACTTGCCAGACAGTTGAATGTCTCAGGATGAGAAATTAAAATAATTTGTTTAAATTCTTAAATAACTGCAAAAGTTATTGTATGACCGAAGGCACCTCCTACTGACTTCACAATCACTGAAAATTTCTGCAGCAGTCATAAAAATGATGCATCTTAGAAACATTCCTCATTAATTTTGTTCATTAAGTAAGATATATGAGGCTAAAATGAGACAATTTTATTATTAAAACTATGATTTGATTTCCAAATACCGTTTTGATTTGTTCTGCAGCAAAATTTTATGGATTGCTTCCTTGTTCATCATTTAATGAGCAGCAAACCATTCTGCAAACTGTCACAAAAGAAAATAACTCTTATGACATATGTTATCTGTAAATATACAATTTTATATTATGTTTTATGTGATGTTATTATCTTAATATATATATACAATATAACAGATATTATATCACATTATTATATATTTATTTACAAATAAAACAGCACATAAATTATACAAAACAAATGCAAGGTAACTTTGCATGTCTTTTATTACATTGTCTTCTGTAGTGCTCTGTCTTTTAAAAAAAAAAGTAATCTATATTTTTTCATATGAATTCAGATAAAACAGCAAATTCCAGAAGCTGCCCGGTACTTTTTCTTAATTCATAATAATAAAAAAAAAAAAGTCTTTTTTTCATTCTTGTTTTCATTTTCTTACAGCTCTCTCCTGTGCATCTCATACAGAGTCTGCAGTGCTGCTCATTTGTAAGAGAAGTGCCGCATATGTGTGCACAGTGGTCTGATTGTGGAAGGCTTGCAAGCCTTCCCCTTTCTGGGGATCCCGAAGGCCACATTTGTCATACAGTCACTTTGCTATGAGTGTGTAATTAAATGTAAAGCACTTCGGGATGTTCAGCTGTATAAAGTATCGCTATTGAAATGCAAGTTGTTTTTTTCTGCAAACACACAAAGAAAAAAAAAAACTAACACAAAAAACAAATGAAAAGGTTTCTAGGGATAAAAATGTGAACACTGATAGATAAATAAAACATTAGAAAGAAAGGAAAATACTTCCGGAAAACAAATCAATAAGATTAAAAAAAAAAAAAAAGCAAAAGATTTATTTGAGAAAGTTGACAGCCTTGCAGAAATTTCTGGCTTACAAGCTATTTACAGAGAGAAAATGTGATGAATCAAGACACAATCATCGAAGTAAAAACCCAAGGTATTAAAATTTTAACTCTAAATTGTAGAAAGAGTCCAGATCTTTTCCTCTGTGACATAAATTTGCACAGGCAGTAGAAGTTTCCAATTACAGAGTTTCTTCTGTATTTTACATCCTCTGAGATAATGTTTGTCCTTTTGTGAAATAAGTGTAAGATTCTGTCCTCGTCAATTTATATCTGGAATATACTGACAAAATATATTAGGAACTGGAATTATTTATAAAAACTGGAAAAATTAAGGCTGAACAAAATTGTTGGTGAATACTTCTATTTATTCATTGCAAAAATTACTACTTGCCATGGTGAAATGGCAGGATTTATCCTGAATTTTGATTCAGCCACGGACTAGACCCCAGGTATTCCACCTTTTGGAGGAATACCCTGACCACAGTGTTTTAGAAGCATAGGCATAATCATATACTTTTTTCTCTCCCTTAGTTCTGCTGGTTGACATCCACTACTACAGGTGAAGAAGCTGCATGGAGCTCTCCCCTTTCAGGGAAGCGCCTCTTGCACTGCTAAGTCGACCGTCGAGGAACGAGTAGCATCTCATCCTACTCCTCCTTGCCGTTTTTGGAAAGGGTACGTATGTTTAAAGCCAGGGACACTTCTCTGCTCCTTGTTCCATCTGTGTTGTTTTGGGAGGCTACCACACCACCTCCTCATAAACCTCAGTGGATGTTACCATCCTCTCAAGATCTTCTAATGAACTGCTCACCTGATCATGCCCAGGCCCATCTACATCAAGCACAGCCAGGTTAGCACTGTATTATTTTAACTGAGAAGGCTAACCTGCCTCAGTGTGGAGAAGATAGGTGAGGGAGTAATAGCACGGCAGCTTAGGTGGCAGCTGGGAGTGAGCTGTGCCCCTGGACTGGTGGCAATGATGGGGAACTGAGGGGCAGCCTTTGAAGCAGACCACATGCACACATCATTCTCTTACTCCAGCTGTGCTGAGCACCTCAGGTTTTCATTGAAGTGTCTGAAAAGTAAGTGAAACTCTAACCTCAACAGTTTTGGTTGGATATTTTCTCAACAAATACAATGAGAAACCATATATACTATATTCCCATGTCACCTTATAACCAAAGCAGTGAATTATCAATAAATGTCCTCTGTGGTGTCCCAGCTTTCTTTCAGCCTTCAGTGACAACTTGTCATCAGACATCATGCTCTGAGGGCCCTGTATTGCTTTTGCTATGTTAGCTTTATTATAGTGAACCATATTAACTGCTCTTATTACCTCCCAGTATGTCCATGCTGAACTGAAGCAGATGTATTCATGGCAGTTCACTTTACAAAATGTTCATGCTTCTCAATTTTGGTTTATTATGTGTTGAAGGCCAAAGAATAGCAGAACTGAGATCTGCATTTCAGTTTTCTACTTACCCTCTGCACTTTTATTTATTTCTGATTAAAAGTGTCAAATATGTCACATCACTTAGCCTTAGCACTATGATTTCATGAAAACTAAGTTTTCTCACGGTTTTGCAGAATGCATAGCTACGTATGATTCCATGCCAGAAAGGCTTTGTAGCAGGGATTTGGACTACCCTATAAAGTATTGCTTCAGCTTGCTCAGTTTGGGCTAAAGAAAATCTCCTGGAATTTTGCAGTTAGCTCCATGTGCACAGCCCTCAGGTATCCACAGCTCTTTGAGTAATGCTCTTACTTTCTTACTAGGTATCTGAAATTGTTTTGGTTAGATCTGGCAAATTCCAAACATTGGCTTTGTGTTTCCTTCTTTGTTTGGAGAAATAAACCATATATCTGATTTCCAGAAACACGTAACTATAGAATTTCTTAAGAAAACATGTCTTGCTGGTTGCTTTGTTATGACCTAGACTGAAATTTAGTGGGAAGATGGCAAAAGGCCTCAGATGAGTTGAAATTAAGGAGAAAGAAAGAAACGTGCTTGCACCATTGAAATCTGTATCCTTAGAAAGCAGTTTTTACGGTAACTGTATTGTTCGTATGTCTCTAATAACCTTCTCATTTCATCTTATTGTGAATAAGGGGAGATGATGTACCACCATGAATGCTAGCACATGGTCTAAGCAGCAGCTCCCATTATTACTTCCATTATCACAATGGATCTTCATTGGCCTGAATTGCTAACATTCTTATAGGAACGATAAGACTAAAATGGCTCTGCCTGTCATTCACTGATATGTGAATTGACAATCAAATGATTGATCAATTTTTCTGCACTTCAATAGCTTCTTTCAAGCCACACATCCTGAGTTACTCTATAAAATGCTACAGTTCCAGATAAGTTTTCTAAGGGATGGGTAAAGCAAATTAGGCAATTAGACCTAATCTTAGATTTAAAAATTGAAAATCCATCAGCATCTCTGTCTTGCAAAGAAAATACATTTCCAAATCTGAAAGGAGAAAATATCCTTACAAAAGAAGGCTAGTCCTGACAGCCTGTGAATGGCTTTCATGATTTTCTAATATATTTTTCTTTTGTTCATTTTTTCAAAAAACTTTGGACCCTAAAAGCTTTTAAGAAGGAGGAGTTTTGAAACTTGAGCACTAGAAAGTGCTAAATATTTTATTAGTGATTTCTGAAAACATGCTTTTACTTTATCCCTTTAATAGGAAAAAAATCATGACAGCAAAATGATGAGGATTAATGTATGAAAATGCATTGCATGGCAGCTTCTGAGTAATGGATTTATAAACAGTTTCTTTTTTTTTTTTTTTTGAAATTATATGTCAAAATGGATTAAAAGAAGACTAGCAAATTATCATAGTCAGGTCAAACAGAGTACGCAGACCGTGAGTTTTCCTCTGCTAAACCCTGAGGTCACCCAGTCTCCATCTAGTTACCAGTCTAAGAGGAATAACATGTTGATTTGTTCACCTGCCTGATTTAAAGAAAAGACTAAACCAGGTGAATCTCTAAGCAGTTCAATGTAGGGAAGGTGTTTCTTGATTTAAGTTAAGCTTCATCCAAAATCTATTTTTCAGTATCTGTTTAGTCATTTTCACAGTTGTTGGTGAACCTGTGCCCTTCCTGGTGTACAGGTAAGGATTCACTTTTAAGCAGGAATATGACCAGATTTGGAAGTTCTACCCAATCAAGCAAAACTGAGAAACACTAAAGAGCTGTAAAAGGGACATAAAAATAATAATAATAAAAAAAAGATATAGAGGTAAAGGACAAATGTGAGACAGAAACCATCAAAATAGAAAAATTGAGTCAGACAAGGGCTGGATAACTGTTTTGACAAGCTCACTGGAAGTCACTGTGCTTTATTCTGTGAGGCCTTCATCCAAGTTTCACTGGTGGCAGTAGAAAGGCTTCAATGGGCTTTGATGCAAACCTAATTCAGCCAATTTATTGAATGATTTCTTTATTTTTGTGATACCAGTCTTGTTGCTGAGCAGGGATGAGGAAGAAGGGGGTGAGAGGAGGCCAAAGGAAAGTTGACCACACAAATGTAATGTTGGAGGCATTAGACCTAGTATGCATGGGGCTGTTCAGCCTCCACAAAGAACTGAACTTATTCCCATGGAAACCAATGTTTGAAGATGAATAAGTAGCCTGGCTCTCAGCAGCTCCCTTTCCTTTTTCTCTTTTCTTCTCTCTTGGGATGTTTTGTTGTTGTTTTTGGTAAAGGGAAAGAAAGAGGCTCTTCACCTCTAAGCAGCTTGAGAAAAGACTGGCAACATTCATTCCACTAATAAGCTGGCAATTAATGCAAAGAGGAATGTCCTGGATTTCTCAAAGAGAAGTATTTTTCAACAGGAGCCAGTCAAGATGTTGATGAGATTTTGTTTCTCTTTTGTTGTTGTTGTTGTTGTTTAAAAGAAACTTTTTCTGGGAAAGGGGGCTGCTAAACTGGTGTTGTAAGTCTGCCCTCACGTGTTGGATTTTAACTCTTCAGAAGAGAAAAATGTAAGCTAGCTCAGTGGAATCCACCAGATATATCATGGCATCACCTAGACACAGGTCTTCAGGTCTTAGATCTGCTCTTCTATTTTTCTTTTGAGTTTTAGGTGCTGGTGGATGCATAGCAATGGGTTACATACGCTGGGAATACACAGAGGTGCACACCATCCATTTGATAGAGCAGATATGGGTCATTATCATTCCTGCACTAAGCAGATAATGAATTCAAAGGGAATGTTACAAAAGTGTTGCTGATAGTATCAGTGTTAGAATGTGTTGCAACTATTGACTGATATAAAGAAGAGACAGCTGAAGGTAGGCTGAAAAACAGAAGAATTAACAACCAGCTTTCAGTAATTAAGGAAAATGATCACAGCCTCAGTAGTTTGAAAGAAATCCTTTGTGTTTGGCTTCTTGTGAGAAGTGTTTCAGCACCCAGTTCAGTTTCTGACAATAGGAAATGTCCCAGGTAATGGTATCATATGGGAAATTTCCAGTGTGAATTAGCATGATACTTGTGCTTAGATGGGACGTGAGTGGTTCTGTAGGCTCTGAAACTAATGAAGCCAGGTTCCCTGCAGGCTTGCATCTCCAGGCCAATTTACTTTGGAATCTCTGAAAGTGTAAGTGCCTGCTAAACTTTTGGTATAGACAGCATCTGTAGAATACTTTTTCCACGTGGATTGTATAAATGATGACCTCACACTGCAACCTTTCCCTTAGCAGGGAATAAATTTTCATTGTTCTGCCTTTTCCCTCTCAACAACTGTTTTTACAAACCTTGTACGAACATTATTGTCTTTGAGAGCTCTGTCCCTCTATTCCACTTGGCTGAAATTGGTTAGTAGGCTTAAAATTATTAGGGAACCAGCCAGACAAAATGATTGCCTAAGCCCCATTTCCTTGAGAAACTAGGTTAAAAAGTTAATATTAGTAATAACTCCTGAATTGGAGCTACCATGGGGGAATGCAAGGTGGCACTGAAAGCTGTGTGTGCCAAAGCACAGTCTGATGTGTTGCTGCTATCGTGCTTTCGCTGTAAACTTTCTCCTGGGTCCTGTTAGCAAACAAACCTTCCCCCAGCTGCTGTATGGGTGAATGGTCATAGCAGTGTGCTGAGCAGGGAGGAGTCAGAGACTCTTTGCTCCTTGGTTTGACTCTCTGAGCTTACCCACTGGTGATTTTGGGATGTGGACCCCTGCTCACCAGAAAGTGGTGGAGACCACACATGCATTTAATCCAGAGCTGGACATTGCCTGGCCTTCTGAGCATATCAGACCTACACTCAAATCAGCAGTTCACAGTGGGTTTCATATCTTATTACCAAGTAGTTCATTTTCATGGCAAAATATATGTTTTTAATCTTTTATAAAACCTACACATTCTTCTCCACCTGAGTGTATGAGTATCATTTTGACTTAACCTGTCTGGAGGCAATAAATTGTGTTTGAATTTACTTTTTAAAAGTTTTATTTCTAGACAATGATTTATGGATGTGCAATGTGAGAAACATTTTCTGCTGCAATGGGTGGAAACCTCAGTTTCCATTGCCGCTCAGGGTCTGAATATTTATCTGCTCTGGGTGGTTCATGGTATATTTCCTGCCTTTCCTCCTTCCCCTTTCTTAGAATTCTGCTTAAGAAATCGTTTCTAGCTTTGCAAGAAGCTGTAATGCTCATCTCTGTTTCTAAAAAAAAAAAAAAAAAAAAAAAAAACACATTTCACAGCAGACTCTTCCTTCTTCATCACATATGGTCAGCGATAGTCACCTCACTGAGATTTATTCAGCTCCCAGTGTGTTTTAAGTAGTTCCTGATATACTAAGAGAGGCATATGGCCAAAGCTCCTTGTGCTGAAATTTTTACTGTCTGAATATGAAGCGGGGAAATGTTACTGCTTTCCAACATGAGCTTATCTTTAGTATTTTGTTTTATCCTGAGGCATTGACCTTTCTATTATCAGACTCCCTGAAAAGAAGGAGTACAACTATGTCTAGTCTGTATCATCTTGTTTATGGTTTATATGTGGCTCCAAGTTCTGCCAGAAACTTAGTGTCATTTTACTGCCTGGTTTTACATTCTGCCTGTGATGTTCTAATTATTGGGGTGTGACAGAGCACTTATTTCCTATCATAAACCAGGGGTTGTTATCCAGGAATGAAATTTTGTTGAAATCATGAAAAGGTGTAACAATATGACATATTCTCTGAGGGCCATATTCTGATCTTGTTGACATTGATGAGAGTGTTACTTTTGTCTTCACTGTGAGAGCCACATAATGAAAGACAATGGAGCTACAATGTCTGCTTCTGTTGTTTTTTAAAGAAACATTTCCCCACAGTACAGTGAGCACTGGAAGATGAGGCTGTTGTATACCTCAGCTGAGTACCTGGTGCAGCACTAGCATTGGATATGTAGTACGTTAGAGAGACGCAGTCTTTGTGGGTATAAATCAGCGTAGTTCCTTTCACATCAGAGGCAGTGTATGGTTTTATATTGTGGGGAAATCTTGCTCTCAGCTTCAAGCTGCCATTTCCTTCCCCTTTCAAAGCAGAAAAAAAGCAAAAAGGCTGCCCTTTCAATCCATTCCTAGTAAGGGGAGGATGGGAGGAAAGAAAATGATTTGGAGATTGTGTAGTAGTTTCCTACTTCACTACTAGTAGCACGCAGTTAATGCACATGACTTAATGGGAATACACTTGCACTCAGCTGCAGTTGCCTACGGCAGAAGAGATAATGAAATATTTCTGCTTATACCATCACAAGCTCTCACTTGAACAACAGAAGCACAAGTACAGACCCGCCAGATTCAGACCAAGAGCAGGGGCAAACTGAGTGCAGCCCCCAGCCTGGCCAGAGCTCATCAACACAGCTCTGGGAGACACAAGGTATTGTTGTACATTTATGCATCGTGTTAGAACCTCACATTGCTGTCGGTATAGTTGTTTCTACTCTGTGTTTTTATCAGTGGCTATTTCTTCCTCCTCCATGGAAGAGATGATAAAATTTAAGGACAAGTAAGAAAACTGGTCTATTTAGTCAGACTCCAGTAGACTAGACAGCCTGCGGTGTTCCGAACATGTGTGACGTTATGTTACAGGCATTTCTGGCTGTAAGAGTAGAACTCAACCTTGAGCTCATTTACATGATTAAAGAGATGCCATAATGTCCCACCATGCTTTTATAGCACTGGAATGCAAATTTGGATTTACAGTTCCAACTCAGCTCCTTTCCTTACCGATATTCTCCCTCTTCACCCTCATCCTGAAAAAAATAAATCTTTCACTTCAATCTTAATCATTTCTTTCTGATTTTCTACAGACTGAGCCTTGAACAGTTTGTAAGAAAATAGATGGTTCTTCTGTTCTGCATATCCCATAACTCACTGGCTTCTTGCACCTGTCAAATGCCACATTTCCTCCCGCTGGGAGTATGCCCCCATTCATGTAATCCTCCTTCCTCTGTAACTAGAGAAAGGGATAAAGTTACAGGTGTCAGTTAAGCCATGACTGCTTCTTTGATCTTTCCCAGTTATTTTTTATTGGAATGTTTCTTCCTAAGTGTTTTTCCTGTGTAACTTTACTTCCAAAGAGAGTGGCATTTGTTTTGCTTTCATTAAGCATGGAGCCCCAATTCTGCTTGTGCACCAGTGAAAGATGGAAGTGATTCCCCTGATCTCAGCAGATCTTGCTAGGTTGAACCTCGTCTACACAAAGGGTGTTGGGCTTGTTGAGAAATGAGATTCCTGTTTGTGAAAAAAATCTTCAATGTGTGCTTCATATCCAGCCCTTATTTGAGAAAGCACTCAAGGACTTTCCAGAATCAGGAAGGCAGAAAACATACACTTACTAACAGGACAATGTCTTGATAAAAAATCAGGTATATTGAGGGGGAAAACAAAACCCTTATTTATTTTCTGTGAAATTGAAATGCCTTTAGTCAGGACTGGATATCTTTCTAACTGACGTCTTGTAGCTTAGGAACAGAAGATAAGAGCACGAAGCTCATAGTATTGAGAGGCCATTTCCTACTGCTCTTCAAGAGGTTGGACATAGTCTCTGCTAGTTCTCCCTGCATCAGTGAAAAGGAAATAGTTGGGCTCATCGCAGTGCTTTTCAGCTTAGATATTCAGACACTTTTAAAGTAATAAAGTCTAAAACCCATAGTTTTTAAACTAATGCTATTAGTCAAGGCAGGCATTTTGCATAGCTTGAATTAGGCATCTAACTGGCCACTTTTATTTTTGACTCTGGTCTTTCATCCCTTGGTTCTTCCGTCCTTGCAAAGGGATGGTAATGTGTGTATAAAATGGCAGGAGGCTGCCCGTGTTTGTGGCAGATAAATCATTAACTGTGAGGCTTTCAAAAACCCTGGAATAATGTTTACATGCACACTCTTGTGTTTTTTTGGTAATGCTCCATCTTTACCTCTCCCCTTCCCCCCCCCCCCTTTTTTTTTTCCCATGGCCAAGCATCAACTTGCATCAACAAGCATTCACTCTGGGGCAATATCAACATTAATTATTTGGTTTTTCTTTTGGTGCAGTTGGTGACGCAGTTTACCCCTTGCCCTGCTGAAAACAGCCCTGGACAATACCACAGACCTTGCACAAAACCACTGGGCTCTGTCCCCTCTTCTCCCCTTCACCTCCCACCCCTTTTTGCTTCTATAAGGGCTAAGGGGAACAAAACACACCCCTCAGCCCTCGGTGCTACCTCACAATCACACCTGCTGGTGGCATTGCCCTGGGACCTCACAGCTCTGGTGCTTGGCTGTGTCCTTGCTATGCCTGTAGAAGGCTCCATATGTATATATATATACACACACACATATACATTTATATGTGTATATATATTTAACCCTCTGTGAAAAATGGCTTGCTATCTCCTTTCAGCATGACGTGACGGAATTTAGGAAATTTCAAACTGATTTGTTCAGCTGCATTTCCCTATACTTCAGCAGCCCCATATCAAGCGAGGTGGCTGGCAACACAAGCCGGAGGCTCTTGTAGAGTAGATTTTCTCATCTCAGTCTATTGCATTATTGTCTTTATTATTATTTTTTTTGTAATATCTCTTTCAAAGTACATGTTTTAAAAATGTGAGGAGGATTTGTGAGCTTTCTGCTTTGTTTATTCATTCCTCACCCCTCCAAACACTTGAGAATTCGAATTATTCAGCTAGGCTTAATGAAGCTGACTCAGAGCAAAGTTATGTGCATAAAAGTCAAGGATAGGGGCCTTGATGTGATGCATTTTTAGGTGGTTATGGGGTTTTTGATATTAATATTTATTACTGAACAGTTTAAAGGGGAACTTGGGCTGTACTTTTTCATCACTACTCAATGCTTCTTACCTTACTGCAAAGGAGCTCTCGGGGGGCTCTAGCAGGTGGAAGTTTGGTGGAGGCACTGCGACCCAACAGTGCTGACGTGCACAACTGTGCAGGTTGGTGCTGCTAACCACTAAGCTCTTACATCAATCCCTTTCCTTTTGCCTCCATTTTCCAGTTGACAGAATGGGGAAAACTTGGGGAAAACTGCTTTGAATGCCTGAAAAGACAAGTGTGAAGTATCACTGTGGGCTGTACTGTGATCCCTATCACAAAGGACAAAAGAAGTGTACAAAAATTTGACTAAAGCAAGAGCCTGGCCATTTTCATATCCCGTCTTGTCTAGGCTTTTCAGTCATTTTTTACTTGTTTGTTGTTTGTTTTCCCCTCTTTGGTAGCATATGACCCTCCTTCTGGTCCAGAAGAGTTGGTGCAGGCCGATGTACTTACGGCCTTGGTGGTTCTGGGCCACAGGACTGCAGGCAGGACTGTAGGCCTTGTGTTGGAGACATGAGGAGGACTTACCTTCCTGCAGGTCTGGAAGGGAAATGGAACTGTTTGGGTAGCTGAGAAAAGCTGTGTGTGAGCACAGGAAGTTTTCAGGGCTGGTTTGAACTAAGCCTCCTGGGACTCCTCACGATTAATCTTACAAGCTTCTCCAGGGCTTTATCCTGACCTCGTCCCTGCTCCCATTCACACATATAGCAACAAAAATACCTTTTGAGTCATCCTTAATAAGTGTTCAGAAAACTCACCTTTTCTTCCCAGATGTGCTGTTTGCTGTGCTAAAGCAGCCCCTGGACAAAGCCTATCCTAGGATGACAAAGGCATCCCAGAAGCGCTGCGTGGAGAATTTTGTTTAACCCAGCTGAAGAATGAAATTCTCTTCTGGCTTGCAGCAAGGGTACAAGCGTGCAACTCTCTTTGTTTCAGAGCATCTGCACTTTTATACCATATATGAAAGGCCTTAGCATCTCTGCTATGAGGCCTTCAGATGCAATTTGTGTATCTGTCTTCATAATTTTGACCTGGTAAAAGATTTAGATCAGAAAATGCTGACTGCAGTGAAGGGAAACTTTTGCAGAAATATCTCACTTTAATGATGTAAATATCATGTTATACTCAGATCACTCCCATAAAATTGAGTATTTGTCCTCCACAGCATGATTTTGGGTTTTACACTGTCTTGCAATATTCATGCTATAATTATAAAAAATGCATAAACATAGAATTGGTTTCGGAATATTTTCTTTCACAGTAAAGTTATGGGATTGTACTTCCACTGGAACAGGATAAAAAAGTCAATCTGAAAATTCTCAACTAAATAGAATTTTCTACTTTTAATTAGTTTTACTAAAATGATAACAGCCCTCCCCTCCCTCTTCCCCCCTCTCCCTCACATTCTACCACCCTCTTGCAGTCCAGGGCTTTGGAAAAAAGTCCCACCTGTTTCTTAACAGCATGTTGGGGAAGAATGGAAAGTGGAAGGACAGGAGAGGGAGGTGTGACTGTTGGTGATCTGAAACACTAGCAGGAACCTCCATTCCAGTTTTATCTGTAAAACTCCTTCTGGTGTGAGACAGCTGCTGCCTCTGAAGGCTTCTACATATCTCTTGAAATCCCAGGGATCCTTCTTTTTTTAACCTGTATTGTATCCCCATTGCCCTTGAGATCCTATATTACAGCTGCTTTCTTCAGAAGGATTTGATAAGAATATCTCTTTTGGACCATGTCAGTGTTAGAGAATTGCTGTCAAGCATCAAGAGATGCTCTCTCTCTTCCCCTGGGGCTTTAAAGATGCTATTCTAAAATTAAAGTGTTTGGTATAGATAAGATACTTAGGGTTATAATGAGGTCAAGAGTTGCTGGCAGTTTCTATCTGGATATTTTTTTAGAAGTTGATCAGATCTCTGGCTGTGTTATTTTCCTTTTTAGACAGATAAATATAGACAGACCAGGTAGAGAAACAGTCAGGAACAGGAAGCTTTTGAAAAATATTTGGAAATTATTCTGATTGCATTGTTTAAGTCAAGTTGCACCATTTGATTGTGCTGGCATTCTCTGCAATGTAATGTGACATGGAATATGTGATGTAACAAGATATGCCCGCCAAAACCCAATGTGCTTTGTTTTAGTCAGAATGTATTAATCCACTTACTGAATAATTGACCCGAAGAGATTCTGTCAAACACTACTAAATTATTCACTGGATTTCCAAACCAGCAGACAGTGTCCTTTAAATATTTAAGAATAATGTCAAATAATTTTCCACACCAAATATATATATATATATATATATATATATTGTGTATATTTGTTTAAGTTCTCTGGCTCTTCCATGTTGCTTAAGGAGGAAAGGATAATTAAATAAAAGCCATTTTGTCCTTCTGAGGTGGGAGGGCAGAGGCTGTCCTGCCTGTGAACACCCCCAGAGGGAGAAGCAAATGCACATCCTGTTGGCTGTCAGACTCGGCTGGATGCATTATCATTAGCACCTTTTCACTGCCTCACCTCTGTATTTTAAAGCAAAAGCCAAAGTCTCCACGTACATATGCATGTATTTTACCATGTTGCATGTGCCTTGACAGTAGGTTCCCCAAGACGGGGCGCAGCATTGCAGGCTGCACAGATAAGGCTGTTAAGTGCCTTGCTGTTCTCTACCCTGAGGCCTCGCAGTGCCTCTCTAGGTGTGCATTATGAGATAACAACCTTGCTGGATCAATTTTGGTGTGGAAAATAGGTTTCCTTAAAAAAGGGACACCAGTATAGCAGCATTCAAGTTCTACCAATTACAGTGTCTGACACCTTTCCCCTTGAAGGTTGCATGCTGAACGAGTGCAGGGTATATTTCTGGCTTGTTTAAAAAGGATGAGGATAGGCATCTGATAGCTTACCTTAATTATTCCATTTCCTACTCCCTATATACATTTCCAAAATCTAATTATAGTGCTTGTGGCCCCTGCTATCAGCCAGTACCCAGAGATTAATGTAAAGCCAGGGGAAGGACAGCTACCTCCCTTCATGCTTTATGCAACATTGCAAATATATTCCAGCAGTCTTTTGATACTAATATTTTGATATGTTCATCATTGTGTTAGCATCTGCAGTGAGCAATATTTACAGTTTATAAGCTCTTCCAAGACCAACCGTTTGTATTACTCCTATTAAGTCCATTCAATTTTCCACCTGAAATACCACATTTGTCTAGTCAGGGTCTGACATCTATTTTCAGGGGGGTGCTTTTAATAACAGGTTTTATTTAATTGTTTGTTCTTCTTCTCCCAAATAATAAGCCAGGCAATCTGTTATGTATTGTCACACAACTAAGATGTACTTGGCTGCATTCTCATGTTGATTATCTTGGCCTTGATAAGGGGACATTTTTGTGTATATGCATCTGTGTGTGTGGAGGTGCATTTGTTTATCTGCTCTTCCACAGCTTTATTTGGATTGGAATTTGCCGTGACATCCCCACAAGTGCAGGAATGAAGTCCAGGGGTGGGCTCTGTGTGCAGGCGGTCGGCAGCAGGCAATCCTCCTCAACAGGTTTGCTATCCCAAGCCACAAGTGTTGTCACACCCAGTTCCTTTTTGTAGGCAGCCAGAGCCCAAACATACACATAATAAATATTATTTAATTGGGAAAATAAATAAACACAGTAATGATTCCCTTGCATCTGCTTTCTTTTAACAGTGTTTAGAACTGGCTTTAGGAGAGAGCAAGTCTGCTGACTCTGAGCAGCCACAGTTCAATAGGAGGAAGCAGAGCATCTTGTGAATGAAAATGCAACAAAAATATATAATTTTTTCTTTGTCTTTTTCTTCTTCCTATTATGGTTATTGTTACTTAAGGGGTGGGGAAATAAAACAAGCATTGAAAATAAACTTTGCAATTCCTTCAAGGACTAAAATTCAAGACTTATGTAGGTCTCCAAGTTCTTAATGCCAGAGGGTTGTCACAGGCATCATGAAATTCAATGTTTTGGCATTTTGTAACAGCAACAACAAACCAAGACTTGCCCAAGGAATGCACTGCTTCATTGGTTTGCCTCATAATTGCCATTGTGTGGGCTCCCCTGCCATAGCCCCTACTCACTGCACAGATAAATTCACTCCCAGATGAGACCTTGTGAGAGTCATCTTCTGCAATGAACTTCCATCCTTTTCTGACACTTCCTGTGGATGGGTAGGCCAGAATTTGTGCCTGGTTACAGTGTGGGAAGAGCATGTCAAAGACCCCTTTTAACAGTCACCACATGCAGCAGAAGTGATGGACAGAGCTGCCTAGGAAATTAAGTTGATGTTTTATTAGAAATTCTGAAGTTACAGAAGATTTTCTGTTAAACAGAATAAACAAACAAAGATGTAGTTATTTCCAGAAGGGAAAAAGGAAAAAAAAAAAAAAAAAAAGGAAAAAAGGAAATTGGAATCATATCAAAGGCTTTTTGTGTAGCAGAATCAAAACCTTTGATTCTAATTCTAAATTCAGCCCTCTAAAAATTCTCTATAATAAATGTACCCATATAAAGGAATGAAAAGCCATAATATTGAAACAGAAAATCTACATCTTCCTTTCAGAGATGACATGCAAGAGCACTCTGATCTTCCCTGGATGGTTAATTTCTCTGTGCTTTGGGTTTTGCATCTTGCAACCTTTTTTCTTGCTTGTCTAATGATATCAGGTGGTTTGAGCCTAGGCTTCTCTTTCAGCATGATATTTGTACGACACTTGTTGAACTGGGCAGCACAGAGCTACAGAAATGACTGCTCTTCCAAAAGGAATTTTCTTGGGCAGTCTCAACCTCTGAAAAGGATCAAGCAGGCAAGAGAGATGGAGATGGCAGTGTCCCAGGCTCTCCTTCAGCCCCAGCATGAGGGAGAAAAGCAAGAGCAGGGACAGTGAGGGTCAATACAGGGATCTGCTTACTGATCCCTTGGATAGAGGGTCACAGGTGCCATGCAGGTGCCCTGCTGCTCCAATGGATGGGAAGAAGTTTCTCCCCTCCAGCCCCTGGGGAGCACCCTGGGGTTCATAGAGCCCCTGTGGCACTGTTGTGGCATGGGTCTTGAAAGTGTAATCCTTGGTCCATAGATGAGCAGAGATGTGCAGTGGTTTTCCCCAGTCACACAGCTAAGAAGCACTGGAGTTGGGATTAAACCCTCACCCTTCCATTGTTTGTATCAACTACAACCATGTTCTTCCTTTGACTGGGTATGAGGCAATATCCATGTTATGGTGTTCTATAGGTAGCATTAACTACACGGACAGGCGTGCTGTATAGCCTGCATAAAACGTGAAATCAATGAAATGAATCTGGAGGCCAAATTTGGATGCTGAATTTGGATGTTGAATGTTTACAGTCCTGCAAAGCAAGCTTTTAGGAGAAAGGCTGATCAAAGCTTTGCAGAAAAGCACCTTAAGCCTCAAGTGTCGCAGCACTAGCAGTCAGGGTGGTGATGCACTGGGATGTACTGTGTGTGTGCTGGTGGGCTAACACAAGCATGAAGCAAACATCTTTTGAATGACTTGATGCCAGAGGGGGCATGTACAGCATCCTGAGACAGCCTCGGTGAGACATCTGACTGATTAGATACTGAGGTCAGGTGCTGACATACCAAGGTCATGCCACATACTGTTTTCCTCGTGCAGCTGGTCTCTGATAACACAGCAGTTGGTAGGACCACCCATCAGATAAGGTGGTAATTTTCTACAGGCTGAAATTGTTGTTACAGCAAGGGAGGTCCAGATAAGATCAATCAGGCTCTGGAATGATTTAGCCATTCCTGGTCTTTTCTTTTCTTTTCTTTTCTTTTCTTTTCTTTTCTTTTCTTTTCTTTTCTTTTCTTTTCTTTTCT
>NC_048895.1:46410836-46496932 GCF_011077185.1 Oxyura jamaicensis | reverse complement strand
CTCCTCTCCTCTCCTCTCCTCTCCTCTCCTCTCCTCTCCTCTCCTCTTTCTCTTTCTCTTTCTCTTTCTCTTCCCTTTTTTCTGAGGACACAACCTGTCTTTTGAATACGAATTCAGGGAGCACTTGTGGAATCCCATACCATCCTTGCAGCAAAATGAGAGGATTGATTTATGGGCTGGATCACCGAGAAACAGTAATTCTTCACTCTTTATGATGTTTTGTCAGAAGGTGCGGTACCCTCCAGTCAAAGAAGCGTGATTTCAGCTGGGTTTTCAGAATGAGAAGTGTGTGTGTGTGAGTGTGTGAGAATACAGCAGCTCCTGTAACACAGCAGTTAATAAGACACAGGCACATTAATCATGTGACAGGTATTGAGTCTAACAGGGCAAGGCAGCAGGTTTTAAAAACAGCCAGTTAAGTTACTACCTGGTAGAAAAAGGCTGATGGCGTGCCCCAGGTTTTATGCCACTATCTGCAATTAAAGTTATTTTTTATCCTTTTTTTTTTTTTTTCTTTCTGTTTTAAAGTTTTTAAATGTCTTCTGGTACCTGTAAGAAAATAAGCATGTGGACCTGGAAAAGAAGGCTGTGCAGTCCCTTTCCAGTTCCTCTTGACATGCTGTGGCCCAGCCTGTACCTCAAGCATTTGCACAGGACTGCACTGTGGTCCCTCTCCTGCACCGTGTCTCCAAGTGCTAGACACAGCTGAATTTGTCCTGAGGGTCACAGAACAGAAGAGAGACTCTGGTGCTCTGAAACAGGTGGAATTGATTCCTCCCATTGGACTTTATGGTCAAAGAAGACCTCAGCTGTAACCTAGAGATGTGACCCGCCCTCTTTCATGTGACTGCAGGCAACTTCATCATTATATGCCATGTGTACCTCTGCCTCTTTTATTATCACCCACCCTATTAGGGGTGGAAAAGTCAAAGGGGAGGAAGAGTTAGGGTGTTCCTGATTCATAAAGGCAGATGAGCCCATGCCTCTTTGGTGTCCTTTATTTAAGGCATCTCCAATCACTGCAGTTGTGGAGTTGTGCTCCAGCAATACTTACATTTGTTGATAAAAATGTTCATTATCAGGAACATGACAAACTAAAGGAAGACAGCTTTACTAAATGAACCCTTCCCATGATTTTGTAAGCTTCCTGCATGTGCACATATTCTTCATTTTGAGGCTTCATTTGCCATGGTAGGTTGAGAACAAGTGGACGGATGAGCCATATATGACCACATAAATATTTGCCTTCCTTCCCATATGACAACTAAAAATGTCTAGGACCACATCTCTTGGCCACTATTGAAAAAGGCCCTTAAAGTAGGATACAAGCAGATGACACCAGTGAAAAGGAGTTATAAAGACTGCATTCTCAGAGGACATGAAAATTCCACCTTGCTAGTTAATCAGTCCCTGACAGTGATCAAAGCCTGATGTTTCAAGGAATAATAAAAAATAATTGTAATAAACAGTGACAAAAATGTGCCTAGATATGATGTGGTGCTATCGGAAAAAATTGTCATCTTGATGCTGGACTAACCATCAGCAATTGCCAAGGAACAAAAGGTGAAGGGCATAATTATGTGGCTCTGTTGCTGCGAATCACAAAATGGCATTTCATGGACAGTGTTGGCAGTGCCTACGGTAAGTACAGCTTCCAGGGGAATGGCTGTGTTTGCAAGATGCAGGCCATAAATTTGGGTAAGATACCTGGCTTGCCTGAGAATCACCACTTCCAGAAGGGTTCATGGTCTGGGCTGAGGAGCTTCCTTTTCTACAGTGGATATGTCTGGTGCAAAACTCTATAGCTTTTTCTGAGCTGATTTATGTGAGTGGTGTTTCACTTGAGAGAAAGAAACCATAATGATTTGCAGCACCAAAAGATCTCCCCTACAGTTTTCAGATGTTGGTTTGTCTCGTTTTTCTTTTCAAGGTGGTTACTGGTTGCAGATTGCATTTGGAGGATCTTTGTGTTTGATTTTATGGACTCCTGAAGACATTTGACAGTAACAGTGCTGAGTAATGGCTACGTGAATTTCATGTTGCCAATCAGATGACTTTTTTTTCTTCTTCTTTTACACATTTGTTGTGCTAAAGAGTTGAGCTGAGATGTGCCTAGGAAATAATTTCTCTGGCAAGTTCTGATATATTTTTTCTGATAAGTTATTTTAAATTTATTTTATGTTCTCCCAGCTGTTGCCTCTCTGTGATTTCTCCTCAGATCATAGCTTCAGAATATACTGCACGTTACAGAGTAACTGAGGGAGGTGACTGAGCCAGTTTTAACCGAGTGGTAGTTTGAAATAGCTCTGCTGCAGATATGTTTCTTCTGGCACCCAAGCCAGTTTAAAGCAGTTGGCTATCTCTACTTGACACTGCTGCTTGGAGTGGAGATACACACTTCCAACCCTTAGTCAATTAACAGAAAATATTGACAAACTCTCTCGCACTTTAATATTTGTTTCCCAGTAG
The DNA here is from genome assembly GCF_011077185.1 of Oxyura jamaicensis. Taxonomy (NCBI): domain Eukaryota; kingdom Metazoa; phylum Chordata; class Aves; order Anseriformes; family Anatidae; genus Oxyura; species Oxyura jamaicensis. The sequence continues at coordinate 46,494,463 of NC_048895.1, read as the reverse complement.
AAAATCCTTTCCTAAGTACATTACGGTGTAATTTCACTTGTAGCTGACTAAATACAAATATGGCTCGTGCAGTTGTGTTTGCTGCCCAGCCCTCTTTCTGCAGAGCTCTACAAGCAAACTGCGTTCACAGGAGTGTGTGGATGGCTGCTCATCACCCAGCCAAAGGGAAATCTCCGCCCCACTAAACTGCCTGATGAAACTCTCGCTGATTATTTATGGGGCCAAAATGTTTATTGTAGCAAATGCTCTGGGTGTGCAAAGAATAAGACTCCCTCTTTTCTCTCCCAGAACTGGAGTTCTCAGCCAGACTGTCACTTTGAACATTGGTGCTGAGCAAATGACCTCTCTGTCACCTTCTCACTCTTACCCAACATATCTCCATATCTCTCTTTTTTTTTTTTTTTTTTTTTTTTTTTTTTTTAAGCTGGGTTGTTCTGAGCATATGATATAATTATCAAAATTAAGAAGGGCTTTGTTTCTTTTTTTCTGTTCTTGGCAAATGATGTTTGTTTTCAGTCATGTGGTGGTTTGTTTGTTTGTTTGTTTGTTTTCTCCAAAAGAATACATTAAAAAAACAGGAAACCTTGAGGTGGTCTCTTAATTGCCAGAGCACAGATAACTTGTGATGAGTTCAAGTCCACTTAACTCCCTCTCAAACTGGCTCCATCTCATCTGGAAGCCCTATCTGCAGTGCAGCCCACTGACTGCCCAGGAGCCTTTCCCTGCAGACACTTGCACAACGTAGCTCATTCCCTAATTAGCCTGAATGTGCTCTCCTGGCTCCATTTTAGTTGTGTAGGCGTGCTTAGAAGCCACTGCTGGGATGAAACGGGCACTTGTCTCTGAGGCAGAGCTCTGGTGCAGTTGAAGTCAGGATGGACAGACAGCTTGCCTCTACCTTGTTCCCCAAGGGCGTCTGCAGAGTCTCCCGAGGGATTGTGCTGTGACACCTGGTGAGAAGGCAGAGCCCCCCTGCTTCAGGAATAATCTCAAGGGCACTGGTCACATAACAGCTCCTATTCCTTCACTCTGCTCTCAGTAGCAGATGAATATTTGTGGCTTAAACCTCAGGAATACCTAGACTTTTATATGGTCAGTGGTGACAGAAAGGACCTGTAGGGTATACCTGTAGGGTATATGGATAGATCATCCTCTGGAGACTTGCAAATATATCTCCCTATTTCCATTTTTAGAAAATATAGGCATCATCTGGCATCCAAAACCTAAAATTTTCCAAGGTAGTGCGCTCCCTAAACAGGGCAGTCAAAGCAGGTGGACGGGGTTTCACTCTTAGTAGGCTAACCAACAATCTACAAGGTAATGCAAAAAGCAAAATTAAAAGGGGGGAGGGAGAGAGGGAACGAAATCTTCCAGCAACAGAAACCACTTCATCTTTTGTCATTCTCAGCTATTTGAAAGTGCCTCAAACTTTCTTTTGTTAATTGCTATGCAAATATTTTTGATGTCTGTGTAAAAACATCTGGATGCTTACAGTGGCATCTGGACATAAATATTAAAAGATCAACAAAAACCTGATGTGAATTAACCATGTGGATAACCATAAAAACCACAACCACAAAAGCCTGCTCTGAGTCCTTGGCTGGAAAAGTGGATGCCTCCTCCCTTGTTTTTAATGTGCTTACGAACTAACATTTAAAAAACAAGTGGTCTTGACTAAGGGCTGTTTTTTCTTTCATTTTGACCACTCATAATCAGACTAGAAAATCCCTGGCCTGATTAAATTAGTAGGGAATGTCCCTCACTACCTGTCTAAGCACTCCACCATTTTTTTTTGGTGTTCTAGGTGGAAGTTTTGATTTTGGTTCTGAAATATATAATCATAAGACTCCTTTTCCTCCTGGAAACAGCCTGGACTCCCACTGAATTTATACTGTGTGAATGCAGGGCCATGAGCTGAGGAACCTACAAGCAATTACCGTAGGCAGTCTTGTCCCTGAGTTATGAGAGCTGTGGTTTTGGTGGACGCAGGTCTTGTTGTAGCATTCTTACTGGGGAGAAGAGTTGTGAGGAAAGAAAAATGACTCTAAGGTCCTCCCACACAAGACATTTGAAGGAAAACAGTAGCCCCGCATCCAATTCTGACAATGTCAAAAAGCAAGCTAAGGTGTTAATTCCATGATTATTTTTCATTTTATAGAGTCTAGTCTCATGGCTACTGAGCCCCTCATGTCTGCAGTGATGCAGGTTGTTTTTTTCCAAAAGTGGCAAGGACATGAAGACACCTAAGTACCTTCGCTTTTTAATGAATCTGAGGTGCAGATAATCAAAGATTTTAGAAGCTGACATGAGTCAAGCATGTAAATGGGTTAAATAACCCAGGTCTCTTTACCTTGATTTTCTGGTAAAACCAAAACAATAGCTTTTCCCTTCCAGAAGTGAATACATGAAAGACTGAGCAGTGTTAGAATAACACTGATCCGTTACATTTTTCAGAGAGAACTGGAAAATTCACAGTTGAGTGGATACAGATCAGATAAGCAATGCTGAATCTTCCAGGAGACATCTCATGCTCTCATTTCATCTTGTTCTCGTTCTTAATCCTTTCTTCCCGGTCTTTCAGTTTGGTTTGTTTTCTCGCTGCAGTGCTTTGCTGCATGGCTCTTTCTTAGCCATAATCAACTGCAAGTCATATATATCCCACCGCCCAAGCTAGGCTGCTCATAGAATGGATTTGGTTTTGTCAGGGTATTTCAGTCTCTTCATATGCTAAAGACATACATACATATTTCACAGTGGAAATAAAAATGTTGTCAGTGGTGGTTGCCCTCTGTGGTTGGTAGCCCACTGGGAGTTTCTGGGTAGGCCCTACTTCAAGGTGAACAAATGGCTCTAAAAGACTCTCAAGAATGGAAACACACAGATGTTTATACTTGATTTCTGCCCTAATATTTGGTGAGGACTCTATAATTTAAATAAAAGGGCTCATTTTTCCCCAATTTAATGTCTTTTTAGCAGTGTGGGAGTTATAAACATTATAATAATTTTACCACTTTCATATTTAAAAATATGCCCTTTAAGCATTTACATTCAAGATTTGTTTTTCTTCAGATGTGTAAATAACGCATAGCAATTTGCATCTCATGCATAAATCTTTCTCCTGTTGAATGCAAATTAAAAAATAATAATAATCCACCCCCCAACCCCTTTCATTTGCCTTTTTTCCCACTTCCTCATATTTATGGCTAACTCTTCCAAGGATAATTTTGGGGGTTTATGTGTGTTTAAAAATTTTTCTTACTGAAGTTTTCTTCCGCTGTGTAATAAGAAGCCTGAAGCTGATTAATAGTGTTTTCTTTTCCAGTCCTAATGAAAGTATTTCAGGTTTTATGCATCCCTGATGAACCTATGTTAAATAACGTGTGTGTGTGTGTGTTGCTCTTTCTTGGGATTTATCCAAAATTAATTTATTTTCTGGGTACTTTTCCCTGTCTGCAGCAGGGGGGTTGGGACTAGATGATCTTCAGGATCCCTTCCAACCCAAACCAGTCTATGATTCTATGATTCTGTACCATGCAGGACAGTGTCAGCACAGGTGTTAGACTATTTCTACTTGCTATTAAACCAGAAATGAGATATTTGTTAGGATGAACCAGGAAGGGCTAAACAGACATTTTGTGCTGCTGTCTACCCCTTGTGAATTTTGCTGGAGAAAAAGTGCTCTGGAAAGTTGTTGGAGCCCCGAATTTACAGGAAGCTCTTCTCCAACATGTACTTGCCATCTCATCTGGTTGTACCCTCAGGGTGGTTTTACTCCACAGATTTCCTCCACCGGCAGTTTCTGTGCCTGTGGATCAGCACTGTGGGGCTCAGCCCACTAAAAATACCTTCTCCGGAGAGTCTGGCTGCCTTGGTAAAAATGTGACTGAAATACCTCATTGAATCATCTCCCTCAGCTCAGATGGGCTCTGCTATTTCTGCAGAGCCCCTTCTGCCCGGCCAGGTGGGCGAGCAGCAGCTCTGTGGAAGGTGCAGGTGTCGCGAGCTGCCCAGCTCTCGGAGGCAGGTGCTGCAGCACCAGCAGCTCCAAGCGCCACTCCGGCAAGTGGTGGGTGAGCATTTCCTCCGCTGCCGCCTGGTCGTGGCGGTGCTAATTTTAACGTGGCGAGGAGAAGGAGGGATGTGATAGCAGGATGGGCCCAGCTGTTCATCCTAGAGAGGCGAGCGGCACTTTTATTTGGAGAGGGAAGGCAGGAACTCCAGTTTCACTGCGCAGGCTGGGGGAGTGGGGAGGGGAGAGTAAAACTTTCGCTAGGTTCCTCTTTTGTCTTACAAAAGTGCTTCCAAAGACTCAGCCTCTCTCCCCCACCCTGGGAGTTATATTTAGTTTTAAGCTCTCTTGGCTGCTGCATTGATAGCTCCTTACCATTTCCAGTGCAATTAATCAGAGCGGGGTTGATTGTGCTTTTGTCTGTGATTGTGTAAATCAGGATCCTTCTGTCTGAGATGGAGAGACCTGCGCTGCCCTGCGTGCCCAGCCTGCTGGGAGGCCTGTGGGGCTGGGGGTCTGCCCAGCAGCACAGCCAGACTCACCCAGTTCAGGACGGGGAGTGACCGCCTTCTTAAAAACAGGTCGAAGATAGCGCAGGGTAGTGCTTCTGTGAGATGAATCAAAAAGGAAGAGTAGTTTTGGGTACAAAAATTGTGCACAGTGAGAAACTGAGAGCCCCAAAGAGCTCCATTGCTCCTAACGGCCTACAGACTGCTCATACCCTCATTTTACAAGAGGGGCAGGAATGAAAATTTTGTGTGAAATCCTAACAGCTTTGGCCCTTGCCATGGGCCTGTCTGGGTCACCCTGAGGCAGCCATGCACTCACTGAGATCAATGTTTGTTTTGGGAGAGCAAGGGCACAGGAACAGCTGTGAGGATGTGTGACACCTTCTGTGTATTTGGGGAGGTGAACTGAAAGAACAAACTGTATGGCAGGAGCTCCCGCACGGCCAGGCTTCACTGGCTCTTCAGCAATTGCTCTTTTCCTGGATGCTTCACAGTTTGTGAATCGGCCCAGAAAATATCTGCCCGTCTAGAGTAAGGCATGCCTGGGAATCTCAAAGCTCTTTAAAAGTACATATTTAAACCCAGCACTCAGACTGGAGCAACTTCTTCACAGGTTTGTCGTCTAAGGTGTGGAAGGGTTAAAGTTATTTGCCCAAAGTGTTAAGATGCAGAGCTGAGCAGGGAACGGAGCCGAGGAGCTGCAGTTCTCAGTACGCCACTCCAAGCACTTGTCCGTAATCCTTCCTTTTCAGTTTGCAGCCGATGATAATTTATAACATTGCCTCTTAGAAAAGTGAGTGGAGGATTGCTCTCCAAAACAGCCCCGGTCAGAAATCTTCCAGTACCAGCTAAAACTGCAGAAAATATTTCTGAGGGACAGACATAACTGTGCGCCTTTTTCTTCCACCTGCCTGAACACTCGGTTGTGTGGTTCTGTTCTGGTTTTGAACAGGATTGATTAGCTGCAACTCCGGTTCAGCTTGTGGAGTGTAACATTTGATTTTGCCGTGTCTTTGGTTAGCAGATCATATCCTTAAAACAGCCTTACTTGTCAAGCAACCACTCTGTAGGCAGAGATGAAAGCAGCCGGAGAGAACACGTTTCCTTTGCTCGTGTAGGAGAAGATGACAGGTAACGTGATCTTGACCTCTGAAAGTCAGGGACAGCTCTGAGGGTGGGTAATTTGAGCCAGGACTTCTGCCTGTCGTGTAACAACAACACATGCGGGTGCTGCAGCACAGACACGGCTTAACTCGGTGGACAGGGCTCATTCTGTGCTTGTTTTCCCAGCTGGCACTACACTGCACTGGGTCCTAACCCCTAATAAAGCTACAGTGATGTTTGCAGTTAAGTGGATAACGACATCCTGTATTAGTTGTAATTTTAACTATTTTTTCTTTAATAGAAAAAAAAGAAAAAATAAGAAAAAAGAAACCCCACAATTTTATTCCTAGTAGATTGTGTTGCTGAATTTTTGGGTGGAGAAGCAGCAGCTCCTGGAGTGAATTACATCTTTGGCTGATGTCACAGGGACCGTCACTTCAGGGTTTTATTGCTCCCAAAGTAACGTACTATCTGCCTTTTCCCAGGAATTAGTTTTATACCATTGAAAATCAGCTGAGAAGCCAAAAATATTTTCTGCAGAATTTAGTAAACTAACATAAGTAGATGTGGCCGTAAACTAGGCATTAGCATGTGCGTTTACAGATGTTCATTCTAACCCAGATGCAGCTACTGTACCTCAGAGATCCTGTGAAAGTAGTGCATAGGCTTCTTTGCCATGTTCCATGGAGAGCTGATGAAGTCAAACGATGCTGTAGTTTCCATTTTATTTTATTTTATTTTATTTTTTTCCCAGCCGCTAAATTACATTATAAGGCACTAAACAGACGCTCAATATTTTCCTTATATAAATTTATCATGCGGCAATTACTGCAGTTAAACTCAGTGAAGGTATGTGATTGTAAATGGGAGGTGGCAATCAGTGTAATTAGAAAAGGAAAAGATGTGCCTGCAAAACAACCTCTGCATTACAATATTGCCCACACTATAAACACCCTACCACGTGGTGCGCCCCATCTCAGTTACACAGTGTATGTCCTGTGTTGATTCAGGCTTGAATTACACAGTAAATCTTGTTTGTGAATTTATAGACTGTCCCCTTGAAGGCAGAATTGTGCCAGCTTATTTATTTAAAGTCCTTTTTTCACTGCAGCGGCATGCTTTTGAGATGTAATACCTTATGTGCACAATCCCTGAGTGACAGCAGCCCTGGACGCTCACAATACTTATAATACATTACATATTATCAATAAAATGTTGCAAGACATGTCATAGATCTTATTAACATAACTTTAAATTATGGGTACAAGTTTGACCTATCTGTTGATGGATTAGAAGCAAAGCGCGGATTGTTAAACAGAAGTAAGAGGCTCAGGGCATCATTAAATAAACTGTTTCAAGTAAAACGTCTGCATTTCACCATAAAAAGTCACAGCATACCTGAAAAGTTAGCCATCCCTGAGGCATGTTACAAAGTTTAAAGAAAACCAGAAATAGCTTTCAAGACTTTTTTTTTAATTACAATTGCCACTGACCTGATATTAATTATGATCCAAATTGTTGCCAGAGACCTTGACTGCCCTAAAACAGTTTGCTCTGTGCCTTTCCCTACCTCCTCCCTCCCTCCACCCCCCCTGCAAGCTGGAGAAAATAAGCTCTGAACTGCCAGGAGATCTAAATGGTAACCGAACCTTTGGACACCACTGAGGCTTAGCTTGCCCGCCTGTACATCCCGTTTCTGTGCTGAGGTTCATCCTGTCAAGACTAGAAAGTGCCGTGACAAGGAGGGTCTGGACTGAGGTTTAGAAGTGACTCCTCAGACATGCAGGAGCCTGTACTGGCAGCCTCAGCGGCAGAATTTGGGCGTTAGATCAGAAATGGATCTTTTACAGATTTTTTTTTCTGAAGCATCTAGGATATTTGTGCATGCCTAGGTAGTTTCACTAGTTTTAATTTATGGATTTATTTATTTATTTATTTATTTATTTAATTGCAGTGTATTTGCCACATCTCTTTGTGGTAGGCACTGTTCTACTCAGTTTGGCAACAGCAAAGAATTTAAAGCAAGCCATTTAAGTGACTTGCCTGAAATTATGCAGAAGAACAAGGATGGGGCCAAGGACATAGGTGTCCTGTTTCCAAGCCCTCTGCTTTACCATGGAGATGTTCCGTTTCTTTTGATTGTCATTAGGAGTTGCTTTCTACAGGAAGACACATAAGGCTTTCCCCCCATGCTTTAACTTTTAAAACGTCAAATTTTGTTTGTAGGATGTAGATTTCTGATTTTGAGGAAGCATGGGGTTTCCTTCTAGCAGAGATGGGAGCTGGAAGGCAAGACCCCGCTAAATGTCTGCCTTTTTGCATTATTTCTATAGTATAATTTCTGGTTCAAGTACAAAACCATGACTGAGAAACACCTCTTCCGCTGGCTTGGGAGAGAATGGGGAGAGACATTTAAGAGAAATGTGTCCAGCTGGTGAGTAAGCTGGCGTGCACTACGGACTCGTTAGTAATGTTTGTTCTATTGGAGTGGACAGTCTTTTGCTGTTGACGAAAAAGCTGCCTCAGCCCATTGCACATTAAATTAGGAGACCGCACACATGCACCGTAATCACCGCTCTCTCTCCCTGCGCACTGATCAGTAATAATTACCTTTTGGGTAGGGGGTGGAAGGAGATAACCTAAATACTTTCAGGTTAATTATTACTCTCCTGTGCTCAGAAAGATCCTAGCATTTTAATAACAGCAACCTCTCTGTGCTGGAGGTCCTCTGAGACTCGGAATTGGCAACAACAAAAGAACATATATCTTTGGACAACAGCACTATAAGTCATTCTGCTGCTCTCTTGTTCCTTTTTTAATTTCTCCCAGAGTGATGTAAAAAGCTTTCTCCGATGAGTTTAAAAATGTTGGTTTTCATTCCTATCGTGTCGTACGCTGAATAAATACAGGCACAAATAAGAGCAGCCTTAGCCCTGCACTGGACTTCCCTGTCTCTTTCTGTTAACCTTAAAGTTCACTGTGCTGAAAACTAATAGTGCCTTGTTGTCAAGAAGCCAGAATAATGACATTTTGTGCCATTATTCTAATGTGTTTTTCACTGTGCATTTTCTTTAATTATTTGCATGAGTAATATCGTTATGCATTCATGCCAATACAATTCTGATAATTAACTTACATGATGGCAATTTCTTAATGATTTTGATGTCAAAGTTAATAGCAACAGCTGATAGTTGATCTCTTGGTGCTGACATAAATTTAACTTTTAATGTATTAATGCCAAAACCAACAGCAGCATCAAATTACACTGGAGAAAAATAAACATCCACTGGGTAAAATCTTCAGTGGAAAAGTCTGGTTTCTTACCCAAGGTTCAGACATTTAAAATTGAACCAAGGCCCCTTGACATGTTATATGTCAGATTTTTTGTTTTATTTTATTTATTTATTTGCATCAGTAATATTACTGATGTCTGAGGTTTAAGAGATCAAATTATGTGATATCATGTAATAGCTGATGGTCTTTTGCCTCCAGCTTGGTGCATATATTCCATATTTTATAATGAAAAAATGCGTTAATTAGGCTTTATGTTTCTGGTTCTTTAAACATGAACTCCAAACTGCTCTGCAGTGGGGGAATCTGGGACTGGTGTCTGAGCTTGAACTTGTATCTCAGTTTGTGAGTTCAGTTTGCACTGTGTGCTAATAAAACAAACTTGATGTGGAGACAAATAATTGTTAATAGCATTAAAAGAAGAAACAGACCAATGCATAATAAGGTTTGAAAAACCAGTACTCTTAGTATATTTTATTATATGGAAGTGATGCATAAAGTGATCACTGTGTGCGATACTCTATGCATGTGCATATCTTTTTACATAGGCTTATGTTAAATATTACAAGACGACATAGAATGCAAGGACATTCTTCAGTCTTTGTCCAGGTGCTCAGAAGATGTCTTTAGAAGTTTATAGGCATTTTTATTTACCAGTTAAAAATTTTAGTACACATCACTATTGAAATAATGTATGTGGAACAAATTACGGTATCTATAAAATGGTGATGGTTGTTTCCCTTTATTTTTTTTAATCAAAAGCAAAGCCTCATCCCATGACACAGTTGCTAACGTAATATTTATTTCCACCCACTTCAGCCAGTTAAACGTATAGATGAAATGTTAAAAACCATTACAACTAAAATTGATCCTGCAGTGTATTTCAATCATTTACGCCCCCCCCCCACCCCCTTTTTTTTTTTCCAATGATAACTACCAGGGGAGTGCACATTTCATTTTATAGAGAGAGGAGGTAATTGTACAGCCTCAATTAGACCTTCCACCACTGCATTATAAAGAGCTGTTGGTGCAGATCCAGATCGTCTGCTTTTCAAAATGCACAAGATTTCCTTCTTCAGTTTCCACAAGTGGATTGTCTGTCCAGGCCTGCTGAACAAGAAATCTCTATTTCTGATTCCTTTTAGTCTATTTATCCTTGCTCTCAGAAATATCAGGGCACATACATGTTTGAAGCCCACCTCCCAAAACCTGGATCTTTTGCCATGCTCATCCCGTGGAAATGGACATTGCTCCATTTGGAGATGGCCTTTGTTTAACAATTTCCGAAGTCCTGCTTGAGATGGCAAGAGGAGGTCAACATAGGTGGATTGTTTTTTAAACAGCTGCTTAAAGCAATTTGCAATTAAAGACTAGCATTGGCCTTAATGCACAGCTGTTCCAAGGTATGTAAGGCATGCAGCTGCACAGAGGACCTTTGACAGAAGCCCTGCTTATTTCTGTTAGTGTGTGGTGGTGCAGCTGCTGCTCCCCGCTTCCCGCACCACTTGCTGCCTGCCTCTGCCCAGCCAGCGCCTGAAAGGCAATGCCTGGCACCTGGCACTGCAAAGGAACCCACAGCTTAGCTCCCTGGCAAGCTGGGAGAGGCAGCAGGCAGGGGCATGTCTGGGAGCAGGAGGTGCCTCTGTTTGGGAGAAATTGTCTGGTGTAATTGTCCAGTAACGAAAGCAGAAGGTCTGCTGGGAGGGAGACATGAGCACGTCTGAGTGGCTGCGTGGTGCTTGCGTGCTTACAAGTGCAAGGGAGGTCTTTGCCTATGCCCATTCTGGCTGTGGATGTACGCAACCCCTACACCATGGGTCCTGTGCTAAGTCCTCCCTCCTCTGCACTTTGCTTCTGGAGAGTGTGCTGGGAAGTAATGGTCTGGTGCTTAACTTCTCAAACATATTTCTGGGGAGTTGCACTGTGGAAGAAGCCTGTGGGATAATGCAGACTTTGTTTACCCAGCATTTTAAGATAGACTATGCAATGTACCATGGATTTAGGTGTCCATCTTCAACTGCCCTCTCTCAGGACATGTGCATCTCATAGCCCATCCAGATGTTCAGACGTGAGCTAGGTCCACCTTAACCTTTTATTCTTAGAAGAGCATTGGGCTGAAGCAGATACTAGACGTACAAGTAAGGACAGTAAGAGAAGGCTGGAAAAGAATCTGATATATAGAGATGGTTTTGTTATATAAGTTTTGTCAAAAGTGCTTACTCCCCACACATTTGTCTGTGCTGAAGGTCTGGAGATGCTTTCCACTACCAGAATAATTTAATTTCAGAGCCTTCATTTTTGGGTGGAAAAAGGGAAAGAAAGATTTTTTTCTGTGCAAAATCACCCTGTATTAATTAAATATTGTTTTAATACTATTATTCTAAATAATAGTATTTTATGTTATGAGACTTTGAGAAATGGGTGGAATACTAATTGACTGACCTTTTCCCTCTATCTTCAGAAGGCATATTTTTTTACTTCTCATGCTTCTTTTGGAAACAGGTTAGTCAAGAACACTTGGTTTTAAGAACAGCTGCTCAACAAGGAGCAGCAGTGTAAATGTTATCTTTATTACAGGTGAGTAGGAAATCTCTTAAAAGCATTTCTGAGTGGTGTTAGCTTTGTGGGTTGATTGTTGGAAGGTACAAGAAATATGACTGTGATTGTGGTTTGCACACTGAGTGACTCTCCCCCACAACCCAAATGGCTTTCTCCTGTGTGGCATTTCTGAAGACTCTTTTTTTTTTTTTTTTTTTTTTTTTTTTCTTTTTTTGCCTCCCAGCATGTGAAAAGCCTGGGGAGAAAAAATTTTTTTTTTTTTTTGATGCAGGGCTTGTCATGAGTTGGACACAACATGTCTGAAATGTAGTGTAGGAGTTCGGAAGGGAGGCTTTAAAAATTCAGAGCTGTCTGATGACTGGGAGCATTACTAATGAAAATCTGTTTGAGTTTAATATTGAAACTAAATGCCCATAGAAGAGAATGACATTAATTTCTTCCCTCCCCAAAATTCATACTGAAGTTTCCATTGCCTTAAATCTGGCCTAACTAACTTAGCCTGTGAGTCAAACACTGCTCCCTATGCTTCACATAAACACCCACACCCAGCCAAAGGCATCTCATATTATCTTCCATTTCTTCAGTCTGCCAATTATTTGCTACACCCAGTTATTGTGGGCTATCTTAAATTAGCTCCCCAGTGACTCAAACATTTATTAACTGCTCAGGTGCCGGGAGTTTGACATGCACAAAGATCCAGGGCCTGGGTTGTTACAAGAGACATTGTTTAGGGCACAGGCAGTCTCTCTGCAGGCTGAGGCATGGCAGAGGCAGCAGGTTGTCACCTGGGAAATGGGGTGCTGCTGAGATGTCCCTGAGGTCTCAGGATGATTTGGCCAGGGAGCTACTGGCAGCTGCTCTGATATAGGCCGGTCACATAGATGATTTGGGGAGGATGAGGGAACAACACATACTATAAAGTGACTGAGTCCTAGTGAAGATAGAAGAGCCTTGTCCATCTCCTCCTGGCCATGCCAGCCTCCTGTTCACCTCCTGGGAGCACTGGGTGCTGCTGGGGTTCTCCTCCTCCTGGGCCACCTTGGTTTTCACCACTTGCACCCTGTCAGCTAGGACCCTACTGGGAGAACAACTAAAGACCCTGAGGGGCATTGAACACCCTCTGGTCACTGTTGAGCCCTGTTCCCAAACCTAACCCTTCAGCATGGAAATGTGGAGTGCTGCAAGGGAGGTGGGATGCATCCTGTTAGCAGTGTCCGTCTGATATGCAGGAGTCATGGAGTTTGAGGGAGATGGGAGCAACAGTCCACTGCTCATTTTCTCTAATCTGTTGTGAGCTCTGAGGTGGGACTGTGGATATGATCCGACTGCTTTGGTCCTTAGCGCAGAAGCTGCTTTCTGCAAAGGCAGTAATTAGTCAGTAGGCAGCCTAGCTACTAAGTACAATGCTCATTGTTTCTCTCCTTGACAGCTAGCTCAGGCTGGTTATTAATACAAAGAAAAGCTTTCACTTTGAAAGTCTCATTGTTCCCTCCATCCTCTACCATTACATTTCCTCTGCAGAAACCAAACGGAACCACTGTGGAACTGGGTTGTAGAGTCTAAGGTGCCATTTGATGCCCAGGTCCAGAAACCTCAGATTGCATTAAGACCATAAGAAGCCAGGGGTGTGTTTTTGTAGAGGTAGCCTCTCGGTTCCCATTGCATGCACTGCTGCACATTGAGTTGTGAGGGAGTTTTGCAGGAGAAGTTCTACAGTGTGTTCTCTGGGAGCATTGTAACTATGGAAAACTTATTTCTTCTGGTATTTGTTGAATGAAGATCGATTGTGCTGACTATGTTCAGTAGCATTTTGGACGTCTTCAGTCTGCAGAATGCAAAAACATTTCACTGTAACTGGACAGTAACTAATGCCCATTTATTCCACTGTCTTTGTCACCCAAGGGTCTGAGTCATACAATTTACTCACTAATTGTACTGAGCAACATGTTTTTAATACAATGGGTATTTACAGTCTGTAGTACTGGAATACATAAAACCTTAAAAAAATGCTATGTTTGACTCCTAAATCATATGATTTTAGAAGGAGTTGTGTATATTTTTTGCATCCACTTTAGAATTACACACATACAGTATTTCCAATTGTTTACATATGTTAGAATCTCTTGCATTTAAATAGCTCATTATGCAAATATTTATGAAATACATTGATATTTATTTTTACTGTACCCTCTATTCAATCACTGAGCTGAGATTTAATGTCTAAACATTGTCTGCAGTGCTGCATGTGCAGTAATGAATTATGAGTAATTATGTACTATATACAATTACACAACAAAAATTACAGATTCAAAAAATATTAACATTGCAGAGCCAAGGATTAAGATTTACAGAACATCCAAGTTAAGGTACAATCTAAATTCAATCCTCAGTTCTATACATGTGCCTTATAACATGGCCTTTATTGAGCAGATTCTGTTTGTCTCCCAAGAGCTTTCAGCCGCGATGGGTGCATGACTGTGCCTCTGGCCAAGGCCCCAGTCTCCGGCCAAGCCTTGGGATCAGACCAAGGCCAAATTCACAATGTTTCTCAGATGAGATCTCTTCCCTGGATTTGGTCACCTAAGCAACTGACCTGGCTTAGCGAGCATGTGTCTGATTTTCCCATCCCAATAGCAAGAGCTTGCAGCAAGAGAACACCCTGCATTAATTTACCTCTCAGTCCTGAGCTATGCACAGAGCAGGACTAATTTTGCATTTGAGACAACTGAAAGAGCACTGTGTTCTCATATAATCAAAGTCTGAGTCTGAAGTACATTTTGTTGAAAGGTTTTTGACCAGAATATCTTCCACCAGGAAATGCTGCTTTGTCAGAATTGAAATGTTTTGTAGGAACATTGTGTTTGTGATGATATTTTTGACAGATAAAAATGTAAGCAATTCAGACTCTGAAGAAGGTAGTTCTTACTGCTGGTTGTTTCACTGTGGACCCGTGGTTTTCCTTTGGGTTCAGAGCATATATTATTTATTTTTGCTATTCAGGTTTTAAATATTATCAAATCACCTGCAGAATCATCCTGAAATGTTTCAACCCTGTTAATTCTGACATCGTCCAACTGGATTATTGGAAGGTTTATTAGAAGAATGTTTTTAAGGGCCCTTTTTGCACACAAAATGCTTTCCTATATTTTAAGAAAGCAAAATCCAGGAACTTAAATTCAACACAATATATAATTACTGTCAGAGTGATACCCATTCTGAAAAAAAAAAAAAAAGTTCAAGTGGATAAAGTTTGCCTAAGTTCTAAACAGCCAAAATAAATTTACTGATTAGGTTGATTGATCTCAATAATAAATGGCATTCTTGCTTCCATCTATTATATTGCAAACAATTTGTCTTTGGAAGTATTTTTTCCCTGAAAACAGTTACTGTATTTCATTTTCTAAATAATACAATTTATAGAGGATTTGTAAGACAAAGGGAGGGTAGCTGAAACCAATTTTTAGTGTTAGCTGAATCAGTGATGAATATAAAGAATTCAAGCAAAGATTTTTTTTTCTTAAGCTAATTTATAGCAGTATGCATCCTGCTTTTTAATAAAAGCCAGCCTAAAGACAAGAAGTGTTCTTAAACTGGGGACTGGTTGGACTACAGTAATATCATTTGGATAAAGATTTCTGAGGCTGTTAAAACGAATCTGATCCTGAACCTTTTATTTCCAGTTCACAAAACACTTTATAACTTCCTGGGGTGCTTATGTTAATTCACTTGTAGATCAGCACATTCTGGCTATGGAAAAAGGTAAAGCAAATCAGTGATGAAGGAGATCCTCGTGTAGACAGGCTCCAGGAAATACTGGGGCTCTTATTAAAAAGAAAGGCTTCCATAACGTTTCCTACTAAATAACTAGTATTTTGCCATTGCATGACATCCAGATAGGGAGACACTGATTCATTACTGAGGTGCTACCTCTGCAGACATTTGGGAACACGAGCGCTCACAGCAGGCATGCTCAGAAGCATAACCTGGGAAGGAAGAAATCCATTTCCATACAGGACACTGTAACAAGGGCTTGCTTGACTGTAGGCTTGACTGCTTTTTTTGTGAAATATTAAATAGCTGGATAAAAGAGATCACCCTGCATTTCCATAGACCCTTAGTCTGTGGTGGCCACAACCGCTTCCAAGCTCTTTAACATTCACTTCCTTACTAACTGCTTGTTGTGGGTTTTAATAGAGAAATCAGCTTCTGATCTTCCAAGGACTGAGCTTCTTGAACAACTTTCCTGCAGACGTAATGGGGGCAAGAAAGCCAGGAGGTATTATAAAGTGAATCCCCCCGTGCATTTATGAAAGGGATTATAGACAAGCTTTCCCCACAATAGCAGCCAACTGTGGTTGGTGGTTCAGGAGTTTCCTGTGCTTACCATTCAAAAGGTCTAATGTCTTTTCAGAAGCTTCAGCTTCCTTTTGGCGGCCAGCACAAGCTAGTTGAGGCATGGGTTCTTGCCGCCAAGATGCAGGCCTGAGGGTCAGACACGCCAGGCTTCATTCAAGCATCAGTGGGGTCCTGTGTCATCGGCTGGATTCCTCGCGCAGTCCTACCCCAGTCTCACAGTGTGGTCTTGGGAGGCTCAATCAATGTCCACATCACATTTTCTCACCTAGAATAATAGCAGAAGTATTCCATAAAACATTGTTATGAAGGCAGTGACGGTAAACAGCTCTGAAATGCTTGAATAAAGTGGAGTCTGTGTGTAAATCATTACTCCAATAAGCCTGCAACACGGAGTCCAGTGCTGGGAAAGTGAGGACCTAAGTACTTCTACAGCCTCAGCTTGCTCTGCTCTGAATCTAAGCACCTCTCTTTGTTTCTCTACCCCCTTCTCACGTCACTGCCCCACACAAGCTGTTTCAGGTGAGAATCAGAATGCCTTTAAAATGAACGAGAAAAAGAAATGCAAAAGAACAGAGACACCTGTGCATTTTACATGATTCCCACCCCCCATATAGCTACAAAAAATGTTGTATTTATTTATATATAAATAAATACTTTTTTATCGCTGCAACTTGTAAATAGGAAATGAAGTCACAATCCTCGAAATTATAATGGCAGGCACACAAAGACACAGTTGCTGGCACGGAATTCAATTAACAGATAACAATCACCCTTGGGTGGCTGTGTGAGGTGGAAATATACAGGCATGCTAATAAGTAATATCTTAAAGCCAAGGCGTTTATCAGCCAGCAGCCAGACATGGGCATAAGTGTGGGCAGACAGCACTGCTCTGGGATATTTAGTAAAACCTGCTCTCTTCATTTGAGGATTTGTGTTTAATCATTTGGTAACATTTTAGAAACATCCAGGCTGGGAAACTTCTCAAACGGAACTGCTTAGGTCAGAAAACGTAAAGAATTATTTACTGATACTAAAATAGCCAAAGGAACAGAGTGGATTCTAGGTAATATTAACAAAACTCTTTGTTGCCATCTTTCTGACCTTTTGAGTTTCTGGGGTATGCCTGCGACGTGAATCACAGCCTTATCTGGGGAAACATACAGAAGGCATTCATTAATATTGGGAAAGTAAATGACTGAACTGCTATTTTAAATAAAATTTTAAACTTTTTTTTTTTTTTTTTCTTGGTTGAAAGCCTAAAGCTAAAATAGTTTCCTTCTAGGCTCCTTGAACTTTAATTTGCATTGCATTTTGGGCTTTCAGAGGCTTCAGGCAGGCCAAGATTTGTCATCCACTGAAAAATGTTCAATTTAAACTTTTTTCTCAGGGCTGTCTTTGTGCCACAGCAGTCGGGTGAATTTGCAGGACTGTTTTGCATGGCTAAATACTGCTGCTTGGAGGAAAGGGCAATCCAGAAGCAAAGATGTGCCTTTCTGTAAAGGAAGGCAGTTGAACTCGGCAAGATATTAGGATCTTCATGCAGAAGAAATGTAACACATGGTGTGAGTACATTCCTGGGTAGCTCTCTAGGGTTAAAGCATTCATCAAAGTGTCTTGAAGCAGGACAAATGGAGACCAGCCAGCCTGGTCATGGGGCATGCAGGAAGCAGCACGTGTGAGCCATTAGCGAAGAAGTCTGTAGGCTTTTGGCTAGGGAGAAGATAGTATTGCTGATAGATATTAATTGCTTTTGGTTTTGCCTCTGCTCTGAGTAGGCAGACATGCTTTCTGTGGTCATATGCTTGGCTGCTGTAACTAGGCTAGTGGCAGCAGAAAATCTGCTGTGCTTCTACTCCCGCCCCACCACGTTAGCAGCCCCAGGAGCTGGAGGAACTTCCCTCAGAGCATGGTGCTTCAGGAGACCCTGGGTTATCCCCCTGCTATTGGTGTGGCTGCCTAGCACACTCAGGTTTGAACATTTCTGATGTTCCATTCAGGCTACGGTCATCACCAATAGCAAAACCATAGCTAAAGAAATGGGGTGGTTGTCCAGTTTGCTCAATCTTAGTAATGTGGTTTTGCCAGGGAACTGTGAAAGGCATGGGTGGGCTGAAACAAATGTTAAAGGTGGGCTGTGAGCATGCTAGAAGTACTAACAGGTACTCTCACTACCCCTTTATTTTGCCTGGGGATTCATGTGATCCACAAATCAGTGGCCAGAGCCTCCTCTGCCAACCATTTCCCAAAGTGCTGGCAGGCAGCCCAGCTTCGGCTGTGCTCAGGAAGTTGTAAAGTGGCTCTGAATAGCTGCTGTGAAGCTGTCCCTGCGCTGCTCCTGTCACAAAGAGTTTTCAGTGCCCGCCTCACTAATGGATGGGTCTCTCCTATACATAGCTCCGAACAATGTGGTGATGCATTCAGGTTTTATTAGTGTGAGTTTAGAGTGGCCACATTATTCATAATGGCAATGCCGCAAGAGAATTGCGCAGTTCATCCCAAACGGGAGACCATAAATCCTGCAAGCCACACAGCACCAGCGAATGGTGTGTTTTCACCACTTATTTTGCAGGAAAGCTATTTGTATTCCCTCTGTATGTAAACCCAAGCTGTCTTAATATTGCAAGCCCAAACTGTGTTGGAGGAGGTAATAACAACAACAAAAATTGTATCGAGTACATTTTAGGAAACTCCGTCATAGCTCTGTGGTACTAAGGCTTGGTACCTGCTGCCTTGTTAGAGGGGAGCAATTACTGGGGCAGGGTGCTGGGGCAGGGTGCTGGGGCACCCCCTGGAAGTGCTCAGCTCTTGCCTGTCTGCATGTTACTGCAGGGCAGCTCTACAGTTGCTTTGGGACTGAATATTGCTCTCCTTTGCTGTGAATTGTGCACGTGCAGGTCTTATGTGTGTATGGGACAAGGAGAGACTTTGTTTTCCTGCTTGCTGAGGCTCCCTTTATAGACAGCAGCTGCAACAGTGGGAAGTGTGTGAATTACGCTCAGCGGAGCTACATTAGTAGACAGAGTGGAGGTAAGTTGGTCAAAAGTTCAAGACAATTGTAATTTACTGTGAGGATGACACATCAGCTGCCTGATATAAATCAGGCTTCACAGGCGCTGGGGAGCAGTTCAAGCTACACATCGGTTTGCCGCTGTGCTTTTCTAAGGAGCCTGTGATCAAGGAGCCGGCGTGGGTTCGCAGTGAGAGCAAGCAGCTTCTTGGGCAGAACGGGACTGAAGCAACTGCCTCACTTTGTGTGGGCACCAGGTGACTGCTGGAGAGATGAAGCCGACTTCTCTGTGCTTTTGAACCTGCCCTAGTGACCCAGAAATGCCGGGCTACACAAGCTGTTACCAGCCTTTCCAGCTACTGACTCTTGCAAAACGCCTGTCTCTGCTCCAGCAGCCCCTGTAGGGCCTGGAAGCCTGACGGCGGCTGCTTCCTCGCCACCCACAGCCTGAGCACTGCTGCTGTGCTACAGCACAGCACTTGTTAAAGGAAATATTCATTAGAAGAACTGGATATATTCTAGTCGGTGAGTCTTACTGTGTGACTCAGAACCAAAGGCACAGGGAAATTACAGAGTGGCTGCTTGTGAGTTGTGCAGGAAATGCTGTCTGAACTTGCAGACACCCCTCCCCTTTCTCTCCTTCATCCACACCCTTTCAGGTACGGTCATTAAAGTAATTAACCCAGGTTCAAGAGAGGGACCTCTGATTTCCCAGTTCTTACAGCTGAAACAATCCCTCTGCACACCAGCAAGTAGTTCACTTGCTGCTGGCATTAACACTGGAAATGCTGACAGCAGCAGTGGAAGGTTAAACATGTTGGTAGAAAATCAATAGCATGATGCCCCCTTCTGCTCCCCTCAGCTTCTGAGGTGGAAAACGGCCCCTAGGTGCATGAAGGATATCAGTTAACATTTCTCCAGCTCAGAACACATGCATTTATGCAAGAGGCTTAAAGGATATCTTTTATGATCCTAGTGTAGCGATGCTCCTCTTCATTCAGTGTCTGGATGAGGATTCTGCAGCGTTGGTTATTATGCCAGGCATGTGTTTTAAAACGTTAAGTACCTTGATTGTCTCTCACATAGCTAGTGCTGTCAGCAGTTTGCACAGTGCTTTTATGTCTTTTTTTTTTTTTTTTTTTTTTTTTTTCTCCCTGAGATACCTATGTTCGGTGTAGAACTGATTCTGTTTCTGAAGCAATTCATTAAACATCTTCAGTGCTCCACTTCTGTGAAGAGGTCAATTTGTTCCTTCTGCCTAGTGATGCAAAACTCTGGGCTTCAGTTGGTAAATTCAAGTATTAGATGCATTTCTTGCTGTTTAAGTTATGCTTTCCTTCAACCTATCCTCTCCTGCAATCCCCTCCTTTAACATGTGCATTTATTATTCATGAAATGTGGAGAGTGATGCTGCCGTATCAGTCTAGGACAGGTGCGGTTGGGTAGTCTGGCACACATACAGCTATCTGCTTGCTCTCTTCTGGAGGAGACATTTTTCACAGGGCAGAAATAAGCTGTTTCTTTCGCCCAGGTTCCTTTGTTTTTCTTACAAGGTACCAGTGTTGTGGTGGGTCTTTACATGCCTGTCTGATGAGTTTCCTGGAGCACAACCAACACAAAGGTGATTCCTAATGAGGCTCATGCACAAGCTGCTGGATAGCCACTGTATCCTCTCTGAGGTGGCCTCTCTGGTAGTTAAAAGCAGGACTCTGGAAAGAAGTCCTGTCCACAAAACCATTTTGGTTAGGTTCTTATTTTGCATTATAGTTTCAAGTGTGGAGGCATCCATAAATCTTTAGTTATGTAGTACTCTAAGTATCCTATACATTAGTTACAATAGTTGTTGTGCTTTATCCCCCCCCCTCCCCCCCCTTTCTTTTTAAATCTGGATATTTCTAATATGGAAATTGATCTGGATCAAATCTGCACATGCTAGATACAATAGGGTTCTTATTAAACAGCAAGTTCTAGGCTGGTTGGATGTGGACCAAAGGTAAACTTTACCTTTATCTTGTGGGGGTCCTAGATAAAGTTTCTTGATTGTTTGTTTGTTTTGCCATTTTTCCACATAATTCTTACCATTGTGCTGGGGACTACTCTAGTTTTCCCATTGTAGATAGGAATACAGATCATGGTGTTTGGCTACCCAATAGTTCTGGCGGGAGCACACTGCTTCCTGCTGGAATAAAAATCGGTAGAGCTTCATAAAGTTATCCAGATGCTCTTGGTCAATATTAAATGAGTAGACTGGGGACAACAGATCCTGAAATAACTGGGACTATTAGAATATCAAGTGTATTAATTAAACTGTCATCCCAAGAAGGTGATATTTCCTCTGAACAGTGATTTATTTATTTTTTAAATTAAACTCTAATATTGTTTATTTCAGTAGTTACGGGTTTTTCTGAAAGGTTTTTTTTTTATATAAGTGAAGAAACCCAATTTTCTGGGCTGTATTTTGCATGTGTATAGCTTCTGTTTGGAACACCACCACCTCCCACCCCCCCCTTTTTTTTTTTTTTTGTTTAGATAAAGTCAGAGTGCAAATTTAAGAAAAAAAAATGATTGCAAAGAGTACCTAGAAAACATAAATCATTGGGGGCCTCAGGGGTAACAGAATCTCAGGGGTAGTAGTTTGTGAAAACTTTGAAGTTACTTACCTCCTGATGCAATGGTAATTTCTTTCCTTCTGTTATCACAGAAAAGATCTGCAGAAGTATGTACTTGAATCACTGAAAATGTGCACTTCTCAAGGATGCTGACCAACTCATTATTCTTTGTTCTGATCCAGCTGAAATATTTTCAGCCTATGGTTCATTTCCAAACAAACGAAACCAAAAAAGCCTGAACAGTAAGTGATGCCTCACATTTCCTGTTGGAAAAGATTTCAAAAGCTCATAAAATGTCTCCAGCCCATACAATATATCACGTCATATTAATTTATAGTAGTCAATGAACAGTCGGAAATGGTGGAGGAGAGAGATGGAGAGCCTATAATATTCAGCTTTATTCAGAACTGTATATCAGAGTGCTTTTTTTTCTTTACACACAGATCAGCCACAGCATCTCTTCTTCCTTGTTTTAGAAAAAAAATATAAAGAAAGTAAGAAAGAAATGAAGAAGGAAAGGAAAGAAAGAAAATCCACATATTTGTATTATTTTATGTTCTCCAAGTAGCAAGTTCCCTCTGCCAACTATCTGTGGGTGTGCAGCCCTTCCTCGGGAACATGCTGTATCTTCTGAGTTCCTGTGTTTGCGATATCACAGTGCTTTTGCTCTGCAGAGCCATGAATGGGGCCATTATGAGGGACCGTTAGATGATTAAGATTCTGAGAGGGGTAGGCTGTTAAAAGCGTGTTTAGTGAGGAAATTACAAGGCCAATAAAATAAAATGTCTTTGCAAGTTCCGACTGTATTCTTTTTTTCTGTGGATCTAATTTTTCAAGGTCTGTCTGGATCACATTGAGGTTTTCTTTCATGCCTTTTTTATTTTTTCTCTCCACAACAGGAGTTGAGTCTAGAGTCTAAGTCCAAGTTAATGAAGCTGCCTCAAAGTCAAGGAGGGAGAGAATAAACCGCAGCTCTGAGGCACAGACCACTGGAGATTCCTCTTTCAAAACCTGCCTGTGCCACTCACTGGAGTTATTCGATTTGGGAACAAGATAAGAATTCACAACATCTGATTTGTAGAAATAACCCAGAGGAGGGGAAAACAGCCAGAAATACTAATTTCAGATATCATTTTCATCTGTCAGTTTCCTAATAGTCTTTCTGAGCACTAATAGCATTAACCAAATATAAGGCTCAGACTTTGGGGAGGTTGTGCACTGACTGACAAATGCATTTCCAAATAGCCCACAGTTCAGCAGTTCTTATTCTGTCAATACTCCATGACCAGGGGAGGTTTGGAGCATAATTCTCTCCCAGTTATTCATCTTCTCTCTTTCTCTTCCAACCCCCCCCCCCGCCCCCCGAGTAAGAAATACACCTGGCAATTCATTGCTGATTTCCCAGGAGTGTTATTCATGCCAGTTTATTTATGTATTTATTATTCAAGTGCAAACTTACAAAGTTCTTTGTGGTAATCTGCAAATCAAACTGATGGAGGCAGAAGGCTGGCCTTTAAAGCAAGTACTGTAGAGGCAAAGGCAGGCACTGTGGCTGCCAATGCACTGCAGCGCGGGACTGTGAGGAGCAATTCATCCTGCCTGAGGCCCAGGCCCAGGCTCTGGCCAGAGTTGGTAGACACAGGTAGTCACCATGCTTAAATTAAGCAAGCTCTCTGCTGTAAGTGCTTTATTTTGGCAAAGCAACAGCTTCTGCTGTTGACTGCACAGGTGTCGTCTTCATTCTTGAGTGCTGGTAACATATCGTTTGAAAGAAATGGGTATATATTTATGCCTAACTTCTTCACACACTCAGAATTTGGGCTTCAAATTTACAATGATTAAAGCAAGGTGCAGTGTGCAATGGCAGGGACTTTGTACCATTTATCCACTGCTTGCCTGGGGTGGTGGTGCAGCCAGGAATTTTGGTGCAGCCCTTGATGGTGACCCCCTACAACTGAAGAGGGCAACCCAAGGAAGGTTTGTGGGGTGGGTTTCTGTCCTGTGGGTAATGGTGTGGGGGGAGATGCCTGTTCCTCAAGCTGGACATGTGATGGGTGTTGCCTCCAGTGAGTGTACTCGTGCTTTCTCCAAAACAAAAGATACTGCTCCACCTTCGAAGGTTCGGAGACACGTATCATCTGGTCTAGCTTAACTGTGGCACAGTTACATGACATTTCGTACTTAGGGCTGTCCAGCCTGCCTGTGGCTTTATGTCTAACTCTTCCACACACTCAAAATTTAAACTTCAAGTTTTGTGTGGATTAAGGTTATTTATTAGGGTTGTGTTTTCATAGTTTTCTCAGGAATTTGTTCTGCATGCCTTCACAAGGACTTAATTGCCTTCAATAGGCTATTAAATACAACCGTATCTCAGCACGTTAGTATAATTATTATGTTAAATTGTCAGAACTACAACTAGGAGAAATCTATACTAAGGTTGTTAAGAAAAGGCCAAATTCATCTTGGAATGTGGTCAACTGCAAAATAAAAAGCATCTCTTATATAGCACTTGTTTCTAAGCTCCTTTCTTCCTATTCCTGACTTTTTCTCCACTACTTCTGATAATTTAGACACAATCTCGTTACACAGTCCTTTGTTACTGTGTGAAAAACCTACACAAATGAGATTCATTGATTACACAGAGGAAGAAGTAAAAATCCCATCAAATGCTTAAAGAAAGTGAATCAAATGTATTGTCATTTTTCTTTATTGACTTAGTATTGTTCCCTTCACAATGAAGGATAAAAATGTGAGTTTGAAATTGTTGTGTCCCTTTATGTGGTATATTGGTTTTCATGTGGTAGGAATCTCAGGGGGAATATGGTGATTTATGCTGGCAGAAGTTCTAGTTGCTTATTTGAATGCCATCCTGCGATGGTACCTTAGTAGAGACATAATGTTTCTATGTTTTTCATGCCACTGTGTCTCATCTGCAAAGCTCAAATGTCATTGCCGCTTAGGGAAAGGTTACTGGTGAGAAATGTTTGAACTTTAAATGGATTCGTAATTTTGAATAGGAACCTTTTTATTTATTTATTTATTTATTTATATTTTATTTTGCGTTGAGCAACAAGTTTAGATTCAAACACCTCCAAAACTTGAGAGGGTTCAAGTTTGAATTTAGACCAAATGCTGTGTCTCTCAAATCTATGTCTAATATAAGGATAATTCAGTGTGTAAAGAATGCATGCACATGCTCATAGACGCATGTATGTTGACACACATGAATTTATCTCACTTCAAGATGATATTGAAAGTAGTAAGCAACTTATTCCACTTTCAGCAGAATTTCATCAGAGTTGAGTAATTCTCATAAAAAAGAATTCAAGGAAAGAAGTTTAAAATCAATTTCTTGAGTAGCTAAAGAAGTTACTGATGGAAAAAGTAAAAGTAATCAACTGATATTTTTTTTGGGGGGGGGAAATATGTCTCATTTACTAGAAGATTTTTAATTGTCCATTAGTCCCTTACCATTGTTCTGCATGGATTTCAAGACAAGATTTTGATTTGAAAAGGGATATAATAGAAAGGAGAACCCTTCTTATGTGGCTAATGCAATGTAAGTAATTTAAATGTTGGAAGCGTGAAGCTGTGATTGGCAGGAGGAGGGGAAGAATGTTGTGTGGGCTGTATGGCAAAGCAGGGAATAAAAATGTGGAAATGAAGTAGACATAGAAACATTCTGGTTCTTTTGGAGAAAATCACCGTCTGATTTTTGGTTTTGCAGAAACAAAGACTGGATGGCCTGGATGTGAATCCTGTCTTACCAGCAAATCCAGTGTTCAGGATTGTTTGCATAACCAATTCCAGCTTTGGCTCACTTCTGTTCTGAATAAGCAGTTAAGCAGTTTGGGTATTTTTCAGTTCCCTGTGGGCTGGCAGAGGAAAGATATGCAACAGTGATGTGATCTGTTTAACTTCTGTTAGCCTATATGGATGCACCTCTCCAAAGGTGGTAAAGTGAAGCCAGCCTCATTCCCATTGCTGACCAGTGTGCCAGGCAGAAAAGCTCTGGAGTACTCCTGTCATGGGGAGAAAATGTTCAGTGCTTCAAGCACCCAACCCTTCCATTGCCTTCTTTACCCTTCAAAATATCTGCAGAAGTTTTGAGTAGCTTAGAAACAGATTAGAGCCGTCACGTGCAAACTGAGAGCACTCTGAACCTTGTGTTGTTCCAGCTTGAGGGGGCCTGCAGCTGATGCAGGAGAGACTGGAGTGACAAGAAAGCATTTCAAACCTCCCCTATACTCTGTGAGTGGGTGCTAATGCTCTGCTGCACCTCAGATTCTCCCTACAGAAGTCCCCAAATGTATAGTTAGCACCCAAAATCACACCAGCTAGTGCATCTGACTTTCATCAGCAGGTTTGTGGCTATGATTTATTTATTTTTCTTCCATCTGGATGTGATTTTAGAGCATGATAGAAGCCCGAAATGGAGACAACCTTCAGATTCATTTTCTCTCACGCTCATGGACACGTGCAAGAGTATATAAAAATAATTGACCACAGTGGAAAGGTACAGAGTTTATCCTTTTAAAAAGGCAGATATTTGGTTAATGCCAGCACTTCATGCCAGGCCCAGAGGAGATTGCATCCCCCCAATGAAAGCACAAGGTATGAGATGGCTCCTGCCCCCAGGAATTTGCCTTCTCCACTCTTAACCTGCATGAAAGGAGGGTTTTGTGCCTGCAAAATGCACAGGGCTGACCATAAAGCTGAGAGTACACCAGGGATCTCCATCTCGATATCCTGCATGGTGAGCTTCGCTCTGGTTGCTTATTTCCTTACTGCAGTAGCACATCAATTGGATACACGGGTAGGGATTAGGTCCCCACTGCACCTAATGCTTCCTGAGCACAGAGGAGGAAGCAAACCCAGCCATGAAAAGCTCAGCAGTTGCAGCTGCTTAATTGATGGTGTTATTTTAAATCCAGTCAGTTAAATTGCTGCGGACACCCTTTATTATAGCCTAGACAATTTTATTTCAAGTTGGCTTTAATCAATTAGGAATTGATTTTAGCTAAGTCGGCATAAGAACATCTGATCTGGTTTAACAAAATTGGTTTTAGAGAATTGAAATGGGTGTAAATTCAGCATGGGCCTAAGGAAGATTTTTCTCCTGCTAATGATGAGGTAGAGAAGAGCTCAGTAAAACAGCAAGAAAGGTGCAAGTGTGGGGCTGGCTGACTGTCCTGCCAGGCAGCAGCTCCCCAGCCACCAAGGAAGCAGCATGGCATGGTCTTGCTCCATGTGTTCTTAATGACCTTGTTTTCCATTGGGTCAGTATTTTAAAGAGGTCTTCAAAGATGGCTGAGCTGGCAGGAGGTGGAGGGAAGTAGGAGCTCTGCTTTTTGGTGAGGCGCTATCTTGTTAAAATTGGCATGCCCTGGGAGTTGAGCATTATCAATAAAGGGTTTTTAGATGTGGCCCATCTCTAATGCTATCTCACCTTCAGGGCTACTAAACATTTGCAAAATTATGTTATTATTTCCTGTGTCTTTAATTCCAACTTCTGATCTTTGTTCTTCTCAAAAGATTATTTTGATATTTTAGCCATATTGCAAAATTGGTACTATGTTAAAAACAGCAGCAGCAGCAATAACAACAACAAAAAACTCCTGTTATCTTTTATTTGCTGTTGTTGTTTTTATCATGATCATTATGAGTTCTCATGTGGGATCTCTTTATCACAGAATGGTGAAATTTTTCATTTCTGTTCTCATAAATGGAAAGAATAAAGCTGCTGCAATCAAGGACCTGCTACTTCTGGTACTCTTGGAAGAAAAAAGCAGGATTTCTACCTAGGACTTGTTTGCTTTGTGCCTGAGCTGTTTCCAGGCTTGATTTCTTCTATAGGTACAAGTAGTGTTAATGAGGTGTTAATGTGTATGTAGGCGATGCAGTCATAGATTTGCCTTTGATCAGTCGGTGTTCTTTCTTTCTCTCTCTCTCTCTCTTTCTTTTTTTTTTTTTTTTTTTTTAACCTCGAAAATCTGTTTGCACCATGAGAGCCTGTTGACTTAACAGAAATTTCTCCAGGAGCTGAAAGAAACTCTGAAAACAATGTGAAGTGAAACTCCCACCGACTGCAAAGGGGTCAGTATTGTTCCTTTGATTACAATTGTTTGAAGAGCAAAAACATATTCCCAAGGGTTTGCCTACATGCAGTTTCTGAACCACTTTAAATATAGGCTTGAAACTAGTATACTGAAAGCACTATGTAGACCCTAGTACAATGCAGTTTTATTATTAGCAGGATGTTTATGCCAATGTAGCCCGTTTCCACAAATGTAGAGGAGCTCACAGTGCCTCCCTAGTTGTACCAGTACCATAACCTTGACTTTAAATTTGCACCCTTAAGGAGCTAACTTGGCAGAAAGACTGTGTGTGTGTTAGGCTTGAGTTTCTTGGCTCATAATTACTAACACACGTGAAAAATGAAAACCGGGCACTTAAAGTGAAAAAGCTCCAGAAAGTAGAAAAATAATGCTTTCATCTTGCTGATGCGAACTTCCTTATCATGTTGCTTTTGTTATCACTTTTGCTTACTCTTGCTGACATAAAGCAGCATTGACTTTTGTTTATGTGAGTCACACGAAAAAACAATCAGTGTCTATGTATGTGTGCGGGACGTTTATAAAGAAAAACCACACAAACGTGTTCTGTTTAATACTTGTGCCTCATTCCCATCACTCCCCAGGCATCTCTGTATGACCCTGATGCCTGGAACAATTTTGTTTTTGAGAGGATGGTTGTGTGGGTTTCTTGGGGGATCCCATTTGCTATGGTTGTGCCTACAAATCTACCAAGAAGACGCTCAATTATTCCAGGCACTGTGCAAGCAAGCCAGCAGGCAGGTCCTGCCCTCTGCACTGCAGATCCTGTGTTGTGCCAGCCACGCATAGCAGTGGGCAGATGTCAAGCACACAGCTGGAGGTAACAGGAAGGTAGCAGCAACCAGTGTGATGGTGCTGAGGCTTGAGGAGGGCTGGATGTGGGAGGCTTCCTGAGGAGAAGCAAAGCTGAAATGGAAAAGGAGGGAAAAAGAAGTGAGAGAGAGGAGCAGGGGAAGACAGAAGCTTAGCAAAAAACAGTGCAGGAGCCTGAAGGATGGAGCCCACCAGCACAACTTGACAACTTGGTTAAAACTGTGAAAGAAGCTCCAGAAGCAGCTCTTGGTGCTGATGGTTCTGTAGCTTTCCCTTTGGCATGGGGTCTCATTCTTGTTGCAGTCTTCCCCCCCGCAGGCAATGTGGCAGGAAAAAGAATCGGGCCTGAATCACAGAGAAGGGATTTCAGTCAGCCAACTTAGGATCCTGTTCCAAGTCATACTTTAGATGATGCCTGTCACTTTCTTCTAGCTACAAAAATGAACCTTGCCAGACTTAGCTCTACCTTTGGAAGTACTCTCCACACCCTCCTCTTCCCTCTCCATTTCTGGGGTGAATTAGGAGAGAGGAAGAAGAGGTGTCTCGCTGCATAAGGTTATGCCCAAGGGTTGCAGAGGTGGAGAACAGCTGGGAGACTGGGCCCCAGTCTGCGGGGTCAACAGGTTTCTGCCTTGTCTGCATCTGATGACTTGAGTTTTATTTTATTTATTTATTTATTTTTATTTGGAAATACATGCAAACTACTAAAGTAGGAAAGGGAGATTTTAAAGGTACTAGCAAAGAAGAAGCATAGTGAGCTACGAAACTGTGTATAATGCTTGATTATGAGCATTATAAATTAGAGCGTCATCTGGGTTTGTTAACTAAGCTTGAGTGAGCCTGCCATGGCAGGGGAGGGCACCTCACAAGGTAAGACTGGTAGCCCTGGAAACATTTGCTGTTTGCAGCGAGTAGCTCCAGTAACAGCTGCTATATGTTTCCTCATCTTCCATTTCTTCCTCTCCTGCCCCAGGCTTATATCTTGTTTGTTGTTCTAGTTTGGGCTTAGTGTGCTTTCCCATTTCTTCTACTTTTTCTTTGAGCGTGTTTTGATTTTTTTATTTATTATTTTTTTTAACCCCCCCCTTTCCCCTCCCTATATTGAAGTTGCTGCTGACAAGAGGTGCCAGCCTATTTAACAGCTGCCTGGAGATGAGCACTTGGAGGATACAGACAGCAGGTGCAGCATGGGTGGCAGTGTCGGATGCCAGCCGAGACACTGTTAGTGCATGGAGCACCTCCTCTCCTCAGCCTCCATGTTCATTTGCCCCCTTCGCTGGGCTGCCAAGAGCATGTCATGGACGATGCTTATTTTTGGAGTGGGGACCACATGCTTCAAAGCCGAGCGTATTCCATATGTTTTCACACCTGAACGCTTTTCAAGGAGAGATCTGAGATGTTTCCTTTTATGCACATACATTGAACTTTCTTTGCCTGGCTTTAGATTTTTTTTTTTATTTTTTTTTTAACACATATGCTGATTGCTTCCAATGTATGCTTACAGAAACTGGAGACATTTGCATTCGTAGTATAGGAGATGGTGGGGACTTGACAGATACTTGATTCGAGTTGGCTTGTTATTTCTAGATCTGGCTTATTGCAGCCACAGTGCCTACTGCTGTATCTCTATTGATTGAGGACAGACATCCTGAGGGATAACTTTGTCTTCCCTTTCATTTAAAAAGGAAAAAAAAAAAGGCTTGTCTCTAGCTCTGCTACTTGTGAAGACAGAAACAAATATGTAATGCAGACTGTTTGGTAAGATTGAAAGAGTTTCACTGAGCTCTAAAAAATGGTCATTTGTTCACCCTGTCTTCTCTGTCCTTCTCTGAGGTTTCCTTGCCAGCCACGACCCTAGTGTCCAGAGGTGTGCTGGGAAGACTGTGGAAAAACAAGTGCTTGGCACTGCCTGGGTTAAGCTAGTGAGGAAGGGCTGAAGAGAAACTGAAGGATAACCAATCCAAATTCAAAGCTTTGCCAGTTCCAAAGCAAAAAGGCACCCGACCTTCCCCTTATTTATGTCCAATCAGGCAAAGTCTACTTGAGCCCTGGGTTCAATACCTTTGGGGTAGTTTCCTTGGGCCATAGCCCAAATGGCTGGATTATGTTTGCATCTCTAGAGCTCCAGCATCCCTGAAAGTTTCTCTGCCCCAACATTGTTCCTAGCAGAGAAAGGCCCTGATTGTGTCTTATTGTCCAAGCAGAGGAGGGAGAAAGGATGGACATGGGTATCTGTTGGCACCAAAGAGCTTGCCTTTGTCACTACAGGAACTGAAGCAAAGACTCGGTTCCAGTCCTTCAGCATTGCCTCTCTTGTCTGAAGCACTGGGACTGCTCTGGCTTCCCTTAAGGCACTGCTGGGTTTGACTGCCCTGAAAATGACCATGGCTTGTACAGGTAAAACTGGGCAAAATTAAAACTCTCTATAGTGGGTAACAGCAGCAGCCCAAGGCTTGCAGCAGGACACTTGGCACAGGCCAGTAGCCCAGGAATTTACCTCCAGCCTCTCTGTTTCACCTTGCCTAAACCTCTATGGGATCTCTGCTAGCAATACCCTTGTATCCTTGCTTAAAGAAAGCATGGCTGAATTCTCAAATTCACAGAGGGTTCCTACAAATGCAGGCCTTTCCTTCCTGGGATGTGAAGACACTCTTTATATTTTGTACCTCATTCCTGCAGCTTGTAGAAGTAAAAACGAGGCTAGGAGAAATGGCAAACATCACGCTTCAAGCCTGAAAAATCTGCGGTTGCCAAGGTACAAATCTCTTTGAAGTAACGTGCTTACTATGTTTCATTTAGAGAATTGATCTGATGGTTTACGTTCCTATGAAGCCACCGCCTCGCTTGCTCCTAGTTCCTCGCCCTCCCTCCCAGCCCCCAGAACATGGACCTGTCTAAGCAAGCTACCCCCTACGTTGGAAGGAGACCTCCGCTCGTTCCTGCAAAATGAGGGAAAATAAAAATCCTTGCTGAGCAGCAGCAAAAGAGCAACGTTGCTGCCTGGAATTGTGTCAGGAGCTCTGTGCTTATTAGGCCCTGTAACTGCTACAGCAGAGAAACAAGTCACTGAGTCTGTTCAAAAGCCTACGGATTCTTTCTTGCATTAAGTTAATTAGTGAGAACTGAAAAAAATCAGCAAATGCGTGAAAGAAAAGGATTAGGTATCTCATATCTTAGTAGCTCAGTGGAATTGCAAGGAAAAGGGATCCTACTCATCACTGACAAGAAATAAATCTTTTATTCTGGCTTTGGTTTTGAGCAAAATTCATCATGATTTTTACTTGTTTGTGGACAGAGAACATTTAGTTGCTGAGGCAAATATGATAACAACTAAACCAGAGAAACTTGTGTGACGAGGTATTGTGTGGACACCATCTCATCTGAACCGTTTGGGTGTATTTCTGGCTGAGAAGCACCATCCTCTAATTCCCTCCTGCACTTATTCCAGCGTGAGAATATAGGGAAAAGAAAACCCACAAATGAACACGCTCACTCCTCCCCAGCACTTAGCAGCACCAGGACAACAAGACAAACAGATGGAAGCCAATGCATCATCCACATGAAATCCCACCCTTTGTGAAAACATGCCAGCTGAGGAAGAGACAGGGTTCTTATTGGTGTTCTTTGCTGTGGAAAACAAATATGACTTTTCTTGGCTTAAAGGTAACTAGTGAATGCTTTGCTTCCCCCCCCCCCACTTTGGGTGTTTATTGTCTTGGCCAGGTGACCTCTGAAACCTGGGATGTGAAAAATTGAGACTTTCCAGGGAAAGCTCCAAACACCCTTGGTGTAAACTTCACTTCCCCATAATTTTGCTTTCCTGTTGTGTCCTATGGGCAGGGTTGAATTTTGACCAGGAAGACTAGCAGTTCCTTACCAGCCTCTTGACCTATATATTTTAAATGGACAGGATGCATTTCCATCCAGAGCTGCAGTGGCAGGTTTTCCTCGCCTTGCTGATAGAATTCATGTCATGATGCACAAAACTTGCTTTTGATGGGTGTTGGGATCCCTCTCCCCTCGGAGCATTTCAGTTGTGACATTTGGAAGTATTACTTGGGAAGTCTCTCACCATCTGGGCCTCCAGCAGGCTCAGCACCTGCACCGCTGACTCTGGCCTCTCCCAGCAGCGAGCCATTGCTCCCTTGCAGCTGTCCCCTCCAGGCTCTGTTCCTCAGCCTGTCAGCAGCTTCTCCGACAGCAGCCGGGTTAGTGGATCCTGGCCAGTCCTTTTTCCCAACCTATAAATGTGATGGCAGCTTTCTCCACTTGCAGTTAATGCTTGGTTTCCATCCCTTGCTATGAAGCAAGGAGTGCTCCTGCAGCATTTGTGGATGCACAGATTTACCTGTACATCTCACCAGCCTGCTTATTGGTAACAAATCATTGCTTCTCATCTGCAAAGCTCACAAGCCAAGAGTTTGTTCAGCCTGAGCTTTGAGGGGACTGCTTATAGCTGCTTCCTTCCCTTCTCAGCCACAGTGTAGGCTCACTGGGCCCATGCCAAAGGCTCTTACCCTCAGCTTCACTATCTCCTCTGATGTGCTCCGTGTCTCCATCAGCAGCAAGCAGTCTGTTGAACAGCCCTCTCCCTCTGCTTCATTCTCTATGGGGTCAGGAGCAAGTGAGGGTGACTAAGAGGAAGCAACCCTGCTGGGTCCACTCCCAGACAGCTCTGAAAGCAAGATGCTGATCTCTCCACACAGCTGATGGTGAGGCTGGATCTATCCCCCAATCTACATCCACACACGCACAGGCTGGTGCTAGCCTCAGCAGCCTGCTAGGACTTTAACTTGTAGTGGTATCTCCCTGATCTCATTAAGCTCTGAAGGGCTTGTTATCCACCCCTTAATAAAGCTGGGGATCGTTTGGCAGCTTTTACTTCCTGGACTCCTGAGATCTAGGAACAAGGGCCCAAGCAGAGAGAGCTAAAAGGCTAAAAATGTATAAAGCTTTATACAAACACATGCACATGTGTGTATGTCTATATATATACACACACACGTACAAAGCTTTAAATATATATATGTATAGCTGCTGAGGAAGTCTTTGAATATATCACTCAGAAACCATCTGAATTTTAATACCACAGTAGAAAGCTGGATCAGCTCTACTGAAGCTAATGGAACAATGAATCAGATTAACGTCCCAGTTTAATCAAGTTAAAAAGGATGGTTATATAAAGTCCAGCATTTCAAAGTGGGCAATGTTTCTTCAAGTCTGTGAAACGTTGCTGGTTAAAAATGTGATGCAAAATTTCTTTTCTAGATGGTAAGATCCACTACTAGAGAGTTTAGTAACATGAATGGTATTTTTGGAAATAACTTTATACTTTAGTTAAAGTAATATGTTGCTAGAAGACAGAGAATATGGAATGAATATTGGATTTCTCTCTCCAAGTTTTATGGTTAAGTATCATATGCTGAAAGGGTGGACAAACTATGGGAGTTCTAAATACCACTAGCGATTCCATCTAGCTAGTCAGTTTATGTAAAATCATTGACCTTGATCTGAGGATAGACCTCTTTAACACAATCAATACAGGTGCAATCAGATAAGAACATTCTACTGTTTTATTAAAGTGCATCTAATTCAAAACTCAATAACTCTCACAAATCCTTAATCAGAGAAGACATCCTGGGAGGTATTTAGGTGAGTGATCTTATAACTCTTGCTCTCTCCTTGTTAGGATGGCATTTTACAAATAGACATGTCTGTTTCCTCTTTACCCTCTCTGCCATAATTCTTTCAGTGTACAGTTGTGTTGATTATCATGCATTTATCAAGTCTTTTTCCCCCTTCATTTATTTAGAGAGATTGAGTCAAGTGACTGCTTCAGCTTACCTCTTCCCCCAGCATCACTCTGCGCCAGCATATAAATGAAAATGTGGCTCCCTTACTGGCTCACTGAGCCCTATGTTCCAGTCCGTGGCTTAGATGTGTTACCCTATAGGAGGTGCAGCATTAATGCATGCTGTCTAACTCAGGGTGGCCTGGGATAATGAAAGAAAGCAGTCCAAGTGCAGCATTACGTGATATCTTAAGTAGAATGAAAGCCAAGGACGATGACTGAATTTTTAGAAATGATTTTAAGTCAAAATGATACATACTGAATAAGACAAAATAAGCACATGGTAGAGAGCTCCAAGAGCACTGCTTACAGTGAGGTAATTATTATTCTTTCCAGGTGATCCTCAGCATGTTCCTTGATAATGCAAAATAAATTGTAATTTGGAGGAGCTGAGCTGAAGGCTTTTTTTTTTTTTTTTTTTTTTTTTTTTTTTTTAATGTTCACACACGGCAGACTGAGGGCATTAGGTCTTTTAATGTAAGTGAAATAGCTGAACACACTTAGCTAGACCCCTGGCTCCCATCATTATACAAAACAGCATTTAGCCAGTCTATGAAATAAAATTGGAAAAAAAAAAATATGCTTTTAACTATATACAGCATAGAGAGGCTTAAGTGGCTGCAGGACTGCATGAGTCTCCTTAACACATCTCTGGTCACAAGAGAGGAGGTCTGAATGCTGGCTCTTCATAGGCATGAGTCTTTTACTTGTGATTCTGCTACTTTTACTACTATACTGAGTCTACTCACTAGATGCAGGAATATCTCTGTCCACTGGTAAGAACAGGACAGTGTCCTTTCTGTGAAGGGCGGTGAACTGTAATCGGCTAAAGCAGTCTCGTCTCAGTTCTGTACATCCTGAGATCCATCCAGGATACTGCTCTGGGAGCTGTTTTCCTTGTCACATGAGGTTTCTTATGGTGAGCCCAAACCTTTAGCGAGCCCATTCACTCAAGACCAGTTTGGAAAGACTGTCCACACACATTACACCTTTGTATTCATCTAGACTTGTGTCTGATAGTTTCAGAAAAAAAACTCCTTAGGTCAGAGCCCTAAAAACCTGTGTGCAGGGAACATGAGGTGAATATCGGAGAGAAAGAAGTGTCTCTGGTATGCTGAAGTGAAAAGATAAGCGTGTAGCCAAGACATCTGAAAAAATCTCTGCCTCTTAGTCAGACTGTGAAAGCTGTAGTTAGGCAACTATTGGAAATGGGTTCATTTTCAACAGCTAAGACAACAAGCTTAAAGCCAGAAAAAAAAAGTCAAATAATAAACTGGATGCAATTTTGTTATTTAACTACAAGAACAAGTAGCCAATGACTATGCAAAATATGCAGAAAGACAGTGGCTTTGTCAACCAGATCAGGCATGGAGAGATATCTCTGAAAGAGAAATGAATGTGATGCTTTAGCCGAGCAGGTACTATTGACCTCAACAGAAGTGTTACTGCTCGAAAGGTGGTGACCTGAGCTAGACAGTTGTGGTGTGCTGCTCAAGGTTTCCTAGAGAGGAGGTGAATAAGGAGCGTGGCCTGGGCCATCTTCTTCTGTTGTAAGGAGAGAGGTTGAGGGTGAGAAATGGGGAAGGACAGAGACCTGGGGAGCCTTCCTGAAGCATGTTTGGTGCTGCTGCTGCAGTGGCTGAAGGAAGCAGAAGAAAAAGGTTGATTCTTCTTGCTCAGCCAACATAGTAATCATTGTCATCACACACATTCTGTCCTTCCTTTCTATTTGAACCAACACCATGAATTTCCAGGGCTCTCGTGTAGGCAAAGTAGGACTGTTTCTGGCCACCTGCTAATCTAGACAGCTGCTTGCTTGGCTTGTGTTTGTCCATAGGCTCCACATCCAGGAACATGCTTGCTGCATGCTGTGAGGATGATGCAGTGATTCCAGAGGTACTGCCAGGTACTCTCCAATATAGCATGGTGCTGTATTGTCTTAGCTTGCATCCTGAAGTCAGCAAAGTGTTAGTGTTGTGCAAGACCTAGTCACTCTATCAATGGCACCATCTTCTCCAAAAGGCCAAGCTGATTTATCAGATTTCATATGATAGCTTGAATTAAAGGCCTGATGAAAGTGGGTGATTTTTTGTTGTTGTTTTGGTTTGGTTTTGAAATTACTCAGCAGAGTTAATTAAACTCAAATATCTCTTTAAAACACTATTTCAAAATAAGATGTGCTTGATAGTGGAATGGCCAAATGTAGAGCCGTGCTAAGTACCTTGGCCTTTGCAACAAAAGACTTTGCTGATTCAAGCCATTAATTAAAAGCAAGGACTTTCACTGCTTCTGCAATGCTTCAGTCTCCCAATAGCTACTATATCTGGCCATATTGCTCTTCTTCCACAAGGCAAAAATAATACCCCCTTTTTATTTTGCAATCAGAAGAGACATCCTATCATCCTATCAAGGTATTCTTGTACGTTGCTGCTTTAATAAATTCAGCCCCCGTCATTAATGGAACAAAAATAAAGTTAAAAATAATTTCTGCAGACTTCTGGGTGCTGGGTTTGCAGTTCAAAAGCAGCCTCTTTTGCAGGGAGGGTGAGAAGTTGGTTTGTGGACATACATAACTCTTTAGATGAAGAGGTAAAAGAGAAAATACTGTTTACTAATGCTAGTGGGAGAAAGAACAGTGAGTGAGAGAGAGAAAAGCATTCCAGATGCTGCATTATGTCCACAATGATATGTAACAGTTCCATATTAATCTAATAAAGCCATGGGCTGTGAGTAAGTTTTGTGCTTTTGCCAGACGGGTTTGGCTCTGAAGGATTCCCACACCCGGTGGAAAATAAGGATACAAGAGATCTAATTAAAAATGGGAGCTTGAGATGCACAACAACACTTTAAACTCTTCTTGTATTTAATGGAATTTGCTGTGGTGCTAAAATAGTATTCCCCCCTGTCATTCTGACATGAAAAACATTAGTGAATATTTGATTTTACTGTGGAACAAATTATGGTAATAATGAGTCTTTGATAGGAAAAAAAAGTGTTCAAACTGGTACAGTCTCATTTAAAATGTGCATGTTAAAAATAGAGCAGATACACAAAACGTTGTCTGCTG
Source organism: Oxyura jamaicensis (assembly GCF_011077185.1). Taxonomy (NCBI): domain Eukaryota; kingdom Metazoa; phylum Chordata; class Aves; order Anseriformes; family Anatidae; genus Oxyura; species Oxyura jamaicensis. Next base: position 46,457,172 of record NC_048895.1, on the reverse strand, counting down.
CTTCACCAACAGACTGTTATTTTATGAGATGCATGCCCTTTCAATGTAGTGCTTGACACTTAACATTTGCCTGTCTCAACCCCACTCTTATTGTGAACTCCATTCTTCTCTATATAATTTTGGCATTGGTAATGTATGAACAGTCAGGTTTCAGCTCCTACTCAGCAATTCAAAACTTCAAGGTCAGATGTCAGTGGGCAGAAAATCCTATCTTTGCAACTGATTCTCAGATTTAGACTTTATGGTATGAGCGAATGACCACATCCAGGGAAACAATATGTATACCCAGGCAACTGTTATTGCTGGATTTGTTGAACATATTTATTTTAATTTGTACTAATTTTCATGATGGTGGTTGAACAACAGGCAAGAAAGCAAGGAAGAGACTTTGGAGATGGATTTGCATAGAAGGATTTTTATTTTTTTATATAATGAGTTTAGCAATAAACCTGTTGCTAAACTGGGTGATGTTGCCATAAGTACTATAAAAATACAGATGCCTCCTGATATCTTTTTGTTTTTAGTGTCGCAGCAATTTTAGAAATGCTGATGAAGAAACAGTTTCACCTTATTTTTGAGGATGAAGAGTCACAAACTCCCCAAATTCAGCTCTGGCAAGGAAAGCCTCCATGACCTTCAGCAAATCCTTCAACTTCACTTTCACTTATTCCTTGGTAAAATGAAAATAACACTGTGCTTGCAAGACTTATTAACAGGGAAGTTTCAATGAAGATAGGAGGCCCCGTGGACCACACTGAGACCAATAGCAAGACTGCCAGAGACCCCAGTTTCTCCAGCTTTCATGGGAAGAAGCTATAGGAGGAATGTGCAGGACTGATGTCTGGACTGTATGTGTTGTACCTGCCTTGGCACTCTGTTTTCAGCAGATATTGCCCACTTTTCAGACTTCCCCATCCCTTCTGTGTGTTTGTAAATGGGACTTGTGGGAGGTGTGTGTGGCATGGGGGTGAGCTACTTTTTACTCTCAAAAACTCCTCTTCATCATAATTTTCCCTGTGTTGGCCTTTGTCAGAGGACACCTTAAGAAAACTCCAGGGTGAACTTGGCTCAGCCTTTACAAATGTCAGCACAGAAACTAACACTATATGTCTTTTGCTGGTTATGAATGAAGATTCCCTGAAGGTCATAGCTCAAAAACAGGGAATAGCTGGGTATTTCATCAGCAGGAGAGAATGATTATTTTTTTTTTTTTTTTTCTGTCTTTAAAAATTGAAAGTGTGTGTGTGTTCTATGGCTTGGATCACGTTATGTTAAACAGAAATGTAGGTATTACAGCAGGGTTACAGTTCTCCTGATGATATTTGAAGGTGAGTTTTTCTCTAATTTTTGAGCCTGTGATTGCTCTCAATATCAGTGAGTTAATGACAAATGAATGTGAATGATGAATGTCAAATTAAAGATCTTTTCATTATATCTGGATTGGCTTAGTTTTACAAACGCATCTTAACAAAGAAAGAAAGAAACAAACAAAACAGGGTATAAGCATGCACTCCTTTCCTGAGGATGCATCATATAAGCCCTTTGCACTCCATTGACTGATTAAATGAAAAAGGGCTGGGCCAGAGAAGATCTGAAATGGATTTTTGTCACTGAGCAAGCCTATTAAAATCACTCTATTTCACACAACCAGCAGCATGATGTTTAAAGTGAATTTTGTTGGGAGTGTGGGTCACAGTGGGGCAGGCTTGCCAGCATACGCAGCACACAAATGTAGGCTAAGGAAAACAATAAATGTGAACTGTCAAGAGATCTTATGAAGAATTTGCACAAGATCTTCCTCTTATATAGGACAGAGAAAGGAAATACCTCATAATCAAAGGTTCCACTGTCTTCATAGTTAGCTGCTGTCCCAGCCAAAAATGTAGGACACATTTAATATGATCTTGCTGTATAATGTAATCAAACTGTCTGAGGGATATCTTATGCTACTCTGATAGTCAACAATCAAGTGTGGTCAAGGACAGTCAAATTGTTTTATTGCACATAACTTGGCAAAGGCTAAGGAAAAACGTGTATGAATTTAATGGCTCAAAGCTTTTATTACTTACCCAATAGGTGATTTTTAAAATGTACTTCCTTGCCTTCATGTCAAATGCAAAGTGAAATGGATGGCTTTAAAAATCATTAGTTGGAGAGAGAGAGAGAAAGAAGAGCATTCCTCTGAAGTCAGCCTGCAAATTGCTCTAAAGAGGAACTGAAGGCCAACAGAGAAAGTCCTAGAAGCCTCAGGAGACCTGTAAAGAGTGACACTACAGGACATGTATCAATCCATGTCCAACAGCTGAGATTAAAGGACAGGCCCATGGAAACGTTAGTAACCACACAACTAGAGAACAGACTTTTTGCCTATAAGGCTGTAAGCTCTTTAACAGGGCATCGAGAGAAATCTTGCTTAGATAACCACGCTGTAGAGGTACTCTAGATCTTCTGCCTGTCTCATTTAATCTCCCATAATGGAGAGAATTCCACAGAAACAACTCAGGAAACAAAGGATTTTGCACGATTCATCCATAAGAATGAGAACAAATATTTTATTTGGAGGAGATATAACAGGTTTGGGGAAATGCACTCCCATTCTATGGAATGGAAGTCGTTTTCCAAAATCATCAAAGGTTTTTTAAAAAGGGTGTAATAATCAAGTCAGAATTAATTTTTGTTTCAATTACAAAGCCCAGGATACAATGCTAATAAATTCAAAATTTAACAAGTAATTTAATATTTATTAAAATTCTGCTAGCATAACAAAAGTAGGAGTAATGTTGAAATTGAAATTTAGAAACAATGATTTATTGACCATTGTCCTGTACTTCTGAAGCATTTACAAATGTTCCACTTTACATATGTCACATAGTCATGCTGGGAGTGGCCTGAAAATTAGTTTGACAATTCATAGGAACATCTACAGGTTTATTTTGTTCATTTGAGATGTTAATAAGTGTGAATGGCAAGAGTGTAGCCACAAAGAGTGATTTAAATGAGAGGCCATGACTGGTATGATGTAATTCATACACTACTGCCACATAGTCTCTTGTCAACTGTGAACAATTAAAACTTGATTATAATTTCTATTTCAAAAGGTCACAGAGCTGGTGCCCAGCCTAAGAGAAGAGTTGCCATTGACTCGGTGTGAGTTGAAAAGACAGAGCTCCATCAGCTGGAACGTGATCTGTGGAAACAACCTTGCTCTTCCAAAGGTGGCCTGATGGTCAAACACTAACTCCAACCCTCTGCATCTTGCAAAACTTCACAAGGTCATGCTGAGGAGCAGAAAGGCTTTAAATGAATCCTGCACGGAAATTCGTGGAAGTGACCGCCATCTTCAGAATGTGCACAGATGCATAAGGTTGGTCGCCTCACTTCTGTCAGTGATTTGTCCTGGAGGCATACTGAGAAAAGACAGGAACACTGAAGAGTAAGTTGTACTCTAATGATTTTTTTATTTTTTATTTTTTTTGGATTGTCTCTGAATTTTACCTTGAGCTTGACATTTTTCATATGGTTGTTATAAATTTACACCACACAGTTAAAGTTCTTTGAGGAGTTAAAATTTAAGGCAGGATAGAACTATTTTAAAGGACTTTATAACGACACATTAGAACCATAGCAAATCCCTTGATAGCCTAAATGGACAGAAACATTCTAGAGTACAAATGAGTTAGAGATTAATTCATAGTAGCTTTTAAAAGCTTGGGGAACTCTTTATGTTAGAAATGGCATTAGAGCGGGAACAATCTGTTGGATGAGAGAAACATTCTCTCTTCACCTCTCATCATTCCCCAGAATGAGTGTTTATGGGTGGAAATCTGTCTTGATTCACTGTCCACTCTGCTGCACCCTTTTTATTGTCAAAGAGGTTGGAGAAGGTGAAGGATATCCCTCTGTCTACCACAAGACTTGTAGAACATGTCATGTGGCATAAAAAGAACCAAGAAAGAGAAGGGTTCGCATTTAGAAGATATTAGACTAAAAATAACTAAGTAACTGGCCATGGAAAGAGGGTTCAGGATTCCTTTTCAGCTGTGACAAGTGAAAAAAATATCCCATTGTAATTAGAACTAGGAAAACATGCTATATGTGCTATAGTTAAAATGAAATCAGGAGGCAGATTTACTGCTTCTGTGGAAAGAACACAACTTACAGTAAATAGGATATTAAATGGTCAAGTAACCAAAAAGAGCTTCTATAAGGTGTCGTTGTCAGAGAATCTTCAATTTTCTGTCCATCACCAGTGATTTCTGAAAGAACAGCAGAAAGACAGCAGTTTCAGGGAACATGCGGATGCCTCCTCTTCCTGCAAGTAATCAGCAATGTCTGGAAGTGGTATTTCCTCTGGGGAATCATCATTTATATATATATATATATGTATATATATATATATATGTCTGTAGAACTCTGTGAAATAGCCCTTACCTTTTGCAGTATTTCCTTGGGTTGAGAGGCTCCAGGTTGATAAAGTCCTTGTTCTTTACATGCTTGACACATTGGGATTGTTTCACTGTTGTGGTGGGTTTGTCTCGGCAAACAGCTGAACTCCCACCCAGCTGCTCGTTCACAACCCCTCCTCAGCAGTGCAGTTGAGCAAATAGGATAGCAAAGCTCATGGGTTGAGATAAAGACAAGGACATTGCTTACAAGCTACTGTTGCAAGTGAAACAGATTTGACTTGGGAAAAATTAATTTATTGCCATTAGGTTCTGGTAGTGAAACAAAAAGATAATTATATCAACATCTTTCCTCCACTTCTGCCATGCCCAGCTTCACTCCTTCACTCCAGAATCTTCCACTAACCCTACTCTGAGTGGCATGGGGGGGGGGGAGCTATGGTCAGACAATAGAAATTTAGATTATTATTTTTTTTTCTCCTGATCTATCCCTCTCATACTTTTCCGCTGCTCCAGTGTGGGCTTTTCTCACACGCTCCAGTTTCTTCAGGAACATCTGCTCCGCCATGGAGCACCACCTCCTCCTCTGACCTCGGTGTTCCCTCCACCATTTCTCACTCCTTTTTATTCCCTCCTCCTGGTGTTTTTACTCTTTCTAGATGTGTTTTCACAGACATGCCACCAGCATTGCTCATGGGCTCAGATGTGTCCTGTAGCAGGTCCACTGGAGATGGCTGAGCCGAGCACAGGGCAGCCCCTGGTCTCTTTTCACAGAAGCCACCCCAGCAGCACTCCCCACTGTCAGAACCTTGCCATGTACACCCAACACATCTTTTCTAACAATAAAGTGAGGCAAATGTTTGACTGCGTGCTTTGACCAGCAAGCTTCAGAAAAACAGGTATTTTGGCTCACTGCACAGAGATTGCAAAGATTCTTTATGACAAGTTGGAAAACCTTTTGGCCCTCTTAACTAAGTCAATTTAATTTATATTCCTGTTCAATTCAAAGGACATCATCCAGCCTGCACCCCCGATCCAACCATGTTGTATGAGAGCTTTTGTTTGTTCATGAGCCCTGGAGACTGGGGCAGAGGGCACATTGCAGGGCTTTTTGGCACTCCTATCCAAAAGCACTCCCTGACTTTCCTCCTGAAAGAAATACAGAGCTTTTTCTTGAAAACAGTGTTGCACAAGCACCCTTGGGTGATCATTATAGCTTCTGGATGAATATCACATTCTGAGCATTAATGACCCAACCAGATGGTGCTGGTCCCCTCATATCAGTGGGAGAACAACCAGCAGGCAGCTGGTGAAAGAGCTGCTGGGAGGTGAGCATAGGAGCTCCTGCCTCAGCGTTTTCTTTGTGAAGATTAAAGGTGCAAGTGTGTCAATCATCAGTCTGAAAAGGCTGTCAGAGTTCAGTATTTTTAGCTCTTTAGCAGATTATCTCTTTTATTTTTAGAGGTAACAATAGTTCCTGGGTTAAGAGGGAGACAAAAGCCTCATTAGTTTTGGAATTTCAAATGAACTCAGTAAGGCACCGAGGAGATTTTTTTCCATAGGAACCTGAAAAGTTGCTTAAAGGATGCTGTGAAAAACAAGGGAAAGCCTCCTGCTTAAGGGTCTCTGTGCTAATGATATACAAATATAAGCTGCCTCAGCCCGGCCGTGTAGCAGCCTGGGAGCGTGCTCTTCCCCAGCCAGTGCAGCAGCAGCCCCTCTCTGCCGAGGGTGGAGGTGGTTTCAAAGACCACAGTGTTTCAGAGATGGAGGATTAGAAAAGTCAAGTAGTCCTGTTGAATCCCATGCTTACGGAGAAGTTGAATTCAAGGGCTACGACTGCAAGGCTTTATGCTGTCTGGACAGACTATCCCTCACCAAAAGCTCGTGTAGCTTAGAGAACTGAAATGGAGTTCCAGGACTTCTTCTCATGGCCTGCAGGACTTTCCCTGCAGGCAACAGCATGGTCTCAAGCGCTTTCACATGTCCCACTCACAAAACAAACAAATGCAAATATATTTCTAGTTTGCTCAGAATCAAAGCTAAATATAAAGGTGTAGGAACTTTTTGTTGTAATTTTCTTCCTTTTTCCCCAGTCAAGACCTTGCTAAAGTGATGTCAACTTCTAGTTCTCCAGCACTCCTTCAACTCTGTTTTTCCTGTTTGTGTCTGTTAGTTTATTATTATTATTATTATTGTTATTTTTTTTTTCTCCAGGATATGATAAACTGATACACTTTCTAGCAGACAGTCTATATTAGGAGACTGTGTCTTGACTGTGATTGTGTTTGGCAACTGGGGGTCACTTTTTCTTTGAAGTGAAAGCTTTTGTGTTGAAGCTCTCTATACTTACAATTAAGCTCATTATAGCTGTTTGATACTCATCCAGCAGACCCTGTATATACCAATGAAACAAATGATGCTCCAAGTGAGAGCACTTGGGACAGACAGGATCAGGCACCTTGACCTTGGAATCCACTTGGGAATTTTGCATTCCCATGTGGCATTTTGCCTTATTGCATCCTGCCCTTCCTGTCGCAGGAAAGCTTTTTGCAGGAACTCCATCTGATAGCTTTCCAGTGCTGTACTGCTGCTGAAATTTTCCTCCTTTGCACTTTCTGTAGATGTGCAAAACGGAAAGAAAGGATGAAAAAGTATATTGGAATCATACTGAGCACATTTCTTTTGAAAGTCTAATTTATAAAAATGAGTACATATAATTTTGCAATTATAAATATGTGAAATAAATGCATTAGTTAAGAAGTTATGCTTTCAAAAGTGCTAATTACTAACCAAACGCATTTTACGGTGTTTTAATGAGCACTTTTTCATTTCATATTAATATCCATTAGCTATACTCATACTAGTAATGCTAATAATGTGCAAAGCCATTACTTAGCTACAAAGTCAATAATGGATGATAGTGATTCCAACCCTGCGCTACACTAAAAGATTCTTACTTTGCTTGGTACAGTGGGACAGTTAAGCTGGACTTTCTCCTGGCTATTCTGTGTGAAGGTGTTCACCAGGGTCACCTGGGTGACTCGAGTCCATTGTGGAGGACCTGTGCATCAAAACATGCATACTGCTCCACCTCTGTCTTCTAGGCAGCAGAAGTTGTCTACAAAGACAATTACCCTACTGAGGAGGGTTCAGGACATTTCTGTTTCTGGACCCTTTCTCAAATGCCTTCTAGACTCCTTCATTATTAAATTCTTATTAAGAAGTTTCAGCAACATTTCTTCTCTGAGGTGTTTTTAAAGATAACTCTTCTATATTTCTTCTGATATGTTATCTGAATGGATATTCAGACAGATTATCCTGTTATTTGTCCTTTGAAAACATTTGTAGTTATTTTGCCAAATATATCTAAAAGATATTATCATTGTTTGGGTGGTGGATTGAACAAGAAATGGTTATGTGGAGAAATTCCAGCTGAAGTTGCACTACAACTTACAGCCACATTATATTGCTTGCTTTAGAAAAACATTTATAAGCTCATTTGCAAGTAAAATATTTTATTATACTAATATCAGGAACATTTTATGCTACTAGTAAAATGTGTACATTGTTTTAGAGACTGTTCCTAGATTGTAAAACTAACCATATATCTTGTAAATCAACAGAGAGAAGAAGCCTTAGTGGTTGTCTGAGATATTAAGCATACAGATTTTAATAATAGTGTGTTCCTCTTTAATTTTTAATTTATTTAACTACAATGTTTATTCTAACTTAAGGCCTACAAAACACAAACACAGAAAACTTCTCCAAGAACTTTAATACAGCAGACATATATTTAACTTCCTGCACAGTATCTTCCATCTGCTTTATTTTCTTTTGCATGGTGTTAGCTTTTGGGAATAAAATGCTCTTGGCTCTAAAAATGAACTCTCAGTCCACGTGTTCATGAAATGGATTAAGCTTACTGTAGTGCTGATTCACTGTAATTAGATGTAAGATTGATGCATACAGAAGAAACTGTTCCATGTATCTCATCCATCTCTGGTACCACCTCTTCAATCTCTTTACCAGCTTTGATTTTTCCCTAGCAATCCAATGCATACCTACTGCACAGGTGAGATTTTCTTCCAGTGAAAGATCAAGATGGGATGAGCAAAGTGGAAAGGACAAATTAAAATCTTGTAACTTGATGAAAGCAACGGTAGGAAAGGATTTAGCTCCAGAATTGGGTGATGTCTTCTTATTCTTCCAGCAGGGAAAACCCACCGTCAATCTGAAAATGGGGAAGATGAGAACAGCCTGTTCTGTATCCTCTATGGCCAAAGGTAGTGGTAGGTCTAGCATCTAAAGATGGTTGTATGTAGTTGTTCATCTCCCCTCAGGTAGATTTAAAGCTGCTGGGAAGGTACTCTGCCCCATGCCTTGTTGCCTTTGATGCCAGCATAGGGGAGCTCCTGACACTCTGATTTCCCTTTCAGGTGTCAAAGTAATGCTGTTCCTGTGAAGCTGATGCTCTTGCTCTTCTCCCTGTTCCAGGCCATGATGTGAGGGCTGACTGATTCTGGGACTTCCACTGAGAGTGGGGATTTGGGGCCAGGAGTGCCCTTAAGAAAGATAAAAACCATTATGCCGCACAATTAGGGAGTCAAAGCCCGCTATAGATCTGCAGAGGCTTGAGGCGTGAATCCTTACCAAAGTGAACTAAATCAGAAGTAACTCCATTAGAGCAAGCAGATTAAAAACTGTGTGAAGGAGATCAAAAACAGTCCCCATGTGGGAAAACACAAAGCACTTCAGATAATTGTGTGGAGAGCAGGGAACAGAAAAAGGTAATATCCTGCCTGACAGAAATCTTGATAACCTGGAAAACTAGGCGAAGCTGGGAAAGTAAACATCCTGTCTTGGGAAATAATTATATATATATATATATATATATATATATATATATATATAATCTAGAGCAACAAAAACAACAACAACAAAAACCATACAGGAAAACAAGCAATCTCTTAACATTTATGAAAGGCTCGATCTCCTAATGAAATTAGAGACTGAATAAAACCTAGCATATCTGAATAATGCTTTCAGGGACTCCCTGGGGAATGAAGACAACTCCAAAAGCAGCATAAAAGCAATCCTTCCCAAGGTGCGTGAGGGGGGCATTCCAGGCTTTGAAAGCTGAACTGGAGGAGCCACCTAGAAGGACAATAACAACTTTTTATTCCTTCCTGTCATGTCAGTGATCTAGACTCACAGGAAAAAAATATTCCTGAAAAGTGCTCTTATAGGAGACGGAGCAATGGCATTAATCTCATATAGATCAAGGGAATGATTCAGAAACACAAGTATCGTGGGGTTTAGATTCTAGAAACAAATTCTTCTTTGAGAAAAAGACACTCAAACTGGGCTTAATCCACAGTACTGCCACTCAGGGACCAACTGTAATCTGTTTAGGCCCATATCTTGTATTTACAAGTACCGGAATCAAATACTGACAGCACTCAGTAGTGCATAATTAAATTCTTACTCCCTTCTGAAGTCATTGGCAAAACTTCCACTGACTTCAATAGTGCTGGATAAAGCTTTCACTGAATGTCATGAGAATTTGAAAAGTGAAGTCGATCCAAATTTTACAAATGGTTCCTTGTCTTTATTGTGGATCAAACCAAAACCATAACCTAAACAAACAAACAAACAAACAAAAACAACAGTTCACCGTGAATGAAATAAGGGTAAGGATTCATATTGTGTGTTCTGAATGCTTTTCCAGAAGATATTCAAAACTGAGTCACTTGGGGGACTACAGCAATTATAAGAGTTGTGTAAATATCACATAGCAAAAAATATTCCTTGGTTAGCCTGCTCTTTTTGGCACAATCCATCTGGCAGAAACTTATACATTTATTTTGTTGTTGTTGCTCAAGAACTCCTGGTGAGTAATTCTTGCTCTGCAGATGGTATATGATGTAGATGATTCTTTAAGTCCAATTTCAAGCTGTAGCTCTGTGGTTTGTCATGGTGTTTTGCTGTAGTCTGATGGCAGGGACTTTCAGAAGCCAATTTCCAGCGTTAGTTTTGAAATAAATCCCATTGGTTTTCTGAAAATTCTTCAGTACTAATCTACAGTTTAAAACTGTAGAGAAACTGATGTGCCTGAATATACAGAAGTTCTTCACTTCTTCCCTCCCAACCTGCAACTATGCCACGTGGGCCAAGGTTGCTGAAACTTGTGAAAATGTTTATGCCGCAGAAGTTTTCTCCCTTCCTCCCTCCCTCCCTCCCTCCCTTCCTTGTATCATTTCATTTTACTATAAAGCAATAGCAAAACAAATTAACTAAACTAGACTATACTTATATGGAAATTGCAAACATATTCAGACCATTAATAAACCAGAAATGTGCGGAATGGAAGGTGACTTGAATTTCCCTTGATGTCTTATAGGATTATTCTAGCAGTCACTGGATAGATGTTTGTCAATACATGTTATTCCCAAAGCTCAGTGGCTTTGTGATAGCATTAACCTCTTGTCCTTGCTGAAGTTCCCTTAGGATATGAATGAAATTCCCTTCTCTTTAGGGAAGATAAAGGGTCTATTTCTTTAGGAAAGCAACAGCTGGGAGAAACTGGTTGCCCACTTGACAGAAGTTGTTCTTGCTCTGATATACCATGTGAGATGACAGGCTTTCTGCTCTTACCAGTTGAACTATATTGGTAACACTCCATCCTTCAGTCCCGTCTTTGAGTTGTCAACATTTTTCTTTGGTTTTAGTAGTGACATAATGGGCTAAGTAGGGCTTAAACAGATACTGCATTTCTACAGGGACACCAGAATAGGACTGCAACTGCTGTGATCACTCACCAGCATGCCAGACCTGGACTGCCCTTCTCTGGCTACACACTTTCTGTCCTGTCCCCTGATGCCCTGATATTCTCAACACTCCTTCCCTTGGACAAAAGGAGTTGTCCTCTTCTGCCTCTGCTATGCCCTGATCTCCTTTTGCCTCTGCCCCTACCCACTGCGGTCCAAGGGTTCCTGGTACACATCTACAGTATGTGGTCAAGGTCTCGGTGAACATAATTATGCTTTTCTGATACTTCTCACTAAACACTATTAGCTGTATGTTGTTTCTCAGTGATTTTTGATTACACATGAGGATTTGAAAACATGCATGTGGGCAAAATGTTTCTACTTTCTATGTTTTGCTTTCTGAGACAGTTTATTCTTGTTTTTATTGCTATTACATTTCCACAGCTTTCTGGCAGGTCTTTTATTTTCCAACAAGTGTGGCAATTTTACCTATCAGATTGCACTGGTGAAGAAAATCTATCTTTTCAAATATTTATGGAAATAAAATAATAATGCTATTATCTACACTCTTGATTACCAGGATTATCTTATTGTATATATACAGATCATCTAGATAGGCAGATTATGTGCTCAGAAGGTTCTTACTGGGCCCCAGGCTCAGAACGCACATTAAAGCGGATCAAACCTGCTTTCATTCATGTGCTGCTTTGCTAATGCTCCTGCTCTTTCTCATGAGAATTTCTGAAACATGCTATTGATTTGAGGCCCAGTGCAGTACCCAATGAGGTGGATGGACAGCCATTGACTTTGATGGACAATAAATGTTCTGTCTTGGAGCAACAATGTGTAAAGAAAGATGCATTTAACTCTTCTGGGGCTAGAAGCATCCCAGTCTTTCATATTTGTTGATGGACCTTGGTTATCTCTCTTCTATTTTTTAATGTTGTTAACAAATGTCTCTAGAATCTAGTGAGCTTGTCTCTTTAGGTATACATAAATCTGAGGTGTTTAAGGGAGCATATGAAAGGCTAAACAGTGTCTCAGAAAATGGAAAGGAAGTGGAATGACTTCCGTGGCTGACTGAACAGTTTTAAGGCAGGTAATAGGACTTGCTTACAGAGTATATTTCTAAGAAGCTGACGCCTCTTCATGGCTCAGCTACCATGTAGCAGTTTGGGAAGTGAATAAAGTAAACCATCCTCCAAATGTGCTTAGGCCATCAACAATTTTTTAAGAGACTTGATTGCTTTTTGACTAGGACATGTATCCTGAATCTCTTAAGCTTTTTGGTAAGCTTCCTTTATAGAATTGGAAAACATAGTAATTCAGAAAAGATCTTCTTTCAGTTAATGATGGGGAGGGAACTGAAGTTTCATCCATGTTGAAATACCATGATCTTAAAAGTTTCTTTTCTACCTACTATGTTTCTGAATATGCCTGTGGCTCCTACTCATTCTTTGTGTTGGCAAATAACTGAGCTAGAAGTCAGGAAATGTGAAGTTCAGTAGTGGAGAGTGCTATGGGGCAGGAATGAGGTTTTGATATTGAATCTGAGAAAATTAAAGGCAGGAGAGATGTGGAAAGGTCTTTTTACTTAGAAATACCAAAGAATATGAAGATTGCAACTGATAACAGAGAAGTAGAAAATAATAGGTGGGTAGATAAGGTGCCTAGGAAGAAGCAATGGGATTAGAAGCAACAGCTGAAGAAAAGAGGTGCTATGGGTGTGTGAAAAATATTGTTGCATTTCATAAATAGGGGCAGAAAATATGAATTTAAAATTCAAGCATAAGAAATCAGTGAAAAGGGGCTGTGGAAAGTCATGGCAACAAAGGAAAAATGACAGAACGGTGACTTCAGTAGCAGTGTTTTGAAAAGATTAGGTCCTAGTGATTTCATAGGGTAATACTCCTTTCCTCACCCCTTCTCTTGTTTCACAGGGAGGAGGAGAAGGAGGGTAATCTGTCATTTATTTATATTTAAAATGTAACTATTCCACGTGTGAGATGGAAGCGAGAGCTGGTCATGTTTGGCTCCAGAGTCTGCCACAAGTAGTCCTATGAGAAACCCTCTACTTGTCAAGCCTCTAATATTATACTGTGACAACTCTATGCCATGGCATTCTAATCTTCCCTGGGAGCCAGCGACTGGCCCAGTTACAAGGCCGAGCTGCCTGGTTTCATTTGGTCTTCCCTGCACACCAGCTTTAAGCATAGGATTGGTGCTGTGAAGCAGAGGTGCGCTGCTGTGACTTCAACCACAGAGGAAAAACACAGCCTTCTGAAATAGCTTACACATGCCCTTTTGGTTGTCTGCTAGTTGTGCTGGCCCAAATAAAAGAATGTACCTTCCAAAAATATTATCTTGGAGGCAGATGACAGTGTACTCTCCCAAGGGCAAAGCTGAGAAGCGAAAGAGAGTACTGTTGAGCAAAACCCTTATTTTTGTTTTTAATTTAAGGAAGGCTCATTTGGTTAAGCTTGGGCTGGATGGCTTTCAAATGCAAATCCTTCAGACTACTTTCAGCGAACCTGATATCGTCTTTGAGTCAGACTAGTCTCTTAAAATGCAGCAGGACCAAAAAAGGACTTGTGATTAAGGAGACTGCACATCCTTGGTGTCCTGGAAGCATTCCAGGGTATGAGATGATATTTCAGTCCTTTGCATTCCTAAGAATGTCCTTTTGTCCCATGAAAGGCTGACATCTTCCTGTGTCATAACGAAAGGATGAGCCAGAAAGGGAGGTGTCTGTCTAATGAATCAATCTAGAGACCAACTAACAGGCTCCTGGTAGGCTGGCTGGCTGTTGCTTTTCTGGGCTCTGAAATGAAGGGGTGTCGGGGCTATGATGCTAATCCCTGTCCTCTGGCTGCCCCCTGTTGGCTGATCGGCCCAGTCTGCGATGGACCTGGAGTCCGTGCCTTGCAGTATTTGCAAGGGCTGGGCACAAAGGGAAAAGAAGTTTAAGGAAAAAAGATTGAAATAAAGTGGCTAATTTTTTTTTTTTCTTTTTCTTCTCCTTCCAAACTCTATATGGTTTAGTCTAAAATGGTTATGACCACGCAGTTAACTTTTGGGATGCTGTGCTGGAAGCTGGCAGCTACTTTCATTTCTGGTTCATATTTTGTTTCAGTGGTTTTCTCGCACACAAAACATCCAGCACCAAAATTGTTGCTAACTTTATAAGGAAAAGATGGCTACACCTTGTAAAAATCACCCTTGCATGAAGCAACTAAATCCAAAATTCCACGTAGGTAAACTACTCTCAGTTTAGGTAAGCATATGGAATTGTGAATGCCAGAAGCTCTTCCCTCAGGTACTCAAGTATAAGTTGCACTGCAGTAGGTAAGAACTCCAGCTAGCTAACTGAGGGCAGAATTGAGGCATTTCTGCTGGAAAGTAGTTGGAAAAGATATGACATTATTCTGCCACAGTAACTTCATAGATCCTTCTTTAGAAGGACATAGAAACTCTTCTCCTAGACTAGAGGGCCATCTAGCTCAATATCCTCAGGCTGGCAGGGCACTCAGCAGGTGCTAGGAGAAAAATATAAGCAGAAGGCACATTCAGCGTGATCTTTCCTTTAGTGTATCCTCTCACCACCCAAGGGCCACTATTTTTAAGAGTTGTTACATAGAGATTGCATAAGGGTTGTCACATTTATAGTCACTGATGGAACAATTCACTCTCTAAAAGTTGCTATGTTGCTAATGCATATTCACATGTAGTCCTGCTAACCTTACAAAGTCCATGCAGCTGTAGATGCTTGTCTCTACCATGTTTTGGCTAATACTTCATAAGCAGTATGGTGAACTAATCTTCCATTCTGGAGACATTTCTAGTTCTACTTTCAGAGCTAGGATCCTCACCTGCTCCTCTCCCTCCCTGTCATGGTGTGTGAGCAATTCATGTCCAAAAAGTGCCATCTGACCTACCTCACAAGGTAGCTGTGTGCAGCTGTCTTCTCAAGAGACACCAGATAGTCAGTTGATTGACAGGCTGTCCAGAAAGTCTCTAGCTTTCCAAATGATCTTCCATGAGCCTATGAGGTGGGGAAATAGATGGAATGACTGTCCTGTTTTGTACCTTCAAGCATGTAGCAGGAACAGGAAGAACCCTCTCTGTAGCTCCATGCTGTAGGATTGCAGACTTCAAGGTAGCTATAGTAATGACCATAGGAACTTATAAGTCAGTCCTATAACCATCTCTTTTGTGATCTTATTACAAGGTCTGAAAGTGAAATGTTTTTCAAGCGCAGTTAGATTTCTGGGGACAGCAGCAATGCAAGATGCAGACCTTCTCTAGATCTCCGATTTAAGCTGATCATGAGGTATAATGGAGCCAAGAGAGAGAGAAAAAAAAAAAAAAAAAAAAGAAATGAGGGCAGTGGATGTAGGGAAGGAAGATGAGGAGTTGTGTTACATTGGGAAGAGAGCCAAGTAAGAACCTGACAAACTGTTAGAAAGAGCATGTCCTTCTACCAGAAAATGTATTGGAGGCCAAGAGGAATAGAATAAACAGAAATACTGGATAGAAATAGGATATTGAAGCCTATGCCCAGCAAAGGTAATGGAAAAAATCGTGTAAACTAGCTATGTACACGGATTCTTTCTATCCAACATGTGCCAGTTTGTTGCATTCGCAGATGGTGTATCAAGGGAGCCTCAATGGCCAGTTAGAGCAATTCCTGTACTAATATGAACAGAGCTTTTGATTTCATGGATTGAAATAAAATGACCCAAATATAATTACACAAGCTTATTAATTTATTTGTTATGGGTCGGTAACCCTTCATAGTCTATAGCACCAGTTACAAGAAGGGCCAAGGGGATTAAAGCTTGAATTTAGAACAATCTGATTCCTATATGGAAATTGGAAGAAGCGAAGCACTAAATTGCATGTTTTATGATAATATCTTATTGAGAAACAATTAATGCCCAACTTTAAAAGCACTGAATTCATATCGAACAGGAGAGCTATGAAAAGAACATTCTCATGAAGGTTTAAAGTGAATTATATATACGTTTGTTATGCCTGTGTATTCAGTTCTGGAAACATGGATAGAGCTTGAAAGTTACCAGTGAAGGCTAGCTATTTGTGGCCAATACACTGTGGGCTTTTCTTTCTCCACAGGAATTTCTACAGCGGCACTGGCAGCATTACTTGAAGATTTAGTAATATCAGGGAACTGTATAAGGGATGGCAGCTCATCTTCTTCCTGAAGACGTTCCTGAGACTGCTTCAGATTATCAATATAGGGAAGTGTAAGATTCTGTTTCCACACAGTGGAAGGGGGGTTGTTGGTTCAGTCTTCTTTCATTCCCTATGCATTAGGCTGTTATTATATGAGGTGTGTGCTTTGAGTGAATGACCACTGGCTAAACACACTTCATCGTATTTGGGGGCTTAAACAAGACAAAGAGGCCTTGAATATCCCCTTGTTGGGCCTTGAATATCCCCAGAGAAGGAGATTCCACAACCACCTGTTGGCTTCAAATAATAACAGAGCTAAAGGGAATCAGGTGTTTGATCTTCCCTATTAGGTGCTGTCAAACATGTAGGGCCTGTGCTGACACTCTTAGGGAATTATTTCTGTGTGCCAGAGTGGAGAAGCCTCTGGATCAGTGCACTGGTATGAAAGTATGCTTTTATGATGTGAAAAAGGCACTGCAGGCACTGGCCTTACCATTCAGGCCTAGAGGTAGTCAGGACCTTCACACACATCACCTTATGAGAGGACAAACATTACCTTGATTACTTTGTGTTTCTTCCTTGAAAATTATCTTGATGCGTGTGATTCAAAATCAAAGGAAAAGCTGTTCAGCAGAGGTAAAAGTTAAATGTCATTTATTTTTCTCCCTGGTATTTTTTTCTACTCAGTTCATGAGGATGATATATATGATGCTTATGTCAGTGTTTATAGTGGAGTCCATGACTACATCTTCAGACCAAAAAGGACCTTATGTCTGAGCAACAATCTGGTGGCATCCATAATGTAGGCCTGCCCATTAACTTAATATAAGATAACATGGCTAAGTGACATTCCTCAGAATGAGAAGCTATGAGGCTGAGCCCTTTTAGGTAAAGAGGATCTCAGCCTGTATCCCATTTCTTGGGTTGGGTAGGAAGTATGCCTTTAAATTAGCTCTCCAAAGGGTGACAATGTTTTAATTTCTTTTAATTCCAGAATTTATATTGCATTCTTTCATTGAGATACATATAACCAGAGGGAGATGGCTACGTTCAAACTACAGAAGTACATTTTTTTTTTTTTTTCTGCCATATGCTGTAATTAAGAAAAACCTGGATCTCTAGCCTTTTGATGGAGAAAAGTCTTGCCGTTAAATTAAATGACTATTCCACTTTTTAGAGGATCTGGACTATTACACATGGCTGTGATGCTTTTTCTAAATGGGAGTAAAGATGATGCATTTGTCTAGGGCAATAAAACTGAATCCTGCAGGTGATTATTTTATTGGAATTTATAGAAGCTTATTATAGAAATGTAAGAAGCAATCAGGGCACTACTTCAGAAGGAAAGAAAAAACTGACCCTAACCTTCTCTCAGCACTGAAATGAAACCCAAACTTATTTCAGATTAATTTTCTAGAAGAAGTCTTATTAAGTCTCTACTTATGCTTGACATTTTGCCAAGTCCTTCCCCTGCTGGTGCTTTTCTGACAGGATACAATCAAATTTAACCTTCATAAGTTGCATGGGGCCTCCTCCAAATTCCCAGCCCATGATTTCAGGACTTGCTTTCCCCGTTCTGAAGATCCTGTAGCTGAATCCTGATCTTTCATCAGCTTCTAGCTGGGGTCTGCCTGCCATTGCATCTGAATGCCATACCTCCCAGGGCAGGTAGGGTGCTGAGGATGGTTCAGGATCAGAAGACATATTGAGCAGTAGGTTTGTTGTGTGTGATGAGAAAGGGCATGTAGAGAAATATGAAGACTGGCCTGCGCTTCAGTGCCTACTGTACAATATAGTAAGCATTTACCTTCCTACTATGGGTAGCATAAATAAACTAGATTTATACTACCAAGCTTAGGTGTAGTTACAGTAAGATGCAGCAAGTCATGAACTTTACCTTAGGCTGGAGGTGCTGCAGAAGCCCATACTCAGAACCGTGCTACATCAACTTTACCTGTTAAGGGTGTATGATCTATTTAGCTTAAAGCTACTTTAGCTCTTCCTGCATGGTATCTGCCTTCACTGCTGCCAATATGTTGCAGTAACATACTCGATGGTTGCAAAGAAAGAGTGAAAATTGGTAGTAGAGAAGGAGAAGAAAGTATTCAGCCTTTTGTTAAGCATTAGTTAAGGAGTCAGGGTGGGCCAAGAGCTTATTTTTTTTTTTTCCTGACTCATGAGATATTTACTGGTACTGCCTAGCTTATATGAAAGAAGCTGGAGGAAATCTTTCACCAAAGAATCCAGAAACTGACCGTGACAGAGGCAGGGTCTGGGTTGATAATGATTAAATCAAAACCTTACAATCAGAAGAACACTTAGGAGAAGGCCACTTACCGTGGCTGCACTATGGGAATGGTAATTGTAAAAGTGGATTTCTTATGTGATAGCCTTTCCACATATTTTTTTTCCCCGCAGCCTATATTTGACTTCCAAGGTACAGTTCATGTGCTTGCGCTGCTCATCCCACAGTGCCATGTTCATAAGTCTTCTTTTGACTGCACTATACAACTCCTCCGAAAGGCATCATGGCTGCAGTGTCAGGATTGAATTAAAACATCATAAAGAGGTAAGTGGGGAATTGGAGATAAGATTATTCTGATCACAATGCAGAATTGGAGGAGAAATATGTCTCTGATTACTAGTAGGTACCCAGGGCACAATTCAGGTGACCAAGAGAGGCTAGCTGAGAGGCAGATGTTACACAGAAAGCTTGGTTTCTTTGAAATATGTGTAGGGTGATAATTTCTAATATGCTTTTGTGAATAGCATTGCTTGAATCATACAAGAAAATGAAAAGATGCTGCTAAAAAAGCACAGTGCTGAGGTCTGCAAAGGGGAAGGAGCAAAAGCAGTCAACTTATTTAAGGTCATCTGAAATACGTGAAAGGTTTCTGATGTCAGGTAAAGGTTATAAACAGAATTTACTTCAAAAACCTCTAGGAACATAGTTAGTTAATTAATCATTTAGTGAGTTTAATCTTGCTAGAGAACACCAAAATATGAAGTGAAACAGTAGAAACGGTCATCGCTGTGCCTTCACCTCTGTTAATTAATTTGAAAACTAGAAGGACTGTGTTTATTTCTGTCCCTGATCTACTCCTGTTAAGATGTGTATGTGGCATCTGCTACACCCCTGTTTTTGTCTTTTGTACCTGAAAGTCTAAATTCACCGCCAGATTACTTCTGTTTTATGTTAGGGTAATTCTACTGATTTCAGTTAAACAGTGAAGTTATTCTGGAATGATAGAGCATTGATTTCAAAAACTTATCTTGTAATAATCCTTATGGCCCCTTTTTGATTTATTAATAGTGCATTTCAATGGTTATGGCTCTTAAGAATTAGGATGGCCAAATCAGCAGATTGACAACAATGAGTTGTCATCTTTTCTTGTGTGTGTTTGAGGGGATCCCTCCTGTTTCATTATTTCTTTTCGTCCTGTCTGGGTTCCAGCTGGTCCCTCTGCTCACTAGTCCCACCACAGGGTGTTAGTTCACTGCCTGTAGGATAAGATCTCTCCTTCCTGGCTTTGAGCCAGAGCTGCAGGCTGCCAAGGAAGGAAAGGACCTGACACTGCCTCCCACTGCTGCAAATGAGGATAACTCTATTGATTTCAGTGACGTTAGGCAGTTTCAGACTCAGAGAGGAGCCTGGCCTGCTAGGATCACATCCTGTGTGGGCAAGGACGACTTTATTCTGCCAGCATCCCTTGAGTGTAAACACAGAGTCACACAAAGAAATGCTGAAGATGGTGATGTGTCAACATTAAAGACGGGCAAGCATAAACATGGGGATATGGGAATTTCAGGGGACTGGAAAACCCTTTGGGACTGATGCATTTTCTACGACACTTGCTACTTTGTCCTTGATGCACTTGAAAGGAAAAAGAGGAGAACAGAGTGTTTCCTTTCTACTCTAAACTAAGACTTATCATCAAGATGTTTGTAATTATACAAATTTAAATCAACCATTTAGGAAATTTGTAGTATAGGCCATCCCACACTTACCAAACAAGATTTCCTATAATAGCAAAGAATAAATCCGTGGGGACAATACTTCATTTATTAAGTTCCCAGGGAAAATAAGGGATAAGATTGCAAAGAGTTGAATGAATCCTGTCAGTTAGAGGGGGAATGTGCAAATTCCTCTCATAGGCCTGTGCCATCTTTACTGGAAGCTTTTTAAACATGACTAGCGTTGTGAATGTTTGGCTGTACAACTGCGTCTCTGTTAGAGGTTAATAGTATTTTCAGTGGGTCAAACGCTTGACATAATTACTGACCGGGTTCAGGGTGCTTTGGAGGGCTTTTTGGATCATTTATGCAACTTCTCCCATGCCCCAGTGGTGAATGGCTACTTGACTTTCTCAACATTGCCAGTGCTTTTCTCTCACCAGCCAAGGGAGTGTTTCTCTGCTCCATTAAGTATGAAGGATTAAAAGTGGAGGCCTTTTCCACATCTCCACTAAATGTTTTTCTGCTCCCAGCACTTCTTAACAAACCATCACTGGTCTACCTGTTTTTCATCATATGACACTCCCTTCCGAGTGCATGTATTCCCCAGGTCTTGGGCAAGCATATGCTCTGAGGCATTAACATACAAACCCCAGCATGGAAGAGTGTGACCTGGCATCTTGCTGCCGTTGCCTTCCTTCAGCTTTTCACACTAATAGCTGTGAGGCTTTCTGATTCTCTAAAATGCAGATTTGGACATATAACATATTCACTTTTTGCATTTTGTTTTCTTCTTTCTCACCTGTGGTTATTTTCCACAATTTATTGTCTGTTTTACAGTAGACTCTGCCTCATATTTTCCCTGATTACATTACTGTCTTAGTTAATAGGCAATGTTAATTATATTAACAGAGAAGTGAGCTATATTTATTTGCTTTAGATTATATACATTACTTAAGTGTATTTGGCTTGCCTCTAAACAGAAGCTGGTTTTATATGTTCCTGAAAGAATAAATAAAACATGGCACTTTTTTTTTTAAAAAAAATAAATTGTTTAAGTAAGCCAAATGCTGAAAATGTTTTCTCCGTTGACCATGTTGACTTGGAGGGTATAAATTCAAGATTCTTCACAGTCATCTGTATAAGCAGTGCTCCCTTATGCTGTAATGTAGAGCGTAGAGGTTAACCTCCTTTGCCACACCTAAGAGAGTCCCAGGCACTTCATATTTCATGGTACTGGTTATTGAAAACATTTCAAAATTTACTTTCTGAGGTAATATATCAGTAACTCCCCCCTCCCCCCTCCCCCCGAGATATTCCTTTTTGTGTTTTCTTGAATTTGCAGCTGTTTACTATGCCAGAGGGTAAACAAGTCACACCTACCTATCTAATCTTCCTTCTCACCCTTCTGTCCCCCTCCTACTCTCTACTTCTCCCGCTCCTTCTCAGTGATTTTTGCTGGAGTACAAAGGGCATGGAGAGAAACAGAAGGATGACTGTACTTTCTCAGGTGAAGAGGGAATTTCCATTTCTGGAATAGTGTGGTAATGGAGTAAAGTGGTTTCTCCCCTGCATATGTAAAGGGAGTTTGAGACCTCATCCATCCCCCATGGAACAGCTTTTTATGACCTCTGAATCTTTGCCTGGGAAGACGCCTTGAGGAAGAATATGGTGCTGTCATAGGAGTGAGCAGGTTTTGTTTCTGTGTTTCATTTTCTATTAGAGTCAAAGCTGACACTTGAAGTCTAAAAGATGCCTGAATTTCATTGGTGCTGATCATCAAAAGCTCTTAGTGCATTCATTTGCAGTTCTGATGCTCTGGGGACTGAACTAATCGAGGCAGGCACCTGAGGAAGGCCTGAATGAAGTGTGTAACTGGAAACATGCACATTTGAAACCTTGGCTCCTGATGATTCCAGGTCCTTAGTGAGGCTTCTCCATGTGGCCTAGAATTACAGCAATTCAAATACTAGAAAATGAAACTGAAAGCTGTCTCTAGATGCTGCTAATACATTGACCACTACCAAAATCCACTCTCGGCACTGAAACAAGAAGGAAGGGTTTGCTTGATATTCTTTAATGCTTAATGCTTAAACCTTTTACTACTTCTGTAAAAAACAAACAAACAAAAAAAAAAAAACATAACAAATAAGTAATGGTGAATGTTGGTACAAATTGAAATATAAAATGCTTCTATTACACAATAAAGAAGTGATAAAACTTACAAAATAACAATCAGAAATTATATACATAGAAAAGTAACTGGTGAAATGTTACAGTAATCTCAGAATAATTAATATCATAACTATTATATTAAGACATTGGATGACTCTCTCTGTTTTTATGCAGAATTATTACCCCTAGAATCCTGTTGATATTTTGCCAGAATTAACCATATGTATAGGATGCTAGAAATCTGGTGTATGTTGTGAGAAGGGATTTTATGGAATATGGTTCCAGCTGTAAAATAAAAACAAAAACAGGGAAACAACCAAAACAGCCAGTAGCTGAAGACTGTTGCTTGCCTACATTAACTGGTTCTTCATGAGGTTTTGTGTGCACAGTTTTGACCATTACAGTTTGTCCACTGAAACACTTATTTTGCAGGGACTTCAAATGCAAATTGGCCACTGGTACTCTCTTTGACCTGCACAGAGGCTGCTCCATGTTCTTAGTTCTTAAACTTCAAATTAGAGAAAGTTGCAGTTCCCACACTTTTTTCTCAGCTTATGGTGTGTGTTCATAGGAGAGGTGATCATTGGGTCCACAGTGTGCTGCAAATTGCCTAGCTTCCCCAGACAGAAAAGCTTTTCAAACCTGACTATCCCGACTAGAAGTATCTGATAGACCCATTCTTAGAGGTCTAAGCCCTCATGAAGGACTGAAAGGAACAGCTGTGTTTCAGTTTGGAGTGTTTTTCTTAGGATGTTACATAGGAAACAAGAATTTTCTTCCCCTTAATCCCCAAACTTCCAGTGGACTACCAAACCAAGTTCCTTCTTGCTTGTTCTTTCCATGGATCTATACTTATAAGTAAAGCTTTAAATTTTAAGTAATTGAAGTTACTTTGTGCAGAGTGATACAACTTGAGACTGGGAAAGGATGGGTAGGAGGAACCGTTGTTTCCTCTCCTACCAACATGATTGAACCTAGGGTAGAGCCGTGCAGTCAGGGAACTCTCCAGCAAAGTGCAGAGTGAAGCCTTATATTCCAGCCTCTCATCCACAGTGCAAACTGCAGTTTTTACTGCTGGAGATGCTTTATTTCCAGATTAATTTAGTGTTGTCATGGTTTCTAATACACACAGGGTAAATAGCTTAGCACTCAGTTCAAGCACACCTGAGAAATAGGCCCCTGGCTGCTCCTGGCTGTACACCTTGCTCTGGGCACAGGCAGAACCTCCAAAGCAGGGGCTGTAGGAGGGGTGATGGCACTGACTCATTAATGTATTTCCAGAGCCAGAGGGCCTGCATCACTCTGTGACTCTCTGGTGCCCTACAGATGCTTAACTTGGGGCAAGGGAAGAAGTCTGGTGTTTGCTCTGCTCTAAAGATGAAGAAAAACTCTTGAGGGAGCAGAATTGACCTGGCTTCTCCCTGTCTATTCATATAATATGAGACTTGATATTGTCTGTCAGTACTCGTATTGTAGGTCTCTCAAGCAGAGCCTTTTGCATGCTAGGCAGATGCTCTGAGTTTAGGTGGATAAAAGCTCCCTAAAGGGGGGACCATGGCCCAGATCCAATAAAATATTCAGGTTCCTCACTTCCCACTTAAATCAATGATCAGCTATTAACTGCCAAGCATTTCAAGAGTACTTCTAGTGCCATGGGAAGATCAAAGAGGAGCAAGACCTCAGTCTGGTAGTCAGATATTTGTACAAGGAATGAGGTATTTCCAGAGGCTGAGACATATGAAAGAAAGAAAAACAGGCATGCAGAAAGCAAAGGACCGTAAACTGTATTTTGGAGTTAATGAAGGAATTCTGTGCATCCACAGTAGCGTCTGTGTGAACAACAGTTTGAAGGGGAAAAGGAAGAGAACAAGATTATATGGTATGTTATATCCTCCTTGCATGACCACAGGCAAGCAGTCTGAATGTGAATTATCAATTGAGTTCAACTCACCATTAAGCACCAACACGATAGTCATAATTTTAGGAAAAATCTGCATGTCAGTCTGTTTTTAAAAATGACATAAAATGACTAAAAATGGATATGGATGGGATTATCCAGGTATACTTTGAAGAGGGAGGAAAGAAGGTGGTCTGGGGCAGACTCTCAGAGATTTGGAGTCTCAGAAATAAGAGTTTTCTAAAGAAAAGGGGAAAGAATGAAGAGAAGAGAGACCTAAACCAAAGTATAATATCATTTCAGCTGTGTTTAAGTCACTTGAGATCAAGAGGGCTGAAATCTTTGACAGTGATGAGATCACTGAATTCCCTTTTTTTTTTTTTTTTTTTTTAATTTGTTTTCCCCCATGGTCTTCTAGGGGAGGTAAATACAACAGTGGGGGGTTGGAGAAGAAGATTAATGATTTTTTTTCTCTAAGATAAGACTTAGGGCATGTGGTATGGTCAGAGGAGATCAGACAAGAAATGTTAGCAGCTGAAAAGAGAGAAAAGAGTTGCGGGGGAGGAAGATAGAAGAGAAAATCAATAAAGAGTAAGATGAAATTCCAACTACACATTGATAATTTTCTCTATAGAGGAATTGACGAGATCAGGTATGGAGGTAGAAATGAAAACTGGGAAAGCAAAGGTAGGAAAATGGCCCTTCCTCTCCTCCTTCCCCATCGTCCCTGTATGCTGCTTAACCACAGTGAGTTCCCACGTTGAATCATCTTCTCATATTACTCATAAAGTCTCTCCCAGCTGTAGCAGTCACTGTGGCAGCATTAAATATCTGAGGAATAACACACTAGCTGATGTGGAAATTATAGCTATTGGTGGACCTTGGTCTCCACTTGGTAACACATGCTGTTCCTCCTCTTGTTGAGTAAAGGTTGTCAGTGGAAGGAAGGGAACAGAAGGCAGGAGGAGCAGGTGAACCATTAATGCAGATAGGCTGTAAGGGAAGGGGAAGCATTAGAGTGTTTGGCTGTGTACTGTGTTGAGCTAAGAGAAAGTAAGTGGTCCTTAGCCTTTGGTTAAAAGGAAGTAAAGGGAGTGGGAGAAGTTACTAAGGATCTTTGAGTGCAATGAAAACAAAAGGGAACAACACATGCAGCTGCAAATCAAGAAGGTCACCAATATTGAAGCTGAAGTCTCAGATGAAAAATTGGGTTGAAAAGAGACAAAATTAGAGGGGAAGGCTAATGGGGAAGTGTTGGAGGGATAATAGATGGCAACATGGATAGAGGAGGGAAAAAGCATCAACTGCTGTGCAGAGAATAAAGAGTGGGAAAGGGAAGGAGAAAAGGCTTAGAGAGCAAGCCCAAATTTTCCACCCTGATCAATGCCAGGAAGGAAATGAGACTGAAGGAAAGCCCTCTGTAAGTGAAGGTGGCTGCAGACAGCAGACAGAGACCTAGTTGTTGCAAGAGTGAGATTTTCACAGCTCCCACTAGAAAACTGGGAAAGCTTACCTCCTCAGTTCTTGAAGGGCAAAGAAAGGGAGGGAGGCATAATAAAATTACCAGTGTCCAGGAGGAACTTAGATATAAGATGATAGAAATGTTATATAAGGAAATAACACATTATATTCCTAAAGATTTTCTTTCCAAAATCTAATTAACCATATTCACAGCAAAGCTATGAGAGTTCGAAGCACAGAAAGGGAGGTTTCAGGAGAGACTACTTTAAAATACACCTGCCAGCAGCCAGCTCTTAGAAAATCATTTTAATTTCCCCTGATCTTGTCTGGATAGAGTTCAAAAGCCTTTTAAATCTTGTTTTGGCCTTCTGCCTTCATAGCTGTTTATTTCCTATGATTTTTATCCAACTCAAACTTTGGGGGCTGTTCCACTGAGCTACTTCAAATTTAGCTGATACATCCCTTCTTTCTTAGAGCAATCTCCTAAATGACTGGAACTTCCTAATGGTGTGAGCTTTTCTGTGATAAGTGAAAGAAAATGGTGATGCTGGATGCTTACTAAGAGCCTGGTGCCAGACAAGACAGTCCGACCTTCAGACAACCTTCAAACAGAGCTAACAGAAAACTGGACTTTCTGTCCTGCAAGTATTTGCAATGGTTACACACAGATTTTCATCTGGAATCAGGACAAAAAAAAAAAAAAAAAAGGAAAAAAAAAAAAGAAAAAAGCTTTGAAACTTCACAAAGAAGTAACATTCTTCCATTTTTATTTTTATTTTAAAATTTCAAAATATTAACTTCCATTTAGTCACACATTTATCATCACAATGATTTGAATCCCCTCTAAGTCTCATGAGGGTTGCATTTTAGATGCAGTTTTCTAAGTGTAATGGTGAGGGATTGTTGGTGCATCACAGTAGTTATGTGGAGGCCCAAGGCTATTCAAGCAGACAAGCCATCTAAACACTGCAAAATACTTTTTTTCTGCAGGGGGTTGTGGATATATATATATATATATATATATATATATATATATATATATTTGGGGGGGTGTCTTTCCTGGGCAGCTTGACCTCAGAGCCATTTCTAGACAAGACACAGTAGTCCTTCCACAAGGACTGTGTTTGCTTCACCCAGTGCTTGCTGGTATAGGAGAGCCTCACATGAGGGCCTCTGGGGCTCTGCAGTGCTTGTACACGTCTGACTGACCAGACTTGCTTAAGGCCAGAATGGAATGAGGTGACTGGCAAATTGTGCCCTTTTCCCTTTTTTTTTTGGCGATATATAAAGAAGGCCTGAAAAGTATTTTCATTTTCATCTCTTAACATTAACCTTTTTTTTGTGTGTGTGTGTGTGTGTGTGTGTGTGTGTGTATTGGTCATGTCAATATATTGTGGACATAAAGAGGACTAATGAAATGGTGAAGTCAGAAGACCTAAGCCCTAAGCGGAGGGAAACTGTGAAGAGAAAACACCTCAGACAGGCACTCTCGTATTTTTCTTAGCACCTATTTATCTTCAGTGGATTAATAATTTAGGTAAATGGCACCAGTATCAAGGAGTTAGCACCTCAGTCCCTGAAGTTGTGGAGACACAGCCATTGCATACATTCCAAGTAGACATGTTTATGTGATTAATGATACTGAAACACCTATATCAATTATAAGACCTGCTGTTTTTATTTTGGCTGAAGTCTGTGTAAAGGAACTTTCCTATTGACACTAGGTGAGTTTATTGAAGCCAGTGAATTGATTTATAATGAACTGAAGCATTCATATTAACGTTATTCACACAAGCCTGCACTAGTCAGGAAAGGAAAAAATGGCCAAGAGGGGTTATCACAGCAGCAAGAGTTCAACAGAGATTGTCCCACCATTAACAAGTATAGTGTGGACACAATGGGTTTCGAGGGCTGAAGGCAGAAGGCAGTGTCCCTTGGGTGGCACCTTAATCTCAGACTAGGCTAAAGCTGTCTGAAAACACAGCCTTGTATGCTTTCCTTGGTCTTTGTTTCTACCTGAATGGACAAGATCTGAGGCAGTAGGTGCCCTGTTAAAGCTAAACAGAACAAGATACAGTATTGAGACTCTTTTTAAGGAAAAGAAGGAAGAGGAAAAACTACCTTGGGGAAATAAATATCTTCATGCTTTATCTTGTAAGACTGGTTAGAAATACCCTTAATGGAGCATCTTTGTATGACAGGAACTTTCAGAAGTTCTTCTGGAGTTCAGTAGCTGTGCTGGTCTCATCACCAGGTCAAAATGTGAACTTCCTACTGTGGGCTTGGCTGCAAATGGTTCATCAGTGGGTGCCAATATTTTTGGAGAAGATAGGATTTGTGTTTGCACCCTTAGGCTCTAGCATAAAGGTTTGATTTGATTTGGTTTTATTCAGATGATACCTAACATGAGAAAGATACCTCACTACCAAATCCTGTCTGGAGACAGGGAGCCCCTGTTTAGTAGGTAGCCAAAGGCTTTTCCTTTTTAAGCATAAAAAGCTGTGTCTCTTATCATATGCAATAATTATTTCACGATAAAAACCCAGTGAAGACTAAGCTCTTAAGTTTTGCCAGAGGAAAATTAACTGAAGTCAGCCTCACATGGGTACAGGGCTGATCTTTGTGAACTTACCTTATGGCAAAGCTAAAGCACATTGCCTGTGTGGAGCTTTTACCTCTGGCTACATATTGGTAGTCTGTGGGGGTGAAGGAAAGCACAAACAGAAAGACAGTTAAGGTGAAGCCAGCAGCCCCTCCTTTCCTGTTTTACAGCACAGTAGAACTACCCCAGTCTGTGCTGTTCGCTATTTTATTTTATTTATTTATTTATTTTACAGCAGGATGGGAAACTTGTGTTAATTATCCATTGTCAGAAGCTACCCTTTTTGCCTGCAAAGATAGTCTCAGCAGGACAGGGTTGCAGTAAGGCAGAGGGAGGGCACTCCCCAAGGGGGACTGCTGCTAAGACATCCCGGTGCAGCTACAATCCTGAGCACACTAGCTCCAAACCCCAGCACATCAGGAACCTGGTGGGGGGCTAATCCATAACGTAATGCTTGCTGCCTGCACAACGCTGCCATCTTGTAATTTTGCCTCAGGACAAGCTTAGCCAAGCATGCATATATTTATCCCTGTGAACAGCAAGTATTTCATAGCAGGTAGGAAGCGATCCAGGTGGGCTTGCAGGCCAGGAGAGTCGAAGCAGCTTGGTTTTACTCGCAAGGTTGTGTGTTAAGTGCTTTGCTCCACATTCCCTTGTGGTGTGTGTCCAGCCGTTTTTTGCAAGGATACTTCCCAAGAGGTGCTGGTAGCATGGGGAGAGAGGCCGGGGATGGCAGGCCATGCAGGTAGCATGGGGAGGCAGGGATGGCAGGCCGTGCTGGCCGGGGGATGTCGGCCTAGCTGCAGTGCGCCTGCTACTGCAGGCAATGCGCTGAGGAACCTTCTCCTTCTTTCACCCCTCTGCTATTTTTTCTTTCTTTTTGGTTGAGGACAGAGGAGCCTTTGAAAGCTTTTGATAAACTTATGTAATTGGGTATGTTTTCCAAAGCACAGCTCTGTTCTTTCCGAGGGCTTAGCTAAGAACATTATTCTGATTCTTCCCTAGGCCTTCAAAAGTGCCGATCCTTTCAAACATGTGCAGTGTGAAGGATTACAAATTTGTTTTTCAAAGGACCCCAAATCCCTGCTGCTTTCATCAGTTCCCCTCCCGGTGCCCCCCGTTTTCCTCCCCCCACCCTTTGCCTCTGAGCCCCAGCTCCCAGCCGCAGGATGCTGACACTCCTCCTCTCCCTCCACCTCTCACTTTTTCATCTTCTTTTCAGCCCCCCCCATCCCTCTTCAACCCCCAAATATTTTTTATATG
This sequence comes from Oxyura jamaicensis, assembly GCF_011077185.1. NCBI lineage: Eukaryota > Metazoa > Chordata > Aves > Anseriformes > Anatidae > Oxyura > Oxyura jamaicensis. Next base: position 46,427,454 of record NC_048895.1, on the reverse strand, counting down.
CAAACAAATGTGCAGAGAAACATCGCCATGGCAACCACGACGCAGTGGGCCCTTGGTGTTGATGCGAGGTCTCAACTTTTAAAATAATGGCCTGAAAAGAACAGGAAGGGGACAGACTGAGGCAGAGAAAGGGAGTGAGGGAGAGGCAAAAGCAATGAAAAGTGGGACAAAACCATTGGAAATGCATTCAGGCTGACATCATCACCCTTTCCCACAGTGGTCATTCACTTATGAGGCTCCAGTGTCCATTCACTGTCTTAAAGCTAGCTTTCTAGAGCCCGGGGAGACCATCTCTCCCGGCCTGAATGCCTGCCTGAATGCCTTTTTTGTTGTGAAACAGTGAACTGTTTCTGAAACCCTGCATAAAGGGCTGAGTAATTCACTTCAGTTGCCAGGAAGTCTGAGCCACTTGTGAGCTAACAATAGTTAACTTTATCTCCCAGCCCGAGCCCCAGTTCCAGCTGTAGGTCCCGAATCCTAATAAGGGCTTTACTCATGCCTCTGAGGTTATGGTAATATTTTATACATCTTTTTTCATTAAGACACAGTCATAGCTACTGTTGAGGCACCGGAGGCAAATGCTGTCGATTGAGGAGGGGAAATAAAAAGGGAAGGAGGGGGGAGAAAATAGCTTTTTATATCAGGCAGACAGATTTGCTGTTTTATACTAGAATTGTAAACTTGGTTTGGGGGAAACCGGGGAACATAATTTAAAACAACAACAACAACAAAACCTGCATTAGAAACCTCAGAATAAAGTGAGATCTTATAAATGTTTTTTATCTGTTAAGCAAACAGCCTCAGCTTTTCAAATGTAGAGGTTGCTGCTTTTATTTTTTGCTCTCCTCCTCTGTCCCTGCATTGCATCCATGATGGTGGCAAGGAAGCGGGTGAATCATGAGAGTAGTAGATGAATTTGTTTGGGTTTTCCTTTTAATTTGAATTTGGATGTTGGTGCTCAGAAAAATTCTGCACGGTGACAGCACAGCTGTGTATAAGCAGTGACACAAAACAGTGATTCATATGGTAGTCCCGCAAAGCTGGTAACCATGGTGTGCCTTTGAAAGATGGGAAGAAGTTTTCTTCTTCACCTTCTCAACTAGGTGCTTTCCTGGGAACTAATAAAATCAAGTTCAGTGCAAGAACAGTTCTACATGATCTCTTTGGCCTCTGACGTTTTTCAAAAGAAAAAAAAAAATTGCTTATTCCTCACTTTTAAGCAAATGATCATTCGGACTAGAATTTATTTCAGAGCATCACTGTGAACATTCTTGTTCAAGGTAAAAGACGGCACAGCTTGAAAAACTCTTGATTGTCTTTGGTATATGTGTCTTACTCGCTGTGCCTTGAGAAACAGCATTAGAAATGCCTGGATGAAAATAAAAGCTCATCTTTCAAAGCTCCACTCAATACTTTATTAATGTTTATAAAAAGTGATTGAAAGGTGCATATGGGATTTGTAAAACTAAAGCACAGATGCACTCAGTGTATTCCCCTAGAACAGCAATACTGTTTTCTTGATCTGTACTCACGACACCAACCGATGCCAGTGGGAGCTGCATATGTTGTGGATGAGGTCACTACAGGGTCACTGCATAGTAAATAAGTTGCTTGGCTTTGTGTATAAGTTCAAGTATTGAATCACTTTCATATCTTCTCTCAAAGTGACCTTTACCAGGGGGGAATACCACGCTCTGATGGAGTGACAGATTTGAACTGGCCCTTTTCCTGTCTAACAGCAGTGACTTCTGAACTTCGCTGTGGGTTTGTCTTGACAAGAATGAAAAGCTGCTTTCAGAGGATGGAAGCTCACAAGCTATGTGTTGTTGTACACACGCGCAAGCATATATCCCCCTGCATACTCTCTTTTCCTCTAATCAAGATGAACCGGGTGAGAGCAGAATCAGACATCAGAACAGCACAACCCACAGGTAGCAGGCAGAGGGGAGAGGAGAGATGCAGGAGAACCATGTTACAAAAGACATTTATTAATCATGAACTAACTGTAAAGTCATCAGAGCCACCCCAGTGGCCCTGACTGAAAACTCTGGTCTGCTACTAGTGTGACTTTCACAGCACTCTCTGCATGGGCTGCTTCTGTTCTTGAGCTGAAACACGAGTTGAAGCTGACTGCATTATATTTTGACAATCCATTTAAAAAAAAAAAAAAGAATTTATTTGCTAATCCTTCAGGGGGAAGGGAGTATAGAGGGACTAAGAGCACGTGATGGAGGAATCCAGCTTTCTAATTTACACTGACCTTCAGGCTTGACCATAAACTTTTACCACCCCCAAATGAACATTTCATTTCATTCTGGAGATATGTTTTGGTGCATGTAAAAAAATCTGACCACTTTTTTACATGCACAAATACAGACTAAGCTCTTTTGAAAGCCGCGACCTGTGATGTGGACTTAAAATCTGCCTCTTAATATATACTTTTGCCACAATTGTCTGTATGATCTAGTCTCTCTCTAGTCATCTCCTCACTCTCAGGGCACTGCAAATACTCCAAGAAACTGTATGCCTCAACTATATCTGATTTCATTCTCTCACTCCATTGGGCTATCTGCTGACCTAAATGTGTGATAGCGAGAAATCACCACCTAATTAAGGCATAATAGGATGCCAATGAAACAAAATAAATAAAAATCAGAAAGGATTTTAAGAATACAGTAGCACTCCTGTGTTTCAAACTGATTAGCAGGATTTCTTCTGAAAAGAACAGTGTTTGAGATGTTTTTCGTTTTTAGATAACCAGGTCAAACATTTTTCACCCTGTGTTGTGAAATCCCAAAACCTCATCTCTCGAATTACCCAAAATGGAATATCTCCATGGTTTTTATATCCTACTTGTGCTTTCAAATTCCATACAGCAGTCCCTTTGATCTTAGTACCCTACTCAGTCCCTTTTGGCTCTTAATTCTTTGTCCTCTGCTTTTAGTGACTTCATTTTTTTTTTTTTTTTCCCTCCTATTTCAAAGCCTGGTCTCTCTTTCCTTCTGTTCTGGCAGAAGAGACCTGTCTCTCACTCCTCAAGTTTTCATTATTTAGGGAGATTCTCTTCTTCTGCTACCTGGGTTGTCTCTCTTTTTCTTGTTCTCTCCCCCTTCAAAGGCTTCTTTTTCTGTTTCCAAGCCTCCACTGTTGGACTTGTGTTTCTTTTTTATTAGACAGTTCTTACTCAGAAAGCCTCATCATCCTGTCAAGGACCACGTTAGCTCCTGATAACTGCATGCTACAGCCCCAGAGCTTCTCAGAGTTACCTTGTGATCCAAAACACTGTGAAGACCAAACACATAGCAGCATATAGCCTGCTCAGTTCTGCTCTTCTCCTAACAGCCTCTGTCTTAGGTACAGGGAGCTGAGAGATGCTCCATATTCATAGCACAGGCTTGATTTGCACCAGGTGTGTCATACAGGCCATGAAGCTCCTGCGTGAGAAGATCTGATGGCTTTTCACCCCATTTGTGACTTGGGGACAACATTAAACCAGAGAACACGAGCCATAAGATCAGACTGTAAAGTCTCTGGCCCATTTTGTCTACTGGACAGCAAAGATTATCCAGGGTTTTCTGCATCTGACTTAAAAGAGACATCTCTGACGAGCCAGAAACTGCAGGGTACATTTACCAACCATATCTGATCCTAAGGGCTACAAGCATTACTTTTCACTCTTTCTTCGTGCAAGAGCCAAGGAAAGGCAAGTGTTGTGAAAGCTGTAAGAGAGCTCTGTGTGTCCATAAAGGGATGTTTCAACCATACAGCAGTTCTCAGCACAGCTTCCTTTTACAAAAGTAATGTTGAGAGGGGAGAAAAAGCCTTTCCTTCTCCTACATCTTTGGAGACTAAATATTATAAAATAAAACTCCAGAAGAGACAGTGAATCTGATGCAAGCCTCTATTATACCCCAGATTAGCATACCAAAGTCACTGGCATGAACCCAGTGGTTGGAGTTTGCCTGTTCACCAGTTGGACTGTTCCATTTTGGTGGTGCGCTGGTCTAGCACTGATGTAACACCTCAGTCAAACTCTGTGAGCCCACTTTGAAAGACTGTAAGCGCTTCCTCCAGGTGGCCAGGCAAGCAAAGCAAAATGAAGGCTGCTGGTGGGTGAAGTGAAAAATAAATAAATAAATAAATAAACAACAACAATAACAAAAACAGGATAAAAGAGTTTGATATTTCTCAGAGCCACACTTGGAACGCAGCAGGTATCCTAAAGGATATGTCTAAGGCAAAAGGAGAGAGGAATATTTTTTTGGCTGGGGATGGTGACAGCGATTACTGTGCAAGTACCAAGAGCAGACCTCTTTTTTTGATGTCCCAGGGAATAAAGTTGGACATAGGGCAACAGGAAGCAACCCCTTCTTCATTTTTTTACTGTCACCTATCTGTGTAACACAACCAGAAAACTTCATTTCTGCATTCAGAAATACCACTTAAGAATCAAGCTGTTGGTCCTCCATTCAGAAACCTGATCTTTGCCCAACTATTCTCTCAAGTCATCTTTTCCAGTGAAGTCTAATTTGAACTGCATGTGTGTCTTTATACTTTCTGAAGCAGGAAATATTAATCACTAAATCTGATTGGTCTCACTGCTGCTTTATCCCAGAGCAGCTTTTTTAGCTTATGAAAACTGGTGTCAGTTGACATTGTCATCCACATGCCTTGATGAGTAAGAGCTGAAGCTGAGCTATTTTCATTAGACAATAAAGCAGAGAAGCTGATAAACGCTGAGGTAGGGTAGATTTCAGCAGGGAGGTTTTAAGAAATGAAGTTTCTCATTGGTCTCATACCCATCCTATTACTGGAAATGGAGCCGCCTAAGCTCATCCTTTTAATGTTTTTATTAAGCGATCTCATCAAAAGACAGGAGAAGACTGTGCAGCCAACTGAGAAAATTAAGGGGGGAAAGGCTTATTGTTATATAAATGTCCCTTCCTCCCACTTTCACAGAGCTGTTCTTGATCCTTTCAAAGCAGTCTCCCTTCGAGTAAAGGAGACGCTGTTAGCTTATATCATACAAAGAAGAAATTACAAGTTAGTCTTTTATGTTAATATTTTAGTCTCTTAATGCCACTATTATTTATCTAGCTAGAACTGAGTGCTAGGGGCTTTTCAGATAGCAAGCTCTGAGTCCCAGTGTATGGTGTATGGGTGATACACGCAAAAGGACGTGTGAACCGGCATCTAGTTAGGTGTTGGCCTGCCCCGAGAAGATGGGCACGGGGGTGCCATCTCTGTGGCACTGGGGTAAGTCAGACTACACACACTCTTCAAAGTTGCTCCGCTCTGAGCTTTGAGGTATGAGGCTTGATTTCTCAGTGCATTATTTTTCCTGCTGGTAAAAAAGAAGCCACCGTGCTTTGTCGCCGTGCCTTTAGATTTCAGACGGTGTCAGGAAACACATCTTCCCATGTAGATAAGGACTACTTAGCATACTGGAACATGCTCTCATTAGAGGCCTCAGTGCACTGCTACAGCGTGATACCTCAATAAATGCATTTCTTCCTCTGCCAGAACACTTTTTGATTTTCTGTACTCAGTTCCACAAACAAGCAGTGAAATTTCAACTGTATTTTTAACAAGTTTGTTCCATACCTCCCTTTAAAGTTCCCCTTTTCACTTGAAAGATGAGTATTTTAAATTAAACAGAGAGAAAAGGCAAGGGCAATCTGAAGGGTAGGGGCAAGGGTTACAATGTTTAGTCCAAAGTTTATTGTAATTTCTTCCTTTTTCATTTGCCCTCCTGTGTTTCCTTGGAGAGAACTTTGAGTGGAAAGTCGAGCAGAGTTGATTCTTGATTTCTCTGGATACCACTGTAGAGGAAAATTCACTGCACTTTATTGCTTAAGCAATTGCCTAAGCAAGCAATGCTTTCTGATCTCAATGGATAAGATTTTCTAAGCTGATGCACTCACCTTTTTTGTGATAAAGTCTCTGAAGGCCAAAGATAAGAGGTTGATCTGGTCCAGAGGGTCTCCTCATTTGGGGAGAAGGGCTGAGGCTCTGCACCTCCACAAGCTCACTGGTATATGTCAACACTTGAGCGAGACCCCTCCTGTGGTCTCAGTGCTTCTCATTGGAAGCAGCACGTTAAAGGCAGTGCAGAAAGGGAGACAGAGCTGTGTTTCTTTTCTTCCTCCCCATATCCCCCAGGCCCTAGGCATGTCAATGCAGGGGTGACACAGGGAACTCCTTTTTTAGAGGAGCATCAGGTCTGGTCACAATATGCTGGAAAGAGCCTCTCCATGTACCCTAGGGCCTCCCTGGGCTCTGCAGACAGCAAAACGCTAAACAGTGATGTGCCTAAATTTGGGTTTCACACAGCTCTTTCTGACACTCTGTGCCAGCATGATGCTGTGTTACAGACTACTACATCCATTAAAAACCCTGAGGCCCAAGGTTGTCTGTAGATGGGACTGGGTTGGTTATCTTCCACCCCCATGCCAATCATGCAGGGATTAGTTACTTAAGTCTAGGGGGATACTTGGTGGGGCTCAGTGGCCCAGGACACACCACCCTTATACAATTCTAGGATGTACTGACATATAAACTGTCTCTGAAGCTTTGGGGTGTATATTGCAGTTCAGAGTTTGGTTTAGCTCAGAGAAAAGACCCAACAAAGATACTCAGTTTGGGATCCCTTCCCATAGCTGAACCATATAATAGGTTTGGTCTATGTATATCTCTTGTACATCTCTGATCTTCTTTATATATAGGTTGATACCTGTGTGCACATATGGGCAAATGCAGAGCATTCTTTGGGGATGGCAGGCAGTCAGGTGGGAAATCCTGCACACTGCGGGCCCTCGATGAGTTCAGCTGATAAATAATGAGTCCTGGCTTCTGACAGTGCCAATTTCTTAACCTTTGGGATCATTAACGACTTCTCCCTTCCACTGGGGGAAAAAAAAAAAAAAAAAAAAGAGCCAGCAGTTCCTGCAGCTTTCTGAGACACAAGCAAAGCATTTAGCACCACAAATAAGCTCATAATTTGACAGGCAAAATGCCAGGAAAAGTGAAAGCAGATTTCTCCCTCCAAGGCCCTGAATATTTTAGTAATTCTTTACTTGTTTTCCAAATGCTATTTCCTTTTTGTTTAATCACAGGTTCAGGTCAAGACACTTTTCAAAATATCACGTCCATGTGCATTCTCTTAACCTTAAGGATGCTCACAGTTTCCTGCTTTGCCAGCCAAAACAAACACAACCCAGAAATGCCTATGCATGTCCAAAGCAGCCACCAAGCAGCTCTCATTTTTAATTTACTGTAAGATGGATGTACCATCCATCCATGTATTATTTTTTTTTCACTTATGTGCAAAGCCAGCATCCATAACAAGTTTTCAAGAAGCTGCATTTGCTGTGAAACTCATCAAAAGGAATTAGCTACAGTGAATGAGCAATAACTTTAGATGGCAGGGCTACAAAAAAGTTGAGGCTGATAAAGGCCATAGGCAGGCAGAATATTTAAGCTCCTTGAAAATGAAATAATGCTTTGTCTTCCCCAAGAGCCTTTCAGGCAAGGAGCCCAATGGATTATCACAGGGACTGGGGAAGCTGGTTGTACCCCAGGGCAGAGTCTGGCTGTCCCAGGCTCCTTGTTGGAGAGGAGCCTTTGGCTGCGCTCATGGGACTGATCTAAGAGGATGGGACTGCTTTTCTCTCCCTGAAGGACCAGGCTTCCTCCTCACAGTGGGCCATCCAGTCCTGCAGAGACAGGATGCTTCAGTCCAGTGTTTTCCTCATCTAGGGAAGCTATTCAGGAACAAGAGTAACAGCCTGGGGCTTCACTGCCTTTCTGAGAACTGTTGCAGCGTAAGAGGAAGAGGGTAGTTGCACCATTTGCATAGAGCCACAGCAAGAGAAATTCTAACTAGATGCAGAGAAAAATAAAAAATCACTGTGAGAGTGGTTCAGCACTGACACATGCCTAGCAAGGTTATGGACAAGGTATGCCTCTTGTCCTTCTCTTCAAGTATGCACCTTTTGCTTGGCATTTTCTGCTTTTCTGCTGGGAAGACAAGGTTTGAAGTTAACTGATGACGCCACATAGACGTCTATTTTTGAGGAGAAGCTCCCATCCTAGAGGCAATTTTATACAAATTTTGCAAAACAAAAGGACTTGTTGAAGATCACACTGTATATTGGTAACAAAGCATGGCTGCACCCCGGCAGTCTGAGCACTAATGCCTTGTAGCCAGAGGACACACTTTCCCCCAGTTTCTCTGAGGAAAGGAAAAGAACAGTTCTGTGGGCAGTCTCTGCGAAGAACTTGTCACCATGGTGAAATGCCAGTTGTGATTATACTATGTAAACCTTCCGAAATACACACGTCAAATGGAAAAAAAAATAATCTTAAAATTAACCCCTATCAATCAGATTAAAGGGAGAAGAATGACATATTTAATTTTGCTTAGTACTCACCAGGGAAACAATGGACTCCAGCCTTGTTCATTAATATTTAATAAGAATTTTATTAATTTTCTTAAATAAAGGGTTTAATTTCTGATTTGTACCTACTTCTTGGATCCCAGTGGAACTCATCTTCTGTGTTATCAGCTTTTGCATTTGTTCTTGGGATCTTTATTTTATTTTATTTTTTATTTCCTGCTTTCCTCTTCTTTTTGACAATGAATCCTAACAAAGTTAGCCAAACTGCAGGGCAAAGATGTCACAACAGTCGGGATGGCTGTAAGAGTGAGAACCACATGCTGGTTGAGTTGCAAACAGGTGTGGACCTGTTCTTCTTGCAGTCCAGAGCAGGCTATCTGCCAAGGAGCTCAGTCCCCCCGGAGTCCCCCAAGCTGATCATACATCCCACTCAATGCAGAAAGGTAGCTGGCTTCACTGCACTGTAATTTGTTAATTAATTAATCACGCTGAGATGAGGTGCAGGGCTAAGGTGACTGCTGCAGGGGTGCTTACCAAGGCCTTGCTGGGGGTGCTGGCACAGCCTCATGAAGAGGCCGCCCACCCCTGAGGCAAGGTCAGTCTGTTTCACTTATCCAGGGGGTGACTCAGGAGTAGCACTGTGGTGACTTTCAGCTCAGTTGTGATGGGATTCTTACCGGTGTGTGTTTGGGGAGAGGGAGCCGATGGCAACTTGGTGAAGAGCCCTGTCTGCTGCTGCAGGTGCCAGGCATCCCATACCTCCAGCCCTCAGCAAGCAGTAATTAGCCAAGGAGTGTATTAATTTACTGTGTGTGCAAGGCGTTCAAAATGGCTTTTTGTTAATTCAATGACAAAATGGATTTTTTCCCTGGCCAGTTCTGACATTTATTCACTTGGGTGCAGGAATACCCAGGTTGTCACTGGAGAAGGAGGAAGGACTGTCCAGGTGCTGCTGCACCAAGGAGAAATGGTGCGGGTCTGGGGGTGCTAACTGCACTGAGGCTGATGGAAGAAAGTCTGACTTCCCTTTTCTCACAGAGATCTTGTTGAAAGAAAGCACCTCTGGGTGGTACAGCAGGGAGGAGAATTTTTGGATCAGTGCAATTTTTGCAGTGCAGAAGAATTTGGAAATGGTTTCCTGCTTTTCTTTAATTTCTTACCTCCCCCTGCAAGCTGTGAAATTTCCTGAGTCCTTACAAGTCCTTACTCAGATTTTGAGGTCAGCAAGGAATTTGCAATAGTTTAAGAAGAAATTGCTGTGACTTTTCTTTGGTGTTGTTTGTGAAACGCACTACATACAAAGAATATATTGCATATGCTTTCTGAGCTGGAAGATGAAGTTGAGGGAACGGTTCCGGATTTGCCTGCCTGTAACAGTGATTAATTTGGCCAAAAAGCTGTGACAAGAGAAATCACAAATGATTCCTGAAGTTGATTGTATTATTCCATCACATAGAAAAGGCAAACTGCAGGTCCACTTTTCTTTCACAGGATATGATTAATTCCCATTGTTTTAATCACTGTTGTGTGTGTTATGTGGGGACTGAGCAGGGAGAGGAGAAAGGACCTAATAGCAGAAAACTAAATATTATCTCTAATCCCGAATTTTCCTCTCTGGGAATCACTGAAAGGCCTTGGCTACAAGATAGATAATGTTCATATACCTTTTTTTTTTTTTTTTTTTTTTTTAAAAAAAATCCTGCTGTAAATAGCAAAACATTTTGTGAACAGAGTGGGGAACATGGACGGTCAAATGAGGACTGTAAGATTACTTCGGTGTTCATAGTAAAGCACTGCAAAAGCACTGCAAGTCTGGTTTTGAGAGGTTGCTGCAGGGTCTCAAAAAGCAAACAAATCTCTGCTAAAATGGAAACATCCTTCTTATGACAGAAGTGCAACTGCCTATACGGCTATTGGCAGCTTGCAAAGCCCACATAATTGGTCATGGGGATAAAAGGCAGAAATATTTCTAGGTCCAGCACTTTTTTGCCCGTTTCAGTATCACCCTGCAAAGCAATATGACCATTGTCATGTATTTTCCTCCTATGTTTTCCCTGTTTCTTCTTGAGAACCTTCATCTTTCTCAAAAAAAACCCGTTGTCTCTCAAGGACACCTAATCCTTATTCCTTGCTTTCAGGGATTCATTGATGTGCCAAGAAAGGCCACAGCTTAGCTGAGCTGAAGTGGACTGATCCTGTAATTTCTGTTTTCTACTTTCCTTTGTTTTACAATCTATATAGTATTAGAATTTTTTTTTGAGATGAAATTGTCCAAAAATGTCATTTCTGTCAAAAAATGAGGGAAATCTTAAAAAGTTTGAAACTTCTTGTTTCAACAGTCTTTAAAGAAATACTGAAATAGTTTCAAAAAAAAAAAAGCCCATAAAAATGATTTGACATTTTCCAAATGAAACGTTTTCACCTTTTGTTTCAAAATGGATTTTTTTTTTTTTTAATTTAAAAGTGACCCAAACTAAAAGGAAACAAAGTTCAACTAAACACCTGGAGAATGAAAACTGGGTTGAACAGTTTAGTCTGAATTACCCTGTTGAAGAACATAATAAATTCACAAAATATTTTGCTGTAATAAATATAATATTTACTTGATTTTTCCACAAAGGACAAAAAATAAATACACTTTTTGTACCCCTTGGCTTTAAGCTGAAGCCATGGAAGGATAAAGTGAACACCTTTTGCTTCTTTTGCAGTGACAGCAAAACCCTGAGTGACAGAAGAGTTGCCAAAATTCTTCCAATTTGTCTGTTGGCTTACAGCAGGTTGGTTGCAAAAACAGAGCAACAGCAATCTCAGCCCCATTCCTTTTGGTGATAAGAGAACTACAGCCCCAGATCACAAAGCTCTTAGTGAAGAAGAAATCGGGTGATGCTCAGCCCTGAAACTGGCCAGCTGCAACTAGACTACTGAGCCAAGAGGAGCTACCAGCTCTTTTGAACAGTTGTCATGTCTCACCTAAATGCAGTCCCAAGACCTTTAATTTGCTTGCTGAAGCCCCACGTCACTGACCTGGCTGCCCCTTGCACGCAGCTTGCTTGCAGCTCTTCCCACACTGCCCTCGGTGCTGCAGCTACTGCCCGTGGGCGCTGAGCGGGGAGGTTAAAAATACCCATCACACATGCCACCAGAGAGCAGAAGCATTTCTTTCTGCGTACCAAATCCCTACCCGGGGTTCGGTTACGGTCCCTGCCTGGGCTAGCACATGCCGCCTGGGATTAAGCAGCCTGTGAAACCGAGGCCTGCTGGGAGCAGTGTGAGCCCCCCCAGCCACAGCCTTTGACTAGAGCACCCCCGGAGGGTGGGTGGGAGGCTCGGCAGGGCTCTTCTCAGGTGTTTCCTCTGGGGGCCGCTCCCTCAGAGGGGGTGGCATCTGCTTTGCTTTCTAGCTTCAGGCACAGTCCAGAAGTGGGGTTTGGAGCCATTGGTGCCACCCCACTTGTCCCAAGTCCCCATATTGGCTTTGCTCTCATGCTCTCTGGCATTTGATCTCTGTTTTTGTTCTTTTGCTTAGTGCTGTCATCCAGACCCATTCTTCATATGAGGATTTTCCTCCTTCTTTCCTTTGGAAAGTCTTTCAAATCCTTGAGGGGATGGGATGGGGCTTGGTGCGGGATGGGGCTTGGCCCCCACCAGCAGTATGTGGATCGAGCAGGGGATAAGTGAGTAGGAAACGTAACTCCACATAGACTGTGCTGTCCAGACACTTTGGCTATCACTCCTTGCACTGTAAATCCAGTGCATTCTCACCTCCATGAGTAGAGTTTCCTTTTTTATCTGTTCATAAGATCAACATTTGGCTTAGAGTCTGTCCTTGCCATTGTGTTTGCATCTGTATATCTGTACAAACATACCCGTATAAATACATATTAATGAAGTTCAGCAACTCTGTGAAATGAAGAACACAAATGTCACTGTAATAGCTTGAAAAAATAAGGACTACAGGACTTAGCTCTTTTGCGCTATCCTTTCATGTTGCAACAGCTTCCGTAAACAGGGTGTCAGGAGGGACTGGGTGACTTATAAGTTTGTGATAAGGTATCAGCCTTGGCTCTGTGGTTCAGATGTAACTCCATGCAATAGTGCCTGAAGGGTGCCGCCATCAAGAGCAGTTTTATATTGGTGTTTTTACCTCCAGTGGACAGAGACCTCTCTAAGAAACTGCTGGCCCCTCTGGCATTAGCCGAGGTTGCTCTTGGAAAAAATAGCTGTGAATAGAGCAGGTGAAAGATTCTTTATTTATTTCTTTCTCCTAGTTCAGAGCCAAGGTAGATTTGTGTAGCACCATGGGCATAGCCACATGTCCCCCACTCCTATACAACTGTCTTTTGGAAAGGAAAGGGTGCTTCAGGACCCAGGATATACATGTAGTGTGTTTCATGGGCACCATAGCTAGGCATTTTAAGAGCAGTTTATTACAGCAGAAGCTGATAGCATGCTGCCTGGAGTGCACTCCCAAGGATGGCTGGAATATTAAAGGGTCTAAAAAGAGCCTTTCAGAAGTGCCACTCCTACACACCAGGGTACAGCAGGAGGTACACAGCGGCAGTCTGTGTGTCATTCACAGTAGGGATTGCCAACACAATGGCTTCTGCTTTTCCTGCCTGTTCAGTATTATTTGTTGCATGTTGATATTGTTGATGTACTTAAAGAGATGATGTATTTTTCCCATGGCATGAACAAAATGACTTGCATTTTGCAAGGAGAGTAATGGTAATGAGAAGTCAGGCTTCAAGAGGGAATGGTGCTAAGGTTGATGGCAAGGAGAAATAAATCTTGTATGCTCAGCCTGGTCTGAGCTGAGTGTTGTTTCCTTAAATAAATTAATAGTCAAGTCCACATGTTCTAACCTTATGGGGAGGGGCAGAAGAGGGCGCAGCCTGCAACCTCACATTGGGTGTCATTTCTAGTAGCTGCTCTTTTGCCATTAGCTGAATCCAGCTTCAAACAAGCCAAGAGTTTGGTGTTTTAGCTCAGGTTTCATCAAATCCTTGCCCCTGCCTTGAAGCAGCCCAGAGCTTGACATGATCATAAAGATGAACGATGATGTAAGATTTGTCTGAAGCCAGCCGGGCTTAAAGGTCATTGGGGAGCAGTTTTGGCCCTTCTCTCCCTTCCCCATGTCACCCCCCCCCCACTCAAGTGAATTGGCGATGAACTAGAATGAAATGGGGATGGGTCATCATGCTATGAATAACTCCGAGTTGCTGCTCCCTGGAAGGTGCTGAGGACATTTGTCCTTTGTTCTCAGGGAACAACATGCTGTACATTACAGCCATTTGTTGTTCTTCCCCCCCCCCCCCCCCCTTTTTTTTTCCCACCCAAATACAGAACAGTGGCAGCTGAGCCGCTGCTTGAGAATAGCATTAAAATGTGTAATGCACCATAAATAAACAGAAATAGACAGCCAGGAAGCTGTGGTAATCACTGCTTTGATGTAGCATGAATTATGATGTGTGTATATATGTGAGTGTGTGTGGCAGGAAGGTGGTTTAAGGGATTCATGTTTCTGGCTGTGCTTGTTTTGACTCAGCTGCTGTTGCTCTGGGAAGGCAGCGAACCCGGCCTACCATTTACTTGTCTCCACCTTCGCACTGATAGCTGCTGTCCCTTGACTCAGAGGAAAGGGATGCAGCCTCCACTGCCTGTCCCCCTGGGGTCCTCCTCCCTCCTCCCCACCTCCCTGTCCCTTCCCTGTCCCCCCTGCCCCATGGCAAAGCAGAAGGGGGAATCTGGCCTTCTCCCAGAGAGCAGGTCAAGGCCCTCCTCCTGCCACCCTGGCTAGGAGGAGGGCTCTGTAGCAGCCTGGCTTTCAGCATTGCCTTCCAGAAGGTTCTGATTTATGTTCCTTGGGTCTCATCTACATCAGGCTGTTGCCTTTTTTTTTTTTTTTTTTTCCTTTTTTTCTTCCCCTGCTGACATCCCACTGCTACCAGGATAGCGAAAGCAGCAATGGACGTGTTAGAGCAGGCAAGTGAGGCTATTAACAAGACAGCCTCATGTTTCGCTCAAAGTACTAAACATTAAGAAGGTGGCTGTTGAATCTTGGTGCTCTGAGATCAGTAAGATACCCACAGTAGGTGGAAAGATAGAAAAGCCAGCAGAAAAATATGTGGCCTGGGTGTCTCCTTGTTGATTATCCTCTGTTGGCGTCCCAGGGGCTCCTTTAGCTGGCACAGCAGGCCGCTTGCTGGGAATAATCTCCTGCCCGTCCCTGCCGCAGCAGCAGCAAGACAGCTTATTAAAACAGCCTTGCTTTCTTCTGGTGCTCTTCGCATTAATGTTTTACTGGGAGCCAATAGTCTTCCTCTGAAAAACTTGTTGGTTCTGAATGGCCACAAATGAGTCTGAAATTGTTTAAGTGCTGCTCGGGTTCAATGAATTCTCTGACCTTATGATAATTTAGGTGTCACAGGGCACCAATAAATGCTGAAACCTGCCTGCCAGTCCATAACTAGCTGCATAACTGCTGCAGAGTGCCAGCACTCAGCCTGCCTGCGAGGCCCGGTCACGAACTGTGAGCAACCAGGCCCTGGAGGCCCATGCCCATGAGGGCCCTCACGCAGCTCTGGGGCTGGAGCAGGGCCCATTCCTTCAGCTCAGGGTATCCGGAACATCGTGTTCAGCCTGGGCTGCTCTCTGAGCCCTGGGGTCAAAACACAACCACACACCTCACTCTCCTTATAGAAGAGACAGCATTTACTGACTGGTGGAGGCAGAGAAAGCACAGGGCCGTGCTGCTTGACAGTAGTTGCCTCAGACAGGGAAAAGGGCTAAAAGCCCAGAACCGGGAGCACTCAAACATTCACACATTTTTTCATTCAGCCCCATCGAGCCTGACTGGCTTAGATAGTCGTAATTAACTACTGAGAACAGGTAAAGATTTCTGGAAACTGCATTATATTGACATAACCAAAGGCCAAGCACAAACTATCTACGTGAATGAATGATTTTAGTGAGACAGTTTCAATGGGAATTTGGTGCCTCAATATCTGCTAGCATCTGGAGCTATATTTTTCCTGTTGCTCTCACTTAACACAGTTACTCTTCATTTTATCTTCATTTTAGCAAAGAAGGAAGGCTGTGCATTGAAGTCTTTCTACATATAGGGACTGAAAAGCATAAAAGTAGCAGGCAGCCCTACTATTTTCTCCACAGAATAAAAGTGCACCTCCATGGAGGTGAGCCTCAAGTTAAGCCTGAGCCTCAAGTTAAGCCTGTAACTAATTTCCTCCCAACTCTGAAGGATGCACTTAACTTTTTTCAGACTTTAAAAAGTTTGTGAAAGAGGCAAAGTCTTGCTACTGTGTGGCATAGCTGCTCACTAATGGATGCATTAGGAAATACTTTCACAGTGCACATATATTGCCACACATGGTAATTACTCAAATTGCAAGGCAATTATCATCTCAGTACTGAAATAGCTGACTCACACTTGCTTCCCAAATGCTAGGAACACCTTCCTCATTCAGACCTAGCAGGCCTAATTCTGTGTGATGTTGTAGCTCCATTGCCCTCCAGCAACACAAGAGGCCAGAAATAGCCTCTGGGGAGCAATCTCCAACATAAGATGTTCATCCCAGCCCATCTGTTGGCATACTGCAGTGGCTCAACACTAGCTCCCTACAACTGTCTCATAAACCTCTGCCCAAGGCCCTTGTTGGGAAGGGTACATAGGTTTGACATGAGCAAGCAAAGAGCACTGTGGATTAGTTATTCTCAGGCAGCCTAGGTCCTAGGGGATAAATTAAACTCAGTACAGGAGATAAGTATAATTCATAAAGTGCCCTTCCCTCTCCCCTACTCCCAGACCCAAAATATTATCCCCTCCCATCTTGCTCGCTTGCTGTCCATCAGCAGACTCTTAGTAGCCCCTCTCTCTGCAGGTGGGACCCAGCAGGGAGCCATTGATGGTGTATTTTGAGCTGAGAGATTGGCAGAAGCAGGAAGGGAGGAGCAGGCTGTGGCTCCTTCATCCCAGTGAGCTGCTTTGTGCCAAAAGCAGCATGGAGAATGTTCCTGTGGATGGTCCCTGGGATAGTCCACAATGTGCCCCTTCCCTTTTCCCCTTGGAAGTACCATCATCAGAAAAAAAAAAAAAAAAAAAAAAAAAAAAAAAAAATTGGTGGGGGGGAAGGGGGGGGGGAGAGGTTGTGATGACTGTTTCTGGGGATAACTGTTGAAAGTAGGAATTCTTCCCCTATGGC
>NC_048895.1:46402229-46410736 GCF_011077185.1 Oxyura jamaicensis | reverse complement strand
AAAAAAAAAAAAAAAAAAAAAAAAAAAAAAAAAAAAAAAAGATGTCTGGGAGAAAGGGGAGATGGCAGAGCTTCTGACTGTTTCTGGAGACAGCAGATTAAAGTGGGATATCTACCTTCATCCCAGTATGCCAGCTCATGGTGAAGGAGCAGAAGGTCTCAGGCAGGAGGTGTGGCTGCTTGTCTTGCAGAGGTACTACTACCTCTTCCTGCCTTTTGATCAGGACAGAAGCTCTCTCCTGCCTGCGTTTTCAGGTTCTCTGTGGCTCTGTCCTCCAGCGGGAATGGAGTTGATGGGTTTCCCCTCCATAGTTGCCCTGGGCTTTCTGACCTTGCTGCTGAAGTACAAAGCAGTGGATTACCCACACTGACTGTCTGCCAAGTACTAATAGTTCAGATACTGGCTGCAGTTTGAACTTACCTTTTCTTCTCTTTCTTTCTTTGGTTTGTTGTTCTCAGCATTAATCATACTTTTATTATGCACAATATTTTCAAAACTCTTAACACTAATTTAAAAAATATATAAACATGAGAAATATCAACTACCCTAATATTGAGATCACTTTTTGCTATTTGTAAATACAGACTTAGTGTATTAACAATACAAAATGGCTTCTCCTAAATCATCTACCTTTTTTTTGTTATCTTTAGAGGCTCAAACCATCCAATAAGACTATGAGGGTTTTTTAGAGTCTTTCTTGATCAGAGGAAAAAAGTAACTATTAAACTTCAAAAGAACATAAGGGGATTCTGCAATGCAAGAGTTATTTGACAATGCAATCCTAACTGTAACAAATTATTCTGCTAATTTATAGAAGTAAGTAAAGCATACTTAAACCATCACAAATGTTGGTCTATCAAGACTTCTGAGCCTTTTTGATTTCCTTTGCAATGCAGAAGAAAAATGGATTTTTTTAAATGAAAAATTATTGACACTCCTCAAGTAAGTCAACAGAAGGTTTGTCATTGTCTTAAATGAAGTCAGAATCACACTATTGCAGTCCTGCTTAGTGTCATAAAATTGTCAAGCTGCCAGTTTCCTGTTTGATTGTTAATGGCTTTTTTAATGATATATAAAACACATAAATTATTTATATAGTGATTTATTCTCCTTTGCAATTAATTGTAGTCATTAGGATATATTTAATCTTACACTAGGGTTTTATTTTGCATGCTGAGGCCATTATATTTTCATTTTTTATGCTGTTTGAGAGATTTGCATTCATCCGAAAGATGTAAGCATGCCAGTGAATGATTGCATGCAAGTTCAGTGTTCAGATTTCAGGCAGTTTATGACATTCAGTCAGTGTCTTTTCAGAGTAGAGGTTTTCATTTTATTATTATTATTATTATTTTTGGTAAAGCTTCTGACACATTATTGCTAGGATTTCAGGTAAATCCAGTATTATAGCTTTCCACATTTTTTCTTCATATTTGCTGGCCTTTTTTTTTTTTTTTTTTTTTTTTTTTTTTTTCTTTTTAAATTATTATTATTTTCAAGGAATAATAAGCACGAAATGTCCATATAAAACCATGGTACATCATACAACATAAAACATATTCACTAAGATAACACCAGAATGAAAATATTAGTAGTTATAAATCCATCTCCAAGAAAAAAAAAAAAATAATATATATATATATATATATATATATATTTCTCTGCATCTGTTCATTAAATAGAAAGATACTGTCTCTAAATTGGCTAAGTTTTAAGGTCATATATCTCCTTTTAATGGCCCAGTCTTTAAAGGAGCATTCTTCCAGTTGTTAAACTAACTCTCAACATAAAATTTATGTGCATGAGGATGAAGTTTGTATTTACACAGACAACTAAGACAAGGTTTATATTCTTTTTCCCCAAAGCTGTGGTCTCCCACCTTTATGATGCTTATGCTCTTGAGATGTAGAAGCATGTGAGCCAGGCCCACAAAGTTGCCAAAGCGGCCTGAACTGCATATTTTTGGTATCCACCTCTCCTTTGTATTTTGCAGTCTTTATTGCCTTCCTGACCTTGTCAGAAGGTTGGCAATGTTTACCATGAGCAACTGAAAACTAGGAAAGCTAGAAAAAATGGAAAACATGACATGTTACTCCTTGAAGAGCTATCTATAATGTTGGGGCAGAAATAGAGCATCATAGGGTTGGTCAGCATGGGAGATCTCTATTAGAGGTCCTGTGGAATGGAGTGATAGACTTCAGTATTACATCAATACCAATGGCATTACAGCTCTGTATCAAGTGTCCATGGTGCAAAGAGCTGTACCTCCACCTGGTCAAAGACATCTCATCTTTGTTAAAAAGTTAAATTTAACTTTGTTAAAGTTAAATTTGTAGACTTTTAAGCTTTCTTTATTTGTGACCCTTTTAAAACATCCCCACTTTCACTAATATCAGCCGACTAAGAGTAAACTTGTTTTCCCTTAGCCATTACTCACCACTCCTTAGCAAGTTGCCACCTGTGGATGTCTAGGAGCCTGCAAAAAGCCTGGAAACCTCAAGCCAAAACCAAAGCAGATAGTGCAAGAAGGAAAACACATTACCTGGTTTGATAAAGCCTCCAGAGAGTCTTCAGATGAGACCTGAAACCAGATCTTCCAAGTCTTGGCCTGTGCTTATACCTTAAGAACAATTTTCTTGTCAATTCTTCACAGCTGTGTATCCTGGTAGCAACTTCTGGATACTTTGTTCAGGATCAGTGGAAGGATTTAGCCAACAGTAGTAAGCTCAAAAAGAAACCCTCAATCAAAACAAAGTTATATGCAAATAAAGTGTGGACTAGTTTTGATTATTCCTACATGTCTTTCATTCTCTGGTCAATATGACTCAAAATTAATGACATGCAGAATAGGATCTGAGGAATTCTGTTAATCTGAGGACATATAATCTGGTCATTAATAGATACAAATAGTGTCTGAAGAATTTATACTAATGTAGGTGACAGATGCAAAGTCACTCCTAGTTCTGCCTGCCAATGTCCTAGCTCTAATCAGACTATTGTCTGGGCTTAAGTTCCATAAACAATGTGTTTTCTCTGCATTGTTGTAATAAACAAAATTGAATGACAATTTGCCTCCGAAAGTGAGATTAGTATTTATTCAGGAATAAATTTCTATTTAGTAGTTTTTAAATGCACACATAAATTAATAGATAAGCTTGTTAACAGCTCTGAAATATAATTTATTTGTTGGTGTAGGCTGTTACTCAGCAGGCAATTCAGGTCTGCAAAATAGCTGCATTGTTTTAGTTGCTGACAGTCACAGTGCTTTAAATCAATTATTTCCACAAGTTCCATGAAGCAGTTTGTAGATGGTCTTATTTCATCAAAGCTTTTGTATTACTCTGATGGTAATTTCTGTTCTTCTATAAAACATCCTATAGGAAGAAACTCATCTCTCAGACACCAAACATATGGGAAAATCTGAAAGCAGAAACTCCTCAAAAGCACCCACTTCTTAACCCTGCATCATGGGGTTAAAATTCAGAGAAGGTGGTAATAAACTTTGTTGAAAAATACTTGGCTCTAAGCTATAGCAGTCAGAAAGAGGAATTTCTGAATAATAAAGCAAGTTTAGCCACGTAACCACAGCTGAGGTCTGACTGTTGTAGCAAATGGATGCTCTCTGAGTTATAGAAATTAAAGGTCAGTCATTCAAACACCAGTTATTTTATTTGACTTACATAATTAGTAGCCATTACCAGCCATTTCAACAGTCTGGCAAATGTTTATTTACTTTTGCTTCATGTCCCCAGAGCAGCACAAAACAGTCTCAACACACTGATGTATCTAGCAGCAAAAAACACCTACACCGTAATCAGAGGTGTCATTGCAACAAGGGCAAAGGCACCTCTGGTGCCTGGGTACCACGAGAAGGATGCTCTGCAGTATGGACCTTAGTGCATAGCAGCTGTCTCAGCATGGACTCTTCATTTCTGGGCAGATTTGCCCAATTTATCCTGAACTGCCAGTGCCACAGTGTGTTGCTGCTGCTGCCCAAGCTGTTTTGCTCAGTACCGGTGCAAATATGTTTGTTCCTCCTGAAAACACGGCTCTGCCCTTGTGACCATGCCCACAGAAACAGGGATGCACCAACCCTCCTTTCTTAAAATGTTCGTACTAGATTTACCGAGTTTGTGTGGCAGGGATGACTAGTGAGGTAAGTTCTCTGTCAACAGAATGAGCAAAAAATAGAGGTAGAGGCACAAATGCCACAATTGCAGCCTCAGTAGTGCCTGGGGGAGTACAGCGACTTCCCAGATAGCCGTGCTAGCTCACACCATGACTTATCTATTGACACTGGTTTTGCAGATCCAGAAGTCTTGTTCATGAAGACAGCTTAATTGCCTTAAATGAAAATGCTTGCATACCACATGGGATTTCCATGATACAAAAAGTTAAACTTTAGAAAATAAGTATGATCTAAAGTCACACGATATGGAGACAGTCAAATGTCCCTTGGATGAAACTGTATAAACTCAAGTGCTATACTTCGCCTGTGAGAACTTTTTATGGGTACAGGGAAAGACATACAAAGCCAGTTCTTTATAAAAAGAATTATTTATTATTCATTCTTTTTATTTTATTATGAGTAGGAGATAAGGTGAAATAAATGTTTCAGCTCATCTTCCCTTATCACTGCAATCCTTTTCTGGACTCACTAGTGACATAATTTAAGCTTGTTTCTCCATGTACTGCCATTGCCCTGTATCAGAGATTAGCCTATACCTGGTTGATTAATTCTGATAGCTGGAAATAATACAAGGAAGGTGTTTTTAAAGGAAATTATAGGGAAAAGGTTTGCATAAAAATGAGAATTTCCATCAACATGATGATGTTTGTAAAGGTGATCTAATTTTTCTTTCAAAGCATACACTAATTGCTTAAATCCCCTTACCTCTGTGAATACTCACAAACAGAAGTACTGGGGTTACTGTTCCTGTCGCCCCAAAAGATAAACATGTTGATAAGACAATATGAAATAGTAAAGCAGTTTCAGATTGATATTTTTTCCTCTCAGTCAAACAAATGCAGAGAAGCAGCTATGAAAATAACTTAAAATAAGCTTTAATGCCAGGGTCATGTCTGTTCCTAGTGATAGAGGGATGATGTTTGAGGATGATGGATGAACATGCTGATCTCTTCTGTCCTTAAAAAACTACGACATCAGGTCTCTAAGCTCTGAGAAAGGTCAACCATCTTTTCTGAGGCAGCCAGAGCAGCAAAAATGCATATCAGGCCAAGACTTTTCAGAGCACTTTGAAGGCCCTCTAGGAAACGGTGATAACACCCCAAATTTAGAGCAGTCAGTCGATAGGAGTATGGCTAACATGACAGTTTCAGGGTTCAAAGTAGCCTGTGAAAGCCGCACAAGGAGAAGCAGTCCTGGGTATTTGTCGAAAATTCCCTTCCCTAGCTGATGTTGGCAGGCATCCTATAGGCTGGGTCAGGCTGCAAAGCTTCAAGGTGAGAAGCTGCCCTTAGGCACATTTGTACTCACTCTTATTTGCATCTGAATTTGCCCTGAAAAATCTGCAGATGCATCCAAACCTCAGCTTGCCAGCCCAGGCCTGGCATCAGGGCCACAAAAAGGAGGGGTGGCTGGCACGGGGCAATTTGATATGGCCCGCTGCGTGAAGAGGAATGGAGACCCTGTGGCTTCTGTCCTGGGTCTGCACTGACAGCAAGGACCTCCTGCCAGCAGCAGCGGCTGGACACCTCCTTTCTCCTGGCAGGCCACAGATTTGCGGACATTATCCGCAAACAACAGCAAAGGGGCTGGGCCAGCTGAAATTTGGCCAGTTCAGGTGATACACAATTTTGCTGCCTCATAGTTTGTTATAAACCTCACAGCCCTTTCTGAATCTTGGAGATAAACAAGGGAATTCATTACACGTATTGGCTTATTAAGAGTGACATCATCTTTCAAGGTTTAGTAAACTTCATGTGTTTCCCACCACAGGTAGCTGATTAAGCATATGAGGGCCATCAGTTTTTCCGAGATTATGTAACACTGCTGTCTATCTTTCTTAGCGTATTTTTTTCAGAGTAGCAAGCGAGTCCTGATTTACAGCATCATGCCATGTTTTTAACCCTTTTTTTCCATCCATCAAAGACACAGAAAAGCGATTTCGGGCCATTTACGTAGGGCGTCGCCGCCATTTTGCAGCCCCTCGCAGAGGCGATCGGCCCCGGGGCAGACGCGTTGTGCAGCGGGGCGGGGGATCGAGGCGGGCCCGGCTTTTTTCTCCGCATCGAGGCCGCTCCAGGCAGCCGAGGGAGCCGCCAGGGCCCGGCAGCCCTGGCGAAGGAAGCTGACGAGGCATAGGCGGAGCCAGCAGCGCCCCCTCCCCGGCCATTCAGAGGCAGCCCCTGTGCGAACTCAGGCTGGAGAGAGTGTTCCATCCCGCTCAGGCGAACAACAAACACATCTACCGGCTGTCTACCTAGAGCTAAACCGGCGTGGTACACTAGGCAGAAAGCTCTTTCTAGAAAGTTCGTGGCGACCCAGACTGACTGACTGCTCGAAAATGCAGTGGTTTAGGTCTGTGGGTGCACGGAGTGCCTGAGCATGTTGCTGCCCTCTGAGGGTGGCAGAGACACCGTGTGTGTGAGGTGTGAGCAGGTGGATGGCCCGGTTAGCCTGGTGGCCGAGCTCAAGGAGGAGGTGGAGAGGTTGAGGGCCATCAGGGAGTGTGAGCGGGAGACAGACTGGTGGAGCAACTCCCTGCCAGGCCTGAAGGAAAGGCGGGGGGGTGAGACACCCCAAACAGTGGTAGACCCCATGCCCTGTTGCCTTTGGGCAGAGGGAGGGGGCCTAGGAGATGAACAGGAATGGAAACAGGTCTCTGCTTGGCATCTCAGGCAACCTTCCTCCCTACTGGCCCTGCCTTCCCAGGTGCCCTTACACAACAGGTTTGAGGCCTTGGAGCTTGAGAGACTGGTGGGTGAGGATGCCTACGGCAAGGAAGTCTACTCCATACCTCAGGACTGCCTCCACTAAGAAAGAAAGAAGGGCAATCGTTGTAGGCGACTCCCTTCTCAGGGGAACGGAGGGCCCTATTTGCCAACCTGACCCTAACTGTAGGGAAGTCTGCTGCCTCCCTGGGGCCAGGGAAAGGGACATTGCCAGAAACCTTCCTAACCTGGTTTGCCCCTCTGACTACTATCCTCTTTTGATAGTCCAGGCTGGCAGTGATGATATTGATGGGAGAAGCCTGAAGGCTATCAAACGGGACTTTAGGGGACTGGGATGATTAGTGGATGAAGTGGGAGTACAGGTGGTGTTTTCCTCCATCCCTACAGTGGTGAGGAGGAGTACAGAGAGGACCCAGAAAGCCCACCTGATAAACACATGGCACAGAGGCTGGTGCCAACACAGATTTTTTTTATTTATTTATTTTTATTATTATTATTATTATTTTGACCATGGGGTGCTTTACCCACCCTGATAGCTGCAGATGGGTTCCACCTGTCTCTAAGGGGAAAACGGATACCAGCCCAGGAGCTGGCAGAGCTAATTGAGAGGGCTTTAAACTAGGTAAGAAGGGGGATGGGGAGGGAATAAGGCTCATTAGAGAAGTGCAGAAGGAACAATGTCAGGGCTGGGAGAGAAGGCAGTGGCCCAACTGAAGTGCATCTGCACTAATACATGCAGCATGGGCAACAAACAAGAAGAGCTAGAAGCCATCATGTGGCAGGTAAGATGTGACTTGATTGCCATCACTGAAACGTGCTGCATGACTGTAGTGCTGCAATGAGTGACTGTAGGGTCTTCAGAAGGGACAGGCAGCACAGAAGGGGTGGTGGTGTAGCTCTCTATATTAGAGAGTGTTTTGATGTCGTAGAACTCAAGACTGGAAATGATAAAGTTGAGTCCCTGTGGGTTAGGATCAACGGGAAGGCCAACAAGGCAAGCATCCTGGTGGGGGTCTGTTAGAGACTGCCAAACCAGGATGAGGAGACAGATGAGGAGTTCTACAGGCAGCCGGCAGAAGTTGCAAAATCACCAGAACTTGTTCTTGTGGGGGACTTCAACTTCCCAGACATACCTGGAAATGCAATACAGCTCAGAGGAAGCAGTCTAGGAGGTTTCTGGAGAGCGTGGAAGAGAGTTTCCTGATGCAGCTGGTTAGTGAGCCTACCCGGGTAGGTGCCCCGCTGGACCTTCTCTTCACAAACAGAGAAGGACTGGTGGGAGATGTGGTCGGAAGCTGTCTTGGACAGAGTGACCACGAAATGGCAGAGTTCTCTATTCTTGCTGAAGTCAGGAGGGGGACCAGTAAAACTGCTGTTTGGACTTCTGGAGGGCAGACTTTGAGCTGTTCAGGACACTGGTTGGCAGAGTCCCTTGGGAGGCAGTTCTGAAGGGCAAAGGAGTCCAGGAAGGCTGGGCACTCCTCAAGAAGGTAATCTTAAAGGCTCAGGATTGGTCTGTCCCCATGTGCCCAAAGATGAGCTGGCACAGAAGAAGACCAGCCTGGCTGAACAGAGAATTGTGGCTAGATCTT